>NC_051846.1:185102457-185109053 GCF_002237135.1 Teleopsis dalmanni | reverse complement strand
AATAAAAATAATGAAAATTGCAAATATATCCGTAATATGAAGTGCTCAAGGATAACAAAAACCAAAGTTGAAATTGTCACTACTTTCATTATTATTCTCTCTAAATACAATATATGTAGAGCAAAAAATATAAAAGAAAATTATTATAAAAATATAATAAAGTAAAAAAATACAAAAATACTTTGTCATAAAATGAGGACATTGCTTTGTACTTAAGCTAGTAAAAAATATAGACGATTATCCTTTTTGTGCTTTTTATGCGGAGTCAAAATTTTGTTGGAAGAACTGCTTAAAATGTCACCAAATAAAAAGTCACAAAGGATTGGCCTGGTACAATATAATTTCACTGCCTTTACTCATAAAATCGTTCAATTTTTCTTTTCTTACTACTTTTTATGTCAGCCAAAATGCCATATCAGATACAATTTCAGTATAAATGTATATGTGAGCAAAAAAAGGAACATTGAGTATACTGAAAGGACGTGCTTAATCCAAAAGGAAGTTAAAGTAGTTTTCATTTGTATTTTATTTTTACGAGTGCTACTTTTGGTCACTTTTGTAAAGTGTGTCATTTTTACTGACGATTTATATCAGCCTAAGAGTCCAGACAACTACAACGATTGCCCCGAATACAACAACAGCAACAACAATATGAAAGCTGAAATACTGCTTATCAGTGGTGTGGCAACAATAAAAACATTTGTCAAGCTGTTTGCTACAATATACGAGTAAGTCGATGTGATTTTGTGGTTGACATTTTGAGTTGATGTACGTTTTGCGGTAGCAATTTGCTTAGTCACAAAATAGTATTGGCATTTGTGCGAATATATCAGTCTAAATGATGATTAAAGCCATTTGCGGTCGTGCCTAACTGACAAAATTAAGATAATATTTAAAGATTGGAAACTAAAAGTGTTCAATAGAAATTCTTAATCAAAATGAAAATTGCCTAGAGTTCAGTTTAGAGGTTTTAAGGTTCTTAAATATGTTCTGTGATTGATAAAAGTCAAAATGACTATTGAGTAAAAGTATCCCTTTCAAAAAAACTATTTGTAAACAAAATTTTATTCTATCACAATTTTATTCTATCACAATTTTATATTTTGAATACAGGCATTTTCTCCTCCTCCGCCAATTTTTTATTAATGCATTGAATAAAATAAATTCAATTGCATATTTATTGGACCAAATATTAAGTTCGATAAATAAATTTTATTTTGTATAAAAATATTTCCATTGTATATTTTTAGGTAGAGGAAAAAATTTATTATTGAAAAATATTCCATTGATATATTTCCATTTTATACACATTTTTTATAATTATATTATAAATCATTAATTAATCACAAAAAAGTACTGAAAAAAATGTACACATTTTAAAAAATGTTCTGTCTCAAATACTCCTCATCTTCTAATAATAATTAATCGTCGTTCATACAACATTGAATGATGTTATTATAACTGCTTCTGTTACCGTTCTTACTGAATTACGATATGAGTCAACGGAGTCAATGGAAGAAGACATGTAAAGCAAGAACGAGTAACCTAAAAACAAAATCAGGCTAAATAATTTTTGCTATCTTACCATTATGAACAGGCCAATTTTCAATAAGGCAATGCATATATATACATATGCGAATAATGTTGTTATCTTTGCGGGACATTACGTATATCTACTAGACGTTTCAGAGATCTAAAGCAAACGACATGTAACAGTGGATTTCAAATTTATAGAAAAATGGAAACACATCATGTGAATCCTGCAATAAACCGATGTACTCATATAAGTGAGATACTTCTCTTTTGAAGCAAAGCAAGAATATCTAGGTAGAATGTTTAGCATGAACACAGATCCATTTTTACCAATACTAGATCGCCTATATATGGTGGATAAATCCAACTTCTCTTTGATAATTTTGTGCAACTTCCAATGACAGCTTCTAATAGTTCCTAAAACTGCTTACTAAAAAATTTAAGAGATTTTGATAGTCTTTCGGTTCTTCTTCATAGACACCGTACCTGTGCCTGTTAAGTAGTAGCCAGCAACAAAGGTAACAAAGCCTATATTATTACTGATTTCGGTCCTATTAGCTATCATATTCTAGAGAGGTTCATAAATATGTTTAGTCTTGACACAAATGTTTCTACAAAATTTATTATTTTTTGTGGGTGGAAGAGTTTATTATAAATTTATATGAATTACTTGGTGAAAGCCTGGAAAATATATAATATAGTTCATGACTACTACATTGCATGCAAGGTGTATAAACCTATTCAGTTACTGTAGTAGTCAATATTTCGTGATGCATAGATGATGCATATGTTGTTCTATCTCCTAATCTGGTTGAAGAATTCAATGATACAGTATGGCATGGTTTTAGATTTGATATATCGTGACATTAGACTTGATACAAAGCTTGTATAGCTGTTGATAATCGAATAGCTAAAAAAATGATGCAAATTTTTGATACATATCTTTCTGGTAGAATGCCAGGATTTTTTTTTTTGTTGAGTGGCATCTTACAAAGTTCCTGATTACAGGCATGAATCGTTCTTGGCTTTGTCGAGTAACTTTCGCCAGCCAGTCCTATCAGTGGCTAACTGTCGACTGTTGACTGGCAAAGTTTGATGTCTCAAGTATTCTTATTATTGATATAATATGATATAGTTGATATAAATAAAAAAATATTTGAAGAAACAACACTCAAATTCAAACACAATATTGAACAGTTTTGAATCTATCTTCGTTTCTATAACATAATATATAATTGTAGTAAATACTAATAAAAATCTGTGGAAGAAATTATTAAATTTATTTATAATGTTCTTCATTTGATAGTTATACTTTTACTTTATATGTAACCTCAATTAAACAAAATTTATTAATACAATGAAGTTTTAAGTATAATTTCACCATTTCATAAATTTCTTTCTAAAACTCCAAACTATTTCAAACACTTGATGTTACCCGATTTCACACCACTATCGCATTAAGTGCCTTTTTAATCTGTGTAATATTTTAATATTTTTTATGCCTCATTAAAAACATAAAGGATTTAAATTAAGTTGCTGTTGAAACTTTTTATAATACTTAATCTCAGTTGAAGTTTGTAATTACTTAAACGTATTGTTTCACAAAATTTTTTGACCACCACCAGAACAATGTAAATGAGCTTAAGTACTATGTATTAGCTCACCCTTAACAACATCATTCAATTGCTAGTGTTGCCAACTTCTTGCTTTCGCTTGTTGTGTAAACCCTTTACCACAGTAGGTACCATTATCGACACCTGCCATTTTGCAGTTGCAGTATTAGATAAACTTTGATGGCAGCTTTGTAAAAAGTTGCATACGCAACATTTTATGTGATGTATAGTATGTATATATGTAGGTATCTTCCTCAAAAATAATTCTAAAATAAAGTTAAATGTTGAAGGCAAGAGCAGCTTGTTGCAACATTAAAAATGCTTTATTCTTACTCTATTTCTTCAGACATCAGCTTTGCCTCAAAATTAACCAAAGTTTTGATAGACATCTCTTACCATTTATATGCAGCTGCACTTAAATGCATGTTTCTATATTAAGCAAAAAGTTTACATTTTCAGCAAAATTATTTTAAATTTTCTTTTTTATTTCATTTTCCTTTGGAAAAAAGCCAAAAATAAAGTTCTCAAAGGATTAAGCAGTAATTTACTCGAGGTATGTTGCAATTTACTTCTCATAGTAAAAACAAACAACCAATTCAAAATAATCAAACAGCACGCACATACATGTTTATGCAAGCAAAAACATGTTTGCACACGTGTGTGTTATGCACATCTGTCTGAACACAATTTTTAATTCTCCTAAGTACAGCAAAATATTTACTTCTCGTTCAAAAACATTCCTTAAATATTTTCTAACTGTTAGATTTTAGATTTTCTATTTATTGTATTTTATTTATTTTTATTTTTTACAATTGACCAAATGTACTTTGTACTTCCGTTTCCGCTTCTGACATTTTATATGGCAATATTTGTTTTACGGATTTCATGTTGCTTTGTAACTTTTGCGGTTCCTTTAGTCCTTCAGTAATCCTAGCAAATCAATCAATTTATTTTCCAAAGTTTAATTCGAGAAATTTCTATCAAATCGTACTGACTGGACTTAATTCAAGAGATTTTAATCATTTTCAACTTTTGTTTGATTTTGGGATAATTTCACAAAGCTTAGCAAGCAAGACTTTAATTAAATGATAACAAAAATTTCCCTTATTTTCAAGTCTTCGTTTCATTCCTTATTTATTTGCCAGAGATAAGTGTGCTTTCATGTTTCGATACACTTGAGGGAAGTGTTGAAATAAATAAGATTTTCACTTTTATTTTATACTTTATGTTTTTCGTTGGTCACTGTTAATTGTGCAACAAATACTTGTACGCTGACTTCCCAGTAATATAAGAAAAACTACTTCTCAAGTATGTGAAGCATTTAATTCGCTTGGTGCATTAGTCAACCTCCCAGATGCGTAATCACTTTAGTTTCTCTCGCTCCCTTCTTAATATACTTTTCCATATACTATAGCACAACACTGTAAAGTTATATAGTTGCTTATACTATTATATAAACTTCTACGTTATTATATTTTTATAAAATTTACTTTGACTCCCTTTGACTGACTGCATAGTATATATTCTGTACACTTTCAACATTAATAGATCATTCTCTGCGCTATTTAATCTGTCAAGAAATTTGCTCCCCTGCAAATCACTCTGGGATTAAATGTCTTATTTGTTGAAATTTAGTTTAGTGCGCTAACA
Source organism: Teleopsis dalmanni (assembly GCF_002237135.1). NCBI lineage: Eukaryota > Metazoa > Arthropoda > Insecta > Diptera > Diopsidae > Teleopsis > Teleopsis dalmanni. Next base: position 185,104,257 of record NC_051846.1, on the reverse strand, counting down.
ATAGCAGCTCGTCAGCGTACTTTTTTGTAAAATGAACCATTTGACAAGTTAAGATTTTGTGTAAAAAAAAAACATTTTATACCAACTGAGTCCATTTTAAAATGGAATTTTAAGTTTAGAAGCGCTCTGACGTCAAAAGAAAATTAAGTAAGATAGTCGAAAAAATAAATAAAAAATCAAAGCGTTTATAAATTTTACAAAATTTAATTTAATCAAATCAATTGAAATTGACATCAAAGTAATTTTGAAGAACATTTTCTATTTTAATTGCTATGACCAATTTATTTATGATTTAATTTATCTTCCCTACAAAAAAAAGTTATTGAAATTGGTGTAATTTGATTGTTCTGTTGGTGGACATTATTTTCAATTCTTTTTGATGATTATAAAAGATTATCTATCTATTAAACAAAAAATTATATGAATATGTACATTTATGACGTCATCATGCTTGTATTTCCATGCTTTCATTCATTTATTTTTCGTGCCTTCGTACATTTATTTTCCTATCTTTAGTTTTTTAAGAACTTCAGACCTAGAACAAAATTAGATACCTCAAATATAAAAAATCATATAAAAATTATAAAAATCGTATAGAAAACATCGTTAGAAAAGGTATTATTTTAAAACAAGGATATTTTAACGTAGCTGTGGGTTTTCTTATCGAATTTGTCGCAGAGTTTCCCTTAAACCTAAACCCAATAATAGATTCAGATCAATATTGCTTTTTTACTGGTTTGGAAATGTTATCCAAAATTTTAAAAAAATTCTGGGTTACTCAATTTTAAACGAGAGCATTACACCCAAGATGTTTCTCTATACACTTATTGTCTTTTCATCTCTGATGACAGCTAAGTCTCATATATATTTTGTTAGTATAAACATTTCTCAACTTATTGTCTGAAATATATTATTCCATTATTATATATTATTTATAAAAATATGATACAAATAAATAACATAACATTATATATACAATAAAAATATATATAATATATATAATTTTATAATATATACTAAATATATATAAATACAATATTAATATTTATTTTATATATATATTTATTATTTAAATTTAATTTAATTTTTATTATCACGTCTTGCTCCACTAGATTAGATTAGATTTTAATGGGGTTGGGAACTATGTCACCACGTATCCTTTGAAGCTAATTGTGACAAACTCACTTTAGCTCCATAGGCAGATAGCAGTTTAAAATGCCATTATATCCTTTGGAGAGATGTTGCCTAATTCCGTTATAAGTGTATGTAGTAGTTGATAAGTTCCGGTAGTTGATAAGTACCGGAATCTGCGTCTGGTGAGACTATCACAGTGACACAGAATGTGTTTTGCTGTTTCCTCTTCTTCGTAACAAAGTCTGCAGCTATCATCCCTATCGTCTTGCCCCATATATATATATATACTCAATAATTATCTCACATTTTTCAAAGAGTTCTCACTTCAACCAGACTTTCACTTATTGCCTCTAATTATTTTATTAATGCAATTAAGCAACTTTAACTCAAATACATTCAAATGAATAGAATTGAAATTTAGCCTAGAAATTTTAATTCGAGAAGATTGAATAAGAATTATTAGTGCCTATAAGATAAGTCGCAATAATCCTTCTATTGCCATTCACAAACACCACTTACTCACTTTCAAAGGGTTGGCTTAAAGGTTTGTGTAATTTTATACACAAGAATGCAGCTTAATCACGCCTCAATATTTGCCTTCTTGTGCCTACAATCAATGACTTCTGTTTACTTCTGTTTAGTTTAGACTCAACTAAAGCAAATACT
>NC_051846.1:185096387-185102357 GCF_002237135.1 Teleopsis dalmanni | reverse complement strand
AAATCTTTTCATTCGTTGACTACATCCTTTTATTAAGGAAGCTTCTACATATATTTTTTTTAAGGATTAAAAAAATTTAAAGTTGAATGCATTTTTTGAAATCTTAATTGTTTAGATTTTTCGCTATTGATTTTTCACACCTTCTTTGAATTCTGCCATCAAAATTATTTCGCAATTCATATTTCAGTTGGTCATTTGCCTTGAATGTGATTTTACGTGTAATTTTGTTATAATATGAATTTGTGAATCTGTATTTTTATTATATAAAAAATTTAATCTAATACAAATTAAGCAATTAAAATTGTTTTTAATAAAACTAAATTCTTGATTTATTCATTTTTGAGGTATAGTAAAGTGAAATGAGCTTTGATTTAATTTATTGACTCTATTTATTTTAAATTAAAATATTTAAAATATTTATTTGAAACTGTTTACTCAAAAACCAAAATCTAATCAAATTGAAAATTAATAATTATTAATATTTATATATAAATTAATTTTACTCTGAACGAAATCAACAATAAATGATCATTTGAATAAAAACAGTGTTTCGTATCTATAAATTAAAATTAATTAATATAATTATTTCTATTGTTATGAGTTAATAGTTCATCAAATGTCCATCATTGCCATGAACTATATTTTATATGAAGTGTTGAGTGTGCAAAAATTAAATAAATACTATTTTGAACTGTTCTGACAAAATTATTTTTGTCTATTCTGTTTATTGTTAATTAAATTTATAACCATTTTATAAATAAACCAGCTTAATTATTGTAACATATTTGGCTGACAGTGGCAGTGGTTTTATTTCAGAGTCTATAATTACAATAAAATTAAGAAAAAAACATGACAGAGATTCCTTTAAATCATGAAACAGAGCCTTTGTCCATCAAAACTATTAAAAAAATATATATAATCTACAGGTTACAGGCTCCTCGGGGAGGTATGCAGATCTGAGGTCAATTATTGCTTAGTCTGATGAAGTGATAAACAATAATTTAGTCAAGGTGTAAAAAGGGGTTTTGAAAATACTTCGAGTAAAGAAAGACTCGAATATTTTATGATTTGAAATATGATTTAAAAATCATGAAACAATTAAATAATTTTTAACAATTTAATTTATTGCTTGAGCAAACTAAACTTCAAAAATGTGATATTAATCATAATGCAAACACAGCTTATATAGCAACACTAAAAACAGAAAACAAATTTTTTTTTGATCAAAGTTATCTTCCAGATTTTTTTTGAAGAAAGGTCCATCTCCTGTAATCTGACCCTGCAGGTTTGATGTACCTTGCACATATGTTGGAGAAAAATAAAGCAGTTGTAAAACTGTCCTGCAGCAAGGTAATAATTTAAGCGAATAATCAATCTCTTAATATGGTTTCCGACAGTGATCCATCACTATATTCACTTTAGATGATGTTAGGTTAAACTGTCAGTCCATAAGCCACATATAGATCTATTGGTTTTTTTGCTGCACTTAACGGACCTTCTTTAGACTTGCAATCGGGATCACGTAGTGTATCAACATTTATAGCGATTCTTGAAAACCCTTTCTTTAGACTTGAAATAGGCATTACGTAGCGTATCAAAATTTTTAGTGATTATTGAAAACTCTTGATGTTTTATTTATACTAATTTTATACATCGGTCCATATCGGTAAATAATATCTTATTTCCGGGAGGCCAAGTTGTATACAGATATTTGCATATCAGTCTCAACAAATAATAGCATTAATAAAAGAAAAGTTTTGTTTAAATAATGAACTTGTCTTATTAGCAAATAAATTACCCTATACTACTTTACGGAATTTGTTCAAATGGCAATGTTGCTTTATTCACTGTTAAGAAACTTAACATATGCTAAAAGCTTCATGGTATATTAGAAGTGATGATATACATAAAGACTTGGGCGTTAAGTGGGTGCAAAAATAGTGAAGATCAAAAACATAGCTCTGAAGTTGTTTACTTCTGTGGATGTAATATTTATTCTAACACCAAAATATACTAGGCTTCAAACTTGACTTCTGCAAAACTACTTAAGTAACTCATTATAATAATTTAGTGGAATTCTTGTTACAGTGAACACCCAAGTTGTCACAGACACATAAATGAAAGTGCTGCGATACTAACTCGTTTTTCATCAAACAAAAAGAAAGAAAAATAAAACCACGAAGGCAACTAAATTGACATTGAATAATACATAGGATATCAACTGTACGGATACAAAAAAATGAGATTCAAATATTAGTATTCAAATATGATATGCTTTACTTACTTACCTACTGTTGTCATCTTCTCCATGTAGAGCATAGGGGCTCTGTGATATGCATTAACTTAGTTCAAATTCAATATATACTTATACATATATATAATGGTTAATGGTATTTGGAGGTTTTCGAGTTAGGCTAAGGCTCCTATGCAATGCGACCAGTTTGATCTATTGTGCACCCCTTTGTATTTAGATATTTAGAATCTCGAGGAATCGAACTAGCTCCTTCGGAGAGAGTTTTCGAAGGTCTTAATCCTCTAGTTGGTATGTACCTAAAATTTTGTTTTTTCTGTGGCCTAGTGCATCACAGTTGGTGATCAGATGTTCCATAGACTCTTCCTTATCACAGCAGAATCTGCAAATATTAGTGTCCGATATACCTATTTTATGTATGTGTTTATTACATACGGCGTGGCCTGTTAGTGTACCAGAAAGTGACTTCACACTCTTATTGCTTAGGTTGAGACCGGTGTTTCCTCTTTTGGCATCAAAATTAAAGAATTTTTTGGAACGATATTGGACATCTATTTCATTCCAGTATTCATAAATATATATAAATAGTTACTCTTTAAAAAAATTAAATATGTACTAATATTGTATATGAATATATATAATTCCAATATAAAATTTTGAAGACATTCACTGCGCTTACATTTGACATCCTTAAAACACTGAAATATACCAATTACGGTTTATGTATACCGAGACTTATATGTACCTCGAGGTATAAACGAGTGATTTTAAAGGCAATAAAATTGAGCTGAGGCAGCAACATTAAACATTTAATAGGCAATTTCAACACGTAGCGCTCCAAATAAAATCAACCTAAAAAGCTGGTTATCACATATGGCTGTTGGCGAGACATTTTTAATTCTTTTTCTCTGGTTTTTGTTCTGTTAATGGTAATGCTTGGTTTGCTCAAGTAATTGTTCCAGTATATAAATATGAATAAAATTAAAAAAAAATCATTAATATATTTAAGGAAGTTACTTACGATGTTCATATGAACATATATAAATAAATTCAGTTTTTTTTTTTAATATTTATGCAAACAATGCCAACGTTACTTAATTACGATGACGTTGCGGTTGAAGGCTTAACGTGTTTATAGGGTATAAAAAATAGTAGAAAAAAATCTGAATATTGTATGCGTTTGCGAATTCATAATTAAGTATTTTAATGGCCGATGTAAGTGCGAAATTGCAAAATTACCACCCTTAAATGAAGGATAAATGAATGAATGGTTAATATTATGGCGTACACTCAATTAATGCAATTTCTTCATTTATTTGCTACTTTGCTTTCCTGAAATTATGTACGATGTAAAATTGCTAATGATGCCGAATTAAGAGCATTTAAAAGTTTGCTAAAAGCATTCATAATAAATGACAATAACTCATAATATTCATAATACTTTTAGATACTTATAAATATATGTCAGATATCAAACATATTTATATACCTATATTTTAGATAGAAAAAAAAAAACAAATGATTATAAATGCAGCTCATATCGTCATAGATTTCTAATTTAATGGTAATATAATTTTATATCTTTTATAGGTATAAGTTCAATGCACTTCATTTCACTATAACTAGTAAAATTTTGAAATTTATTTCTCATTTTTAGCAAAGTTTTGAAATTTATTTCTCATTTAAGATGGATTTTGAAACATGTTCTAAAGAATATTCCATTTCATGGTAAACATTTTTTCTAATTGAATTAATCAAGTTAAATAAGAATTCATTTTTAAAATTATATTTAAAAATATATAATTTTTATATATGGATTTGCACTGTATTTTCAAAAACTACAGAAATACAGATGCACTTTACATTGCCTAATGCAAGTTCAATGGCAATGGTTTTAAATTACAAGTCACTAACCCACAAACTAGGCATACAACTAGCAATTTTGTAGTTAAAATAATTCTAACCTAAAACCAACGCAGCTCGTATGCGTAAATACGATTGCAAAACAAAAAAAAACGTAGTAGAAAACGTAGTAGAAAATTCAGTAGAAAAAAAAACTGAATTGTAAAAGCACCCAATGAACACAAGCGCTTATAATTAACCCGACACAAAACCCTACACAACCACAACTACGAACACGCATACCAACACACATACATTTCCATATATGCAAATTGACTATAGTAACTCTTTAAATACATTTGCGAATACATCCATACTCGTATGTATGGCTGTATGCTTGTAGAGTTGCAACTATATGAGTGTGTAGTATGTGTTTTTATAAGCTTCTTGCTGATTGTGCTGTTGCCGTGTCTGCTGCTTGGCATGGAAAATTAACAATTTTTCAATTAAAATCAATACAAGAGTTTTTGGGGTTTTTTACCACTTAGCTTAAAGGTTCTTCCGTCGCTACTCTTTGCACTTGAAACGTTTACATTTGCTTGGATATGTGTGTATATAGGGTACGGCATGTAGCACTAGCACTCATGCATATACATTAACATTTAGCAATTTGCATGCTTTAGTGTTGGTTTTGCTACGTACGTGCGGTGTTCTCTACTGTATACATTTAAAACTGCTAAAGTGCCTGAAAATATGCAAGCATAACTAACTGTTTTGTAGTGAAGTAAAACTAAAACAGGGTACTATTATAAAGAGGACTAGGAACACATGAAGGCGAAAAATTGAAAAATCGAATTTTCTATTTCAACGAAAAAAAATATATGTGTAGTAAGAAATTAAGAATTTCGCAAACCTGGTTGTCTGCCGATTTTGGGGTGTGGTTCACAAAACTTAAATCAAACAAAAAAAAAGCATGGTATTATTTAACCGCTAACTTACTTACTATACTTAAATGACCATAATGCAGCTTGTCACTCCAGGCGCCAATTCTTCGTATGGTTAGTGATCCCTCAACTTGACCTCTTCCCTGGAAACATGGTCTACTTCCGCGGCTCCTACCTCCAGCTGCCCGTTTAAATACCTTTTTGCTTATTGTCAGCGCAGCAGCTAAACAAATTTTACAAATGTGGTGATAAAGCCCGCACAGCTCGTGGTTAATTCGGATGCGGTAACAGTCGGTAATTTGTAGAAAACCAAAAATCTTACGAAGAACTTTTCCCTTCCAGTCTGCTCTATCATGCTTTTGCGTCATTCAGAGGCATAGGTAGGATGAGCGATCAATTGAGCATACGTTTTTTCGTTTCAGAAAAAGCTCTACATTCCAATTACAAACTAAGCCCATAGTAGCACCTATTAGCAATGGTGATTCTTCGTCTGACATCCAGGCTGACATTGACGGCCATAACAAAATATGGCAGTCCCAAGGTTGATGATATTCTTGACAAATTTGAAACCATAACCCCCAGCCATTAGCTTGGCGTCCGGGCGATGCATATTACAACCAGTAACCGACATATACTTCGTTTCATTCTCATTCACCGCTAAGCCCATTATTGCAGATTCCTTTTCGATAGTAGGGAAAGCACTTGCTTGCTTCGCCCAATGGTGTCGATTTCGTCGGCGTCAACAACGCGATAGACACATTTGTAAAATATTGGGTCATTATGATGAACATCTGCCCTAAACATAATCATGTCCATAACGAAATTGAAAAGATCACATCATCATCACCTTGTCAGCTATCACCTTGTATGAAGCGTCGCGCGGTGCCAATAACTTCAAGTTGATTCTAAATAATAGATTCAATAATAGATAAA
>NC_051846.1:185089186-185096287 GCF_002237135.1 Teleopsis dalmanni | reverse complement strand
AATTTAAAGAAATCATGTTAACGCGCTCATTAAATTATTTTTAACTCAAGTAGCACCAATATTTGTGGATCGCAGCGGCTTTTCTAATTCATCTTCCGTTTCATCAGTGCCATCACCAGCCGCATTCTGACCCAACACGCTCTCATAAATGCAAAATATCTATGCGAATATCTTTATAACTTTGTCCGTACGATATATTCAAAAATATGTACAAGAAACTTGGAACAGTGATATTATAAAACAAATGAATTACCGAGGCGAAAATTGTGGTCATTTAAATTATACGCACACTCTATGCATATTGACTAATTGCTAATAAACGTGATAAATCCAGAAATGAACTTTGAGCAGTTTTGGGTTTAGTTATGCCTATCTAGCTGGATATAAGTCACACACAGATCTAACGATACTAGATAAAACTAGATTTATATATTTATAGTAGACCACTTGTAGATGCCAACACTTTTTACGAATCTAAATAATTTTTCAACTTCCATTTCTAAGCCGTCTTCATGTTTTCCAATTGTGAAGCTCCCAAATATTTAAATACATTCGTGTTAATGTAAGGCATCAAGATAAAAAATATTCAAAGGTCTTCTTTTTTTTCAGCTTTCTATAGTTCCTACATATGGTTTATTGGTCACTTTTACCTTGTTTGCGGATGCGTTAGTAGACTGTAGCTTATCATCATACTTATGTTTATAATAGTTCTGTCATCTTTCCAGATATGATCATCACAAAATCTAACATCTTTCTAATATCTGCTCTAATATAAGACACACAGTGCTTTTGGGTATATCATTTATTATTTTATTTAATCCAATGCCTTTAAGAGTTCCAGTAGCAGATATTCATTCGACGTAATAATGGTATGAGATATTTGCCTTTTAGTTATTTGTCTATTTAAGTAGTTATTTATTATGAAATTTTTTTATACCTATCTTAATATATGCTAACTCTCCAGCATTTCCTACAGTATAAATATCCGCTTTAGAATACTACAGTGATCGGGCAGCTTGATTGACTATTTCATTTCGTTTATTTATGTATTGATTGACTATTTCATTCCGTTTATTTATGTATTGATCATCTGAAATTTCATTCGATATTTCTTCTGCTACTAATTTCTGGTACTAATAATTTCCAATGATATTTTACGGAGTAGAGTGGTAAGTGGGATTTAAATTGAACATTTTAGCACGGGTCCAGACGAAGAAACCTTGCCACTTCAATGGAATGGATCCAAAGTTCAATTGGACTAAGATTTGTGTGCGTTGTGGGATAGGAAAACAGATGAGCTATGTCATGTATAGTAGAGCTGCAGTTAGGGCACACATTAGGAATAGACGTATTTATACTTGACAAATAACTGTTTAGCGTTTGCCTGTATCCTGATATTAATGGAGCTGACAGTTTTTGTTGCACGAGGGAGATGTCGTTCTTCCTGGTAGATGTTAGGCGAAGTCCTGTTGTGAACGTTGTGGTAGGTTACACCAGTATAGTTTTCTTTATGATATACTATACTTAGTATATTTTTGTTACTTCATCGATTCACTTGAGTTACTTCAATCTTCAATTTATTCTTGTGAGAATAGTTTAGTAATATAAAATAAAATTTTTCTTGTTTCATTATGTTTTTTTCCGATACTTTCGTCATCTAAATCGCGTATTTAATCGTTTTCATTGATCAATAAGTATAAATTATACATATATATAATCTTCTTCCTCATTGATCTTAATAAGTATCATCATGTACATAATCATTTTCCTCATTCATTTGATTAAATAGGGTTCACATACATTACAGCATAATTCAGGTACAACTATCTCGATAATGTTTCATCATGATTAGTATCCTTACGGTGATACTATGTCACTTTTAGTATCGATAACATACGGTAGTTTTGATCATGGGAAGATTTTATTAAAATGATTTAATTTTTGCTGGAGTATGGTGTGATTAATCAGCATTTTTTTAAAATTATCTGATAAAATTTTTTCCTACTATTCAAAATAGCGCATCTTGATTTCAGCATAGCGTGACTAAAATAAATTCTAATTTTACTATAAAATTGCACTTTTGAGTTGCTTCTACTGCCACTGGCAATAGCACATGTATTTCATGTCTATAAATTAGTATATATGTTATATCTGAACTGTATGTAAATATGTAAAATAAGTTGTTTAATTATTTATTTTCTTTCATGTGTTCGCGTTCGAATGCAAAATAAATTTTAAAATTTTACTTTATTTTTTTTTGCAAAATATTTTCTGTACATATTTTTTTTTAGCACAACTCTGTAGACATAATAAAGAGTTTGCTTTGTTTTCCCATTTGTACGGTTGTACGGCTGTACGGTTTAAGCGACCTAAAAACATAAAAACTTAATTAGTTAATATAAACATTGTAATCATGCAACTAAACTCGAACACACATTACCAGAGGGAAGCGGAAAGGGGAAAATCGAAGAAGATATTGATTAGTTGTTAACCTATTTACTCCTTAGCTACTATTTCTTCTAATCGGCTAATGTATTTTCAATAAACATTTTGGCACCTGCACAATTGTCGATGAATTAATGCCACACCTTCACAATATCGTCTTACAACCCGAGTTTTTCTACTTTTTTTTTAGCTTTAAAGTATTTTTTTTTTTTTGTGTTAATTTCAAAGTATTTTGTTCGATTTTATTAGCATTTTTTATGACATTTTGTTTACAAAGCAACTTTGTTTGTACAGAAGTTGCCTCTTCAGTCTCTCGCCGTGTAGGAGCAAATTAAATTAATTCTGCGCTAAATTAGAAAGATACTAAGTCGGTTGAATACCATTTGAAACGCTTTCCTCTTGTGTGAATAGATATTTGAGTTTGTCATAGAATGACGTCATTTGTATTTAATTCATCTTTAATCTTTTATTTTAATTTGTGGCAGCTTGAATTACAGCTCTGATTTGCTACGTGGTTGCAAGCCACAAAGATAAAAATTTATTTTTAATTGATTGCGGTTTCAGTCAAAGTGTTTAAACCATCAATTCTACAGTTTCAATTAATTTAAATAATTTCAATTTTATACGTGTTGAATTGCTTTAATCTTTTAAAATAATGGCCAGGTTTTATTTATTACGTCAATAGTTAATTTAAATTGAAATACAAATATTTGAAAAAGAAATTAATTAACCGTATCTTTAATTAAAATATAAAAATAAAGTAAATTTGTGGCAACACTCCTTATACACGGTTGACAAGAAATTCCTTTCAAAATTATAGCTGTAACCACATTTGACCAAACACGAACTAAAACTAAACCAATAAATTATAAAACATAGATTGTTCAGTATATCTTTTACAGTACGTGCCTTATGCTCAAAAAGTACTCGGATTTTGTAAATAAAACACACAAATTTTAATTTTATTCCTAATTTATTTTATCTCCTTTAAAATATGCTCGCTCTGAAGCGATACACATATGCCAATGCTTAACCCAATCTTCCATATACTTTTCGTAGGCCCGTGAAGATATGGCTTTTAGTTCCTTTAGCGAATTCTCTTTTACCGATTCAATCGACTCCAAAGGCTTACCTCGAAGGAGCAATTTGAGTTTCGGGAACAGGAAAAAGTCGCACGGATCCAGATCTGGCGAATAGGGTGCCTGAGCGATAACAGTGGTGCCGTGTTTGGTCAAAAACTCGCGTACAACAAGAATTTTCCATAGTAAAAATCGCTAAATGCACTTGAGGTAGTCTCACATTAACACTGTTGTAAACAAACTAATTGACAGATGGCGCTCAAATTTGTACCATATGTCAAGAAAGAGTGTACCAACATAACAAAAAAATGTTTGAAAAAGGTCTATTACGTAAGGAGTAGTTAACAAACAACAAAATTCGGGGGTACTTTTTTTTTGATGTCATTTGAAATGATCTCAATTGTCTCCTTCATTTCAATTTTCTCATATATGGGGTATTCTGATGACATTTTCTAAGCGTTTTGAAGATGTCAGGTGTATATTATACAGCTTAGCTTTTCGAACGCACGGCTTTGGCGTTCAGAAGTTATAGGTTCTTAAGAATATACTTCTTTGAAAGCTTATCAGATTGCTCATCGGTGAAGACGAGAGACCTATTAAATTAACTAAATTCGCTAGAATGAAATTAGTCTCTACTTATCTATATTAGGGACTCTTGCAAAGAATGTGGTAGCAAAATGGCGAAAAACCGCTAATTGAAGTTATCTAAGGCTTGCCACTACAACCAATCAACCATAGCTAAAGTAAATTATATATTAATTGTAATTATTTTTATAAATATAATTAATAAATAGTAATGTTCATAGTGAATCTAAAATAAAATAAAGTATCTTCAGCTTTATTATATAAATTTATTTATTCAAATTTCTAATTATGAAATACATTAGCAAGAAGATATCAATCTATTGCAAATATTGCTATATTTTTCAAACAAATGGCCTTATTAATCAATTTCAATTAAATTACTTAATATTTTATTATTTTTTAATTTATGCAACTCAAACTAATCAACCCAATTTAAGATCTTTGCAAACTTACATGAATATTTTACAGCGCTCTATAGATACTTATCGTTTTTGCATGCAATTTCGAATAGACAAATAAATTATACAATAAATTTAATTACAAAAAATAAAGAAATTAAAATAAAGTACACTGTAGAAATATGGAAAGATTAATAGATTAAAAAAATTTTTTTTTTTACTTGAATAGAAAAACGTTTTAAGTTTGCAATAAGCATAGCTTATGCAGTAAAGCATAGTGTAAACGCTCGCCGCAAGGATTATGAGTCACGTTAAACCTGAATTTCTGTGCTGACAGTTAACACACTTTTGTTGACTGGAAAATGCACAGAAGTTGTCAGTCCGTTCGCTACTGTCTGATTTTATCTGTCAGTTAGTTAGGCTGTCAGTTATCGTGCTTCAAATACTTTATATGATTAGTTAACAACTTACGAGTATTTAGCTTTTATTTTCCGGCATTTCAAAAAGTATTACAATGGTGCCATCATTTTAAATTAGTGCTAAAATGCTTTATTTTTCTCACTATTAAGCGAGTAAACTAGCTTGTAATTTTCTTTTTGTCTTCTATATAATTGTCGATGAAATATTTTTCATATTAGATACTACATTTTTTTTCACAAACTTTATGGAGAACCATATATTTTGGAAACCGTTTCGGTCTTGTAGTGAAATGTAAAAAATAATTGGCAATATTTATCAAATCTTAAGTATCTAAAGGTGAATAAACTATCATTTATGCGGTCTTTTTTCACACCTAACTATGTTAAATAATGTAGTTACTTTTTTCTATGCCAATTTTTTTCAATTCATCTAAAATTCTAAATTTCTGCTTATTCACTGTTTATTAAGTTTACTTTTTAATATTAAATTTTTGCCTTTACTTCGAAATATTTACCATAGACAATGTTCTTACTAATGCTTTCACGCAATTTAAGCCAATTGCAAAAAAATGGCACCTTACCAAGTACTATTTCATTATTTTCCATTGAGAGTGGTCTGAACTTCCTTTTGTTCAGATGTTCAGACCACTCTTCCATAATTTGCATTTCTTAACACTTTTCTGTAATTATTTTCAATTCCGGTTACAATTTTAATGGCAGCACTAAAATGTTGCACCATTAAAAATTGCTCTTGTCAAAATAGACTCGAAGTCATTAGCATTTTTTTATATATACTATCTTCTAGCTGACGAAATATGAATGTGTGAACTTCTTCTTAATTGTAAGTTATTTCCTCACTAAATTATATACTTTTTATGGGTGTTTCTGTCGCAATTCTTAACAGACTTCGAATTTAATGATTTTAACTTTTTAAAGTATCTTTTACTTTTTGCTTCTACATTTCAGTAATTTTTTTCCACAGTTCAAGAGTGCGAATTAAAAAAAATTCTTTTTGCAAAGTTCTTTTTTCAATGTCATTATGGTTCTTTCAGTCCATTTTGGTATACTTTTTTGTATTTAATTTACCTTCCGGCTATTTCTGATATAATTTTTATTTTTCACTGCAGTTGTTAATATTTTACAGTAAAAATTTTGTAATTTTGTAATTTAATCTTTGGCATTTTGTTCATATTTCTTTAATCTTGTCCTTAAAAGTGTAACAAGTGGTATGGGAAAAATTAATTTAGGTCAGTAAAAATGTATAAATTTAATTATAAGCAAAATTTAATTATTATTTACAAAATTAATTACTTTGTGAGTCTCTATAGATTATAGATATATATCTTAATAATTCATTAATAATTAATATAAGTGTATGTGGTTTAAGAGTATAAGTTTATTTTAACTTCAACCGAATGATAACAATCACGACATAAATAATTCAAAAAATAATTTAAAATAAAAAAAAATATATTTCTAATCTTAAATTATTTTAGGTTTAGATAAATAAAATAAATACTAGGTAATTAATGTTTCCGTAACTGCTAATGCCTTATATGAAAAATTGATTGCCACATATGTTTTAGAGAACTAATTTTGTGATATATGTATATGTTTCATATACTCGTATCACATACTAATACTATATATATATACATTGCTTTCAAATAAATAAAAAATATAAAATATATAAATATATGTATATATTTATATATATATGTATGTATGTATGCATGTATGTTAATCCTTTTTTCGAATCAGCGCAACTGGGCACTTTTACTTTTTGATAGCTGGGGTACTACAGGGTCCCACCCATCTCATTGACTAATTTATGTATTCCCTATAAGCTTCATGATTATTCAGTGATTGATCTAAGATCTGCGTGCCTCCCCGTGCGGAGAGTGATTACTCTAAGATTAGATAGTGCTAAGTAGGATAGCCTGTCAGTATGTATGTATGGATATATAAAATATATTTAAGATATGTTATACTACATATTGCGCTCACTGCCACACTCATTATCTATATAAATTTTTCATAAAAAATCGTTCATTGTCGTTAAAAAAACTTTTTACTGTTATTGAAGTAAACATTTATTAGGTACATAACAGCTTTATGCAAAAAATGGACGTGATCCGCCTATTAGTTCTTAAGTTACATATGTATACATATGTA
>NC_051846.1:185077784-185089086 GCF_002237135.1 Teleopsis dalmanni | reverse complement strand
AATGAGAATTAAAAATTATGATTCTTGCTTACATTAAGGAGAAATTAAAATCTTTATTTTTCAAAGAAGCAATAATCTTAATTGAAAATATTTCTTTTATATTGACAATAGCTAAGAACATTTCTCCATTATTCAATATTTTTTTTAAAATTTTAATATAACTGCAAAAATTAAATTACAAAATAAAGTAATGGACAAATGTGTACAAAATTTTGGGGGCAAATTTTTATTAAATTGAATTTTTGAACGGTTTTGCTGGAAACTACAATTAAGAGTTCTAATTCATTATACCATTAATTTGACATACCCATTTAAAATTTATTATTAATGATTAGATTGTTCGATATTTTGTTCTAAAATCTGTATAAAAAGTGTTTAAACTGTATGAGAATTATAATTTTAGAATTTATTACAACTTAGAATTAGTTTGTAGAGAATTTAAATTCTAGTTAGTTAGTTAGTTGTGGTAGAGGGAGGACGAATCCTCCTCAAATAGCTAAGGATGAAAGCCGTTTTGAGTTCACAAAAACCTCGTAATAGTAGGTAGTAGATAGAGGGTCAAACTAGAACCAACCAGAGGCATTAACAAAGGCAAGAATCTGGCTAATGCTGATGCTGGAGATATCGCTAAGTGAGTTGAAGAAAGGAGCCCCTAAATTCTAATTTTTATACATTATATGATATTGAATCAGAAAAGGAATGTACATACATTTGTGTGTATTTTAGTAATAAAAAAAAACATTTAGTCGAATTTTTGCTAAAATTACATTATTCTTCATATACACTGTGTTATAGTTACAGTGCACTGGTCGACTGGAAGTATTATAAACGTTTTTTAATTAAATATTTTCTATAACATTTATATTGGTTTTTAAGATCTTGTTTTTAAGGTTAAATCTTGCCGAATAATTCCATATATGGATAGATAAAATTCTATTACATTTAAAAATAAAATTTGTTTCGTTATTAGTTTTTAATTAAATTATTCTGTTAAATATTATTTCTCTTTTTTAAGAAACTATTATTATTATTATTATAATAAATAATTCTAAAGGATTATAACTTTTAATCTTTAGAGAATGTTTTCAAAAAAGGTTTAGTTTTTTCTCTGATTTCAATTTAGTAACCTTAATCACTTAAATAATATACTTACTTAAAAAATGTGCTAACATAAAAGTCAAGTATTGCTTTGGCTCAGTTGGTTAAGGAACGCTGACTCTGAGCTTTAAAATTGGCAGGGCACGAGTTTGATTTTTAGTACTTACAGTCTCAAAAGATTTTTTACGAATAATTAAATAAAAGAATTCTTTCCAAGACCACTGATGATGGGTATTTGGCAATACTCGAAACAGCTGTATGGTCAGCCAAATATTCAATTAATTAAAATAATATAAAATAAATTTTTGTTGTTGTAGTTTACTACCGTTCGAAAAACCTACGTACTTAAAATATTTAAAGTCTGTAACTTTTCCCATTTGATTATGTGTTACATTATTAAATTAAATCAATCACGTAATATAAATACTTATACTTACATTTTCACTTCGGTACTGACACCGTTTTCAACCATCAATCAGCCATTAATTAAGAAATAAAACTATTTTTTTTTCTGGTTTTTTGGTTGCTGGTCTTCTTATCTCGTTTTGATTGTGGAGTTGAATATAAATGCAGTACTTCCGTTGCGGCAATACACAAAATTTAAAATTTATGGTAATGCCACAGAACTACAAGCAAAACCACTAACGGAAGTACGCCAACGCCAATTTAGCGAAACCGGAAACACCCTTAAAAACCACAAAACCCACAAACAGACGCAAGCGGTGCCATGTACCCAAATAGACAAGCATACAAACATACAAGCATGCAAACCTATAAACTTTGAAACTTTTATTGAGGTTAATGTCAGTGGGGACACTAAAAATAAATTGGTACTAAAATTTTGGCAGTACCTGAGTATATTTGAGTATATTTACAAGGCATAAGAACATTTACTTTCGCTCTATCACCTTTGGTAGATTTTTGTTGAAAATGTGGGCGTAATTGCCGTTGAGCATGAAAGTAATCATCCACACCTCTTATTTTGCTTAACATTTAAAGTAAACACGGTAAACACGGTTAACAAACTGAGAGCAGTGTGCCATGTATGCACTGCCGGCATGTGCTGGCCCGACGTGTGTTAAATCCTTCTCCAGTTAATAAGTTAATAATTTCATGTCAAAATTATAAGGCAGAAGCATTAAATATTTTTTATTGTCTGACATGTTTGCCAACATTCTGATAGGCGCGCAGGGAGGCTGCTTTTATACGGTTAAGCAATGTTGGCATTACTGACTGACTGCACACGCACTCCCAAAGTCTCCGGAATACCTTATGCGAAGTGCAAATTAACATGAGACGCCGAAGTTAAAGAAGTTAAAGTTTGGCGTGTTGACTTGCCTTACTCCAAACGTCACAAGCGGTACTGGAGCGGTAAGTGTGCTTAGCGAATAGGCGCATAAATCATTTCTAAGCTATTTATGAGCAGGTAAATGGAAAGTGAATTATTGCATGCAAATAAAGCATAAAAATATGAATAAAATTAAATAATTTGAATAAACATTTTTAGTGCAAATGAAAATGAGTAAATCAGTTGAGATTCGAAATATCTTATTTTGTCTAACTTCTGGGGTTGTTTCTTTTGTTTCTTGTTTTTTAGTTGGGTTGGGAAACGTAAGTGGTGTCATAAAATTATTACTTAATAGTAATTTGTAGTGGAAAAGTTTTGATAGTCATGAAAAAAGAAAAAGAGCACAGAATTTATTAATATTCAATCGAAAAAGCAAAACTATTTTTATATTAGAGACATTTATAACCTGAGCAAAATTAATTTATACTTAATTCAATGTCATATTTTACACAGGTTTGACAATATTCGATGGATTATTATTTTTGCACACTCGTGTCGTATTATAGATTTGTTCAAACTAAAATAACGTTGGTTCAATGAGCCACCTGAACTTTAACCTTCCACGCACATAGCCATAAACAAGAGTCTCTTTAAGTTTTGAATAGGCTTTACTTGGTTTGACTTTTTCAATTACGACACCTTCCAAATATTTCTGATAATTTTATTTTGATTTAACTAATTTTAATAGTACATGTATAGTGATGTAGATATCATCATAAATTTACATAAATTTTAAAGTTTACATAAATCTAATGTTTTAGATGATGTATTTTATATCTTAATATGTTTGAAAGAATTTCACAAAAAATTAAATTACCTTGAACTTCATTTTTTTCTATTGTGCGGAGAGAAGAAACTTTCATAGTGTGAGACTTAACCACCTCTCAGGAATGTGACTGTAAAAGATTTTCGACTGAAATCACATTGCAGTAATCAGAGAGTAAAGAATATGAACCATAATATTCGAATGTTCAAATTTATCTACCTAAACTACTATTGAAAACATAGTTTATGGGTGTTTGGTAATGAATCTTACTGTTAAAATTATACCCTATTGGAGGGGGTTATAATAATCGCGGGTAAATATCAGAATTGAGAAAATATTGTGGATATTCATGTAGTGGAAATATAATCGCAAGGATTGAAAAGGCTAATGAACAAAACTTTTAGGGGCTTAGCGAGAAGTTTCTCAATATACAAAACATTACGAGAGAGACTGTTTCCCTTTTTGCTTGGTTATGGTAATTCAAAGTTAGCGAAAACTACAGTGTGAGACTTGAACTCACTGAAATAACCTCCAAGTAATGGATGTACGAAAGATTACAATCACAGAATCGAAGTTAAAAAAGTATGGTTGAAATGATTTAAGGGGGAAAGTTATAATTAGTTAATGAAGTGGGTTTAGCGTACTCAGCTAGGAGTATGACTCAGAAGTATGAAAATAGTAAACTCTACTTTCGGAGCGGGTGTCTAGTGTTTCTTTTTAATATAGATAGTAAGGAATTAAGGTTAGTGTTTTATGGTCTTAAGCAATATAAAACATGGCAGGATCACGATCTCGAGCGAAATATGTGTTAACACGTGAAAGCTGCTACTTGTCTATTCAAGTGAACTTAACAAGATTGTATACTAAGGAGTTGTGTTAGAGTTTATCACATTGTCAGTGCCTGTAGTTCACACAATAATAGACAATTAATTTCTCAGTAACCTGGATTAATTCCATCTGGTCAGAGCTAGAAGAAATATTGTAGCAATAATTTTATTTTATATATATGAGTAACTTGTTGCGAATATGCTACGAAATATTCAATAGTTGGATTATTATCATAAAGTGAGTTTAGGCTATGATCTAATACTTGTGGGTGACCTATAAATCCATAAGAAAAGCAAAATATACGCATTCTCACATACAGAGTTCAACGTAATCAAGTGGCGTCGATGTAATTGATAATTTATATTATTAGATATTACTAGAGATATATAGTTTCTGAAAAAAGTATATAAGAAAAAAATTTTATTAAAATAAAATAACACTGTTATAAAAATAATAGTTTAATAAAAATAACTCCTTCAGTTTTACTAAGTTAAAATTTTTTATATTAATTCCTTAAATATATTTTTATTTGACGTCTGATCTATTGCTTTATTAATAAATCTGGAAAGTAGTGTGGTTAATAGTTTCTTAAGTTTTTTTTTGGTATATGAAATATATTCTGTTATTTTAAGGTTTGTATAAATTATTTAAATTTATTAATTTAGAATCAAGGAATTCTATGCCTAATAAGTTCTTGCAAGGGTTGTAGGTTCAGAACTTGTGCAAAATCGATTTTTTGTGGAAAAATCGCCTTTTCTGTGAAAAGCTGTATATCTTTACAAATTTTTAAAATTTTTTTTTTTTCACTTTATATCTCGTATATTAATATTTTACTTTTTTTGAAACATTTTTTTGGTGATGATTTCTTCCCGTGACACAATTATCTTTTGAAGCGAACTATCCACTGTTTTTTTGACAAAAATGCACGTTTTAATTAAAAAAAAACTCATGCGCCCGAGAAATTTATGCATTTTTACGAAAAAAAAGTAGGAAGTGCGCTTCAAGGAACAATTGCAGGAAAACAAGGTGTGATAGAACGGAAATTTAGTAGCAAAAAATGTTTGGAAAATAACAAGGTGTTAATGTTTGAAAAATGCACAAAAATTGTACAATTTTTTTTTCAAGAAAAATGAGATTTACCATTGATATTAACAAAAAAAATCCCAAAACAAATCAATTATGCACCATCATAAATTTTGAACCACTTTTGATGCTACCCAATATATGTAGACTAAAGCACATATCAAGCATCAACTTAAGAGGTACTTGATGTACTCAAAATTGATACATAATGTAACTTATTCACATGAATAGGTTTTGAGATGTTGGGGACTTACCGACTGCATATTTGTTTTTTCTAACACCCAGTATTTTGGGTATTGTTAGTAAAACGTATCCTTTATACGATTTATGCCTCGAAGTATATAACAGGACTTAATATGAAGTATGTAGTGAATACAAGAAAGACAGAAACAACATACATATAAAAACAAAAAATAGTTTGTGGTATTTTAATGTTTTGAAATAAGTATATACGTACACAAAATATTACATCTTATAATTAAGAGAAGGGGATTGTACACTGCGACCTAAAAGATCTGTTGTGCCCCTTACTCAGGTTAGAGTGTTCTCCAAGTCCGATTTCTTTAATCAAAGACTTTTCTTAGTCTTGAATCTTTATGGTCCATGAAATACTCTCCTAGGTGTTTCTTCCGCTTGTGCATCAGTGTCGGGTACTCCCCAAGCATTGGCATGCAGTTTCTCTCTCTTCTTTACAGTAACTGCAGTCTGAGTTGGATTGAATACCTATCAATTCGATTCTTAAGTTGTTTGTGCTATGATTGTGATATGCAATCTTTGAAGCGTTTTAGGTTGTAAGTCATTAACAGCATTTTAGATTGTGAGAGTCCTGGTAACCTTTCCCAATAGAATTCTCTTTCTTTTTCCTCCGCACTATTCATAAAAATAGATAGAGTTCCTTTGCCTAGACCACAGAATTGTTCTGGGCCTATCATTCTTGAGGCTGCGCCTCTTCTTGCAAGTATGTCTGCCGTTTCATTGCCTTTGATACCAGCATGTCCCGGAATCCATATAAGGTGCACCTAATTGTTCCAGCCAAGTATGTTCAGCTTGTCAATGCACTCCCATACCAGTTTAGATGATACCTGGTAGATATAGCATTTTACTTTATTATGAAATTTTCTTATATTTATTAATTAAATTTATTTAATCTTTTTAACAACACAGCACATGCATACAAAAAATCTTATAGAAATAATTTAAATAAAACTCAGTCTTAATTAACAAAATTCTTAGTTATTGTGACAACCAATAACACTATTCTTCCCATATCCTCCGACCAATTCGTTTAATGCCAATTTGAGACATTTGACGTTGTCGCACATGACCCTAATGTGGTGTCAGAAATTTCATTTTCTGTTTGTATCCCTTGTAGAGATGAAATAATTTCTACTCGTTCATTTTCTTTTCTGAGTTTGATTAAATATTTTTCTAGTTCATAAGCAAAATATCGTATAACCCGTAAATGCAAACATATTTGATCCTTGTCGAACAAATATGAAAATATGTCCCACAACAATAATTCAGAAATGCTTTATTCCTATATGGTGTGAGCATATGTGGTAGGATATTACAGATTGTAATACATACCATGAAAGTCAGTTTACATACATGTACATATATTCGAATGGAATATATACTCACGTCTACAAACAATATAAAACAAACGACACTCTCGATAGTCTTGGAGGCAAGACAAATGTTTTTTTGTTTGCCTAAAGGATTAGTTGCGGTTATTTATGATGTACATTTTTATTTGTTATAATGAAATTGATATAATATTAGTAATATGAGGCTGTTCAGTTTTATATTTGCTTTTCATATAAAACTGTTCTATTTCTAATAGGCTCCATGTTATATATATAATATTATGTACAATCCTTGTTTGCCAAACTCATTATCGTCATGCCAACTTACAAAAAAATATACCATAAAATTTTATTAATGTTTTTTATTTTCCTGAAGTGAGCAACACCGACATTGTGATTTTATTTTAGTCCTTTGAAATTGTTGTTAGCTGTGTAGAAGGATTTCAGTGGTTTAGTGCATTTGATAGAAGTAGCAAAGTGGATTTATTTAAATTATTCAAAATTTTATTTTCAAATTTTTTTTTATAATTAATTTAACTGAAATTTCTACGTGTTTTTGCTTTAATTTATGCAATTTTTTCAACGCTTCGTAACTTTTTAAAACGTTTTACAATTAAATTTAAGTTTTATAATGAATTTTTTACAGGTTCTGTAACAAAATGTGGTTATAACACAAAAAATTGTTAACTTAAGTAAAAACTTTTAAAATGTTTTCACTATTAATTTAAATGAATAAAATCACTGGTTTAAAATGAATACCATTGCATATATATATATATATATATAAATGAATTTATATATTCTTAGAGTACTAGAACATATAATTCTAGTACTTATTAAATACATATTTTATTCAATAATAATACTAAACATAAACATTTTTATTGAATAATAATAATACATAAATTCAATAATTAATAAATGAAATTAAATAAATAAAAATATAATTAATAAATTAAATTACTCTACAGTTGGTTTATGATTTTAATCTACTAAACCACAGCAAGTATTTTCTTAATGATTTTTAAAAGTAAATTAATAAAACTCCATGATTGAACATACAAATACGGCTTTGTGTCAGTTGGCTAATGAACGCTAACTCTGAGCTTCTAATTTGTCAGGGTACGAGTTCAATCCTTAGTACTTGTAGTTTCAATAATTAATATGTTGAAGCTATTTGAGGCAATGCACTTGAGCACTTTTACTCTTTCTTAACTCGAGGTATATTGAAAACTCCTTTCTACGCCTTGACTACATTATTGTTTATCACTTCATCAGACTAGCAATAACTGACCTCTGAACGGCATAGCTCCCCGAGGAACCTGTAGCTAAATATAAGAAATAATTCCAAAACCATTGATCATGGGTTTGGGCAATACTCGAAACACCCGTATTGTCAGCCAAAAGTTCAATTAATAAAAAAATAGTATAGTTTTATTGTTGTAATTTATAATATGTTCGAAATACTTCTGAATTGAAAACAACAGCTTATATTAAAAATATTGATCTTTCATTAAAATGGACGTTTAAAATCAATTTAATAATAAATTCACTATGAAATTTCCACTTCTAGTTAATTTTTAGTAATCTGCATCGTCTTCCGACTTGGAGAATTGTCCACTTATGTTAATTTTTGGTCAGCCATATAAACTTCGGCCCTACCAGTTCTATTTAAATAAAATGTGCTATTTTTCATTAGAATGTTTGTTTTTTAAAGCATGCCACAAATAGATACATTTTAATTTAATATTGATTTGAGAGTTACACTTCAGTTAATATGCTCTTTGTACTTAGTTTTGCCTTATTATTTTTAAAGAATACTATAACCTCAATATCTTCTATAAGTAGCAAAATTTTTTGGGACTGTTAAAAAATAAAACCAAGACACCAAGTCAGTTGACCATTGTGTCGCACATAAAAGAAATGTTAAATACACAAAACAGATAATGTTACTCTCTCGTAATAACTTTACTTTCTTCAATGAATATATAAAGATTTATTAAAGGTAGAATGAAGGTTGTACATATATATTATTTTCACACATTATAACCCACACAGTAAAAACGTTCACAGCTTAAATCAAGTGGTAACTTAGATTAATACCGCCCCTGGTTATGCGATTGTGATATTTCATTATGCTCTTTTTTCTTCTCTTTGTTTCCTTAATTAATTTATAAAGATCTTGTAAATAATATTCTTGCATAGATATTTAGCTAAGGACATCTGGAATTTTCTAAACTTGTCCCTTAAACATGGTGAGTTGGTTAACTAAGTTTCAATAGTAATTCTATATTAAGCGATACAACAGATCGATATATAAATTTAACTATTATGGCAAAAAAGTTAATAAGTATATTTAAAACTATTTTAATTTTTGAGAAGTTAATAGAAGCTAAAGCACTGCTGAAACTATGGTCAGTAATATATAATATAACTATAATGTGATTTATTTAGAGAATCTTTTCCGCTGTAAAACTAGTCAAATTGCATTTCATTCATGTTATCAAATTTTGCAGTAACACAGGCTAATGGGTTGAGTTGTACTCGATGAATAGTACAACTATGAACCTCAGATTGTCCATATGATCTGTGATTTGTGGGTATTGTTAAACATATGCATGTTCTCTGGGCTATCTATTATCAAGGTGGTTCACTTATTTGTTTAAGAATTATTTCTTATTTGCGTTTATTTGAATTAGTATAAAATACATGTATCTCACACAAAATTTAATCAGAATTAAATTCTATTCCACTATTATGTCTTGTCTTATTAAATCACAATTAAATTCTATTCCACTATTATATCTTGTCTCATATGAAGAGAGAGTGATATTGAGAACCTCAATATAAGCGCTACAAGTGACTTATTTTAATCAGACCCAACTAGCAAGCAGAGAGTATCTTAATAAACTGCATTATAGTGGATTTTTTTAAGAAAATGAACATTTATTATTTTTATTTAATGTATCCGGAAAATAACCCGGAGCTCTTTTGTTATTGTGATTGTGATTGAAATTGAAATTCCAGTGGATTTGTAGTGTTTTGTGCTGAATGCTGAATTATTGGTGTTATTGCCAGCATAAAGTGTATTTCATTTTTCACTTATTTCCTTTATTACTTTTGAATTTTATTTATTTTGTGTGTAGCTTTCGTATTGTTCACGTAAAGACTAAAAAAATGCTATTAAAGTTAATGGCATGAGTATTACTTATGCACTCCATTGTTTGCAATTCAATAGGGAGAAATTGGAAATTTATTTAGCTAATTTTTTTCTTACGCCACAATTGTTTTGCAGCGGGAAAACTGAACAAAAGGACTTTTATGTGCACCAAATGCTACACTAAAATAAATTACTTAGTGCAGTGTGAGTGTATCCCCAAGATACTTCACCGAACCAAGATGTCACATATGATGGACATTTTTATATCCACGAGTATGTCTGCTTTTTTCCTGTTGTTTTTTCAAATGGCAAAATTGAAAACAAAAGTCATATATATATATTTTTTTTATGTACTGTACAATTGTTTTAATTAAAAACACACTTAGCTGAAGAGAAAAATAGAGTTATTTTAAAATTATATTTAAGGCATTTTGATTAAAGTAGAATTAATTCAAGTACTGCGCTTATGCCCAAAAGCAAACCATTCACAATAGACAGGTTGGCTTCTACTATTACAAGTAATCATGAGTGTCGGTAAGTATGTGTATGTGCGTGCATTTAAGTGTTTACGTGCCAGTGGCATTTCTCTTTGTCTATGTCTCTGTGCAATTTTTCTTTTATTTTAAATTTTTTATTATTTGTGTGCTATTTTCTATTCGCTCATACTCAAGAGACTGCAGCAAGTGAATTATTTTATGCGTTAGTGGCTTCTTTGTATGATTATAAATGAATGTAGGTGAAGCAAAGGCAATGTTGCGAGTAAAAACAAAATATTTATGCTTCTTTGTTGATATTTTTGCTTCATAAACACACATGTAAGTATACATGTGTATGTACGTATGCATACACCTACACTATAGTACACTTGCATGCGCTTGTATAAATTATGTTTACTTTTTACTTGAATGGCTTACGTATGAACACTGTGTATACGTTCTGACGGTATGACGTTGCTAACCTTGTTGTTTGTTAGTTTGGTGTTGTTGTTCTTATTGTAGATGTTGTTGTTGTTGTTGGTGTTGGTGTACCAGTTGTTGCTTGTTGCTGTGATCAGTATAATAAATTGTAAGGATTCTTAACAGTGTAGCAAAATTATTGCAGATAAACAACGCATTGGCAGAGGTTATTCGTTACTTAAGTTCTATGTATGCGCTTGTTTACGTTTATGCATATGTGCAAGAGTGTGGCTTTCTGTGTATTTCTTTTTATTTGTGTCATGTAAAACTGCATTTTTTTACTTTGCTCACTATATAAAATATCTTATACAAGCTTTTTAAGGATATCATTTTATTTGGTCGTTTTTAAGCATTAACTTTGAACAAAGACATAGATTAAGACAAGCTCAGCATATAAAAAGGATAATGATGTTTTAAAAATGATTATCCAAGATGTTGCTTTATATTCTACATGAGTTTTTGATACTCTTGTTTCAT
>NC_051846.1:185064309-185077684 GCF_002237135.1 Teleopsis dalmanni | reverse complement strand
ACACTGAGTCAATTTAGTAAGGAACTAAGTCAGCTTAATTAGAAATTAAGTCAATTCAGTTAAAAACTTAGTCAGTTTAGTGAGAAACTGAGTCAGATGAGTTACAAACTGAGTCAGTTCAGTTAGGTAGAAATCATCAAAAGCCGTGGTGGAAGACTTTATTGAAAAGATTTGTCAACAGAATGTGTAAGTTTTCCGGCTGTAATCACATTCCAATAATCAGGATGTGAAACATAAAAAACATGATATTTGAATTCTAAATCTATCTAAGCTAAGAGTTTTGAACGTAGTAGTTTTAATTAAGAGTGATAATGCGTATACACTAAAGTTTAGAAGAGTATAACAACAGAATTGGTGATCCATCTCATTGATGTAGAGTGCAAGGTATTAGAAAGGCTTATAGAAGTTCAGAGGATTACCTCGATGGAGAGATATCATATCCACGAGTTAGACTTCTTCTAATAATATTTCAGTAAAGAGTCTTTCACTAATCGTCTTCCAATTAAGCAGTGAAGTGAAGACTTGGATAAGAGTGGCGGCAGTAATTGTGCTTGATTCTGTAGTTATTCGGGGAAGACTTTCGTCTCAAGAGCATTAATAAGCATTTCATTTAAGCCGAGTTTATACTAGGCTAGATTGCGGATATTAAATAGATAGAGGGCGAATAAGCTACTTGTAGAAAAGTAGCTAAGTCCTAACGTTGAGTAAGTTACGCCTAAGCAGAGCATTCTTAACTTGGATATATCCAAAGATGGTATTTTTATCGCATGATGTTTTAATCAAAGTAGGTTAAAGGCACACCTGCACATCTTTTTCTAATAAGCTTATTTATTTATTTATTTGTGAGTTAACATTAAAATTAATTTTAAAGTTAACTAAGAAAGGCACATCTGCACATCTTTTTCTAATAAGCTTATTTATTTATTTATTTATTTATTTATTTGTGAGTTAACATTAAAATTAATTTTAAAGTAAACTAAGAATAAGGAACTTGGACTCCTAGCTCCTTCGTCCTAATAAGTTATTAAGATATGTATTATTATTATATTAAAATTTTCCAATTTTTTAAAATATTTATGTATTCAGATTTATAAAACTATATTCGAAAAAAAATAAAACAAACTAATTTTTAAAATTCAATATTTATGCTTTCACGTACACACAATGCCGACTAAAATAAATATAATTTGTATTTTATAAATAAAATTTCTCTCAGTTGATTTTAGTTGATTTCAGTTTATATATTTTATTTACGTATTTATTCATGAATTTAATATAAAGTAACTCATATATGCACTTAAAAGCATAGTAAAGAGCTCAACCACTCCTAAACAGAAAAAAACCCAAAAAAAAACAAATTTTGTTACCTTCGACTTTCTTCCAAAATGTATTATCAGAGCCAGCGCACCCACAGAGCCAACTACGAGTGTATTCCACACACACCCACACATACACACATATTTGTATATTTGAGCACCCGCACAGAGGATATGCAAAGTAAGCAATAGGATCAGACAATTTCTGATAAATCTACACTCATATTCAGTGTTATACCATAAACCTTATTTAAGAAATGTTAACATCGGCATAAGTATAAAGTATATAAACACACTTTGATACATCATTATCATCGTCATCATGCACAACATTAACATTATCATCTATTTCATTATCGATATACATGTACATCAGTGATATTATACTCTCAATAGCACCAACAACTCCACAACCAACAACAATAACAACAGCAATAGCAACAACAACAATAACAACGAAAGGACTCAACTTACCCATCATCATTTATGCAATCAACGGTAAAATATTGCGGGGGAAGACCATTGCGACATATGCCAAAAGTTCGCGTTTGTATTGTTAATGTATAAATTATCTCTAAATGTCAGTCTACAGTGTAAGTGTGTTTATATTATAAAGTATGCTTGCATGTATATGTGTTTATATGCGGATCTTTGTATTTGGAATTATATTTACGTATGTTGACTTCGATTTACGCTTGATGAAATTTAAAAATAAAGAGGTAAAATAATGTAAATAAAATAGTAGTCACACACACACACACACACACACAGAGAAACAAAAATAAGTTTAAGCTTGTGAAACGACACAGCATAAAGCACAAAGCACCTTACGAAAACCTGAAGGAATTGAGCACACACACGCATACACCTATCGATAGAAGATGTATAAGTATGTGCATACATTACGTACAATTTGATACATTCATTGCTTACTTTAAGGCACAAATGAAACACTTTAAAATGTGTAACACATACATTTACGCAAAAAATGCCTTGACGCATTTTTACCTTTGCTTATTTGTGAAGATTAGTGTGCCATTTTTTTGCGTGAGTGTGTTTGTATATGTAACATTTTTGCTTGTGTTTGCACGTTTTTGCGTGCGTATAAATGTGCTTGCGTGCGTTTGTAATTTATTTAAAAGTGTAAGTGTGTGTGTGTACTGTAGAGTTTAATTTTTTTATGCAAAAACTTTTTGTTTACTATTTACCTTAAACTCTTCTGCTTGTATTTCGCATTATTATTGAATGAAAATATTTGAGTTCTTGAGTTCTTAAGTTCTTGAGCTCGTCATGCCGGTAGCGAAATTCATTTTTAACAATTGAAAAGTGTGTTTATTTAATTCAGTTTTTATGTGAAAATATAAAAATGAGAAAAAATTAAATTTTATTTGAGTTAAAGATTTACTGCTCAAAAGTTTACTTAAATTTTAATGTAGGTTATAGTAAAAGGGAGAGATGACTGTTGCAAAAATTAATAATAGAAAACTTAAAGTTTCCATTAGATCGGATATTGAATAAACACTATAAGAAAGTTTTTATTAAATAATAACCTCTAAAATTATGTATCTGAGATATTTAGTTAAGTAGGTTGAGAGTTAGGAATGGAAAAACAGTTGAAACTGATAATTGGCAAATAGAGAAAAATGGTTTGTGTAATTAATTAAAATAAAAAAAAATTGTAGAAAAACAACATTCTCATCATTAGCAGATTTTCAAATCTGTCTTTTTAAATTTATAAAACCGTCTTTTTTCTATTAAGAACATTAATATAACATAGACAGTCATAAGACGAAAGGTCACTGTAATGTTACGCTCATTTTAACCATGACCAAAAGGAATATCCTACAAAGTGTCATATCATAATACTCAATTTTCTTCGATACTGGTAGTTCGGTAGATTTTTCTGTACCTAACCTTAAAAGATATTTGTTTTTGTGCGGATATGCTTATCCATACAAAAAAAAAAGAACACATATTAATATTATACATCAAATCGTCCTTCCACTGAAGTTGAAACTGACTTTTAAGGCGTTTTCCACTAAAGGGTATGTGCTACATTGGATTTTTATGTGCTACATTATGTCAATGGTCTTAATCTCCACACCAATCAACGAAAGTTTTGCTAAAATCAGTATTAAGGCAAAATTCTTTCACATCAGCCTAATATGTGCACATGCCACGATGGAAGATAAAGATGTCGATACCATGAAAAATTTCTATGAACAGTTTGACCAATATGTGACCGCTGTCCCTATTATGATGTCGAAATTATGATGTTGTTGTAGAAGACTTTAACGCAAAAGTAGGTAAAACAGATATCTTTAGAGCTACTCTCAGAAAATTTAGACTTCATACAAAAACTTTTGATAATGGATGAAGGTTGATGCTATAAATATGGTAGTTTGAAGTATAGTAGTGCCAGAATTCAACATCACGACATTTTAATGTATGACAACATCGTTGTCACTTGATCAAAAAACAAGATTCTAAATTGAACACGTTCCGATAGACAGAAAGCTTTTAGTGTCTTAGATGTATGTAATATCCAAGGAGCTAACATCAACTTGGATTATTATCTTATCTTGGATTATTATATTCTTTATAAAAGTTTAGGAGTCTTTAAGAGTATAACAGATTTAATAACAGAATTGTGTAGGGGGAATGATCCATCTCATTGATGTAGAGTGCATGGTATTAGAAAGGCTTATAGAAGTATTGAAATAATTTTAAAAATTAATTTAAATTAATGGTATTTTCTTAACTCATTATTATGAAATATTTCACATCGCATTATTAAAATATTTTGAAATTTTTTTTTTAATAAAATATAATATTTTTAAAAACAATTTAAATAATTTTTATACTGTTTAAAAAATTTTTATATTCTTTAAAAATATTTTTAAACTTTTTTAACATTTTTTTTTATACATACATATACTATAATTAATATATACATATTAAAAAATTTTCTATGCATATTTTCTAAAAATATTTTTAGTTTTTTTTAAATATTTTTTTATGTACATAGTCAATATACACAATATATATTTGCTTCTTTGTTTCTTAATAAGGTTGGCTTCATAAAAATAAAACTGTTTTAAATTTCCATAAACAAAACTTCATATCATATGCCAAACTAATTATAATAACAAATAATAATAATATTTATAAAATTTATGATAAGTGAAGTATATTAAAAAATTTAATAATATTTAAATATTAATAATACGTATAAAATTTATGATATGTGAAGTATATCAAAAAAAATAATAATATTTAAATATTAATTACGTTTATTAAGTTTTTGATATGTAAAATATGTCAAAAAATTTAATAATACTTAAATAATAAAAATATTTATTAAATTTATGATATGTAAAATACATCAATTAATTTACTTATAATTAAAGTAAATTTAAATACAGTATTATATAAAAATCTGTTGTAAAAATTATATTTCTCTAAATATTGTCAATTAATTAAATATAAATGATAATTCTTTAAATATAAATTATATTATTTAAATTTAAACTGCCACAATTGTAAAATAATTTCAAATTACTGAACGGATTTAATATAAAAACGAAATTAATTAATTGAAATAATTTTTAAATACTAAACTGTTATTAATAAATACAATTTAAATAGAAAACGCTAATGTTGTGAAATGATTTATATGTGAATTGCTTAGGCTTGATATTCTTAAGTAATTTAAATTTTAACTACTTGAAAATATTAAAAATAAAAAAAAAATTAATATAAAAATATATAAATGAGAAAAACTAATTTTTCCAAAAAAATTAAAAATTTGTTTATTTAATTTAGGCAAAAGTAGTTACTATTAAAAATAAAAAAATTATGCTTAAAGGTTCACTACTTTATTGTATAATTTTAATTTAATAATTATTTATAAAAAAATATTTAAAATATATACAACTATAATTAATAAATTTTTAGGTAATTTTTAACAGTGCCTATTGTGATAAATTTTTGCAACTGTACATAAAAATTTCATTTGAATATAAATTAATTTATTGTTTACAACCTTATATATCAATTAATAAAAAAACTTTTCTAAAACTATAAAATAATTCAAATTAATACTTTTATAAAAAATAAATAAAAGAAATGAAAAAAATCTGAACACAAATTTTTGTACAGAATTTGTCATATATTAGCTGAGGTACTATAATAATTAATTAAGTGAATAGTTAAAAATCATTAAAATGTACATATCAAAAATTAAATTAAATAAAAACTGATTAATTAACTAATTTTCATCATGCCAATTAAATTAGGATTAATTAATATATATTTAAATATATATAGTGACACTGAATAGTAGTTATATATAAGTTGGTAGGTAAATATAAAATACTCGTAACTGCTCCAGTAAGTAAATCTCATATAGTGTATCATAATCATTTAGTTGATTTCTGTTAATTTGTTTTAATTGTTGAAAAAAAAATATTTTTAAATGAACTTGTAATTAAAAAAAAAAAATTGTAATTAAAACAAAACCTTACATTAATAATACTATCATGTCTATTAAAGAAAATCGCCATTAGAGTTAAAGTGTATCATGAGTAAAAAATAAATGAATGTATGTTATCATTACGAAAAATGTATTTAATAAAAAAATGCTGATTATTTAATAAAAAGTGCTGATTATTTATTTATTTTATTTTTTATTGATATACATAAACGATATTGATATCAAAAATTCTTGTCCAAAGCTTCTTGAAAAATTTTAATAAATTATAGAAGCTGCAGTATGAACAAATCGGTTAGTTGGAGCGGATGATTCACAGAGGTCGTACCTTTTTTCATAAAAAGCGGTTATAAGCTGTTTTTATGATATTCACAGAACTCAGATGAAGCTCCTATTGACAAATCTAAATCCATCATAAATCGCGTAAAAGTAATTAAACAGATCCTTACCGATGAGCACCCCGCAGAGTGTCAAGAAATCACCTCTCTAAAAACCTGATCCTTCATTAAGTCCAAGCTAGACAATCACAGCAGAAATAAATAATAGATTCTTTTTCATTAAAATTTTTACAATTCTTACAATAGGTGAAAACATTGCTATCCATACATATGGGTCTGTTAATTATATTAGAGGAGCTCAAAAGAAATTGGAAGTGATGAGGTCAGTTTTTGTTATAAAAACTGTCCTTCATGTTTATAAAAGAATTGGATCATAAAGCATTGGCTTAAAAAATTGCAATAATCCTTGGCCGCGAGTTTTAGTGAGTTACATCTAATATATAAACACCAGATCAATCGAGAGATAACACATGTGGTAAGTAATTTACATCTCTTATTAACTAGTTAAAAAAGTGAAGTTATATACTCCTCTTAACCATCTTCATGAGAACATAAACCAACACCGTCACAAAGGTATATATAAAAAGACCAAGAGGAGCTAAATTATCTGTTATTTAATTTCATGCATTATTTCAATGACCAGAAATCTAGAAAAAAATGATATCATTAAGTCGACATAACACACATATTTCACCACACATTCTTTGACAAGCTCTGAATTCATAATGAAAGACTAAGGAAATTCAATTTTCAATTGGTTAACACAGAAAACTGCAATCGTACTTATTCAACTGACTTATCTTCATAACTGCTATTATCGTAAACTGAAACACCGTAGGTTATTAGGCAACTGAAGATAATCACTTCAGAACGCGCTATTGTACGAGTATTGTTATTTTTTATAGGTGTGTAGGAGTATCAATTGGCAGTGTCATTTTTCAGTCAGATTCTACTGAGAGTGGCGGATACTAATGTGAAAGTCATGGTGCTTATACAATTTGAGTTAATTGATAGAAATCCATGTATAAATAAAACTACATGAATAATAGAATAAAAGATAACAGGGCTCTATACTGTCAGTAGGCTAGAATACTACTATTATAGCCGATGTATTCAACTATAAATAGGATATAGTCTGTCTGATAATACAACTCTGCTCCATAACAGCAAATGGTAAGAAAGTAGTCTGATTTCAAATGCTTCTTCTTGATCCAGGTTGACATCAATTAAAATACCACCCAAATCCAATATCACATCAAAATAATCCTCTCCCATTTTACACTACCAATCACTTACCTACAGCTTAACCTACTTATACGGAAAACATCAAAAAACTTCAGAAAATCATTTTGGCAAACCGTAAAGTGAAGTTGCAGAAGATAAAAAATTTTAAAATAAACGTGAATCTTCACATTCCAGGAACATTTGTCTATTAAATTGTCTTTTTGAAAGTGGGTGCCAGTTTTGCTGTGCAATTGACCTACAATATCTAGCTACAAGACCTACGATAGTTGGTACAATACAAACTAGCCGTAATGAAGCAGAACACAAAAGCCAGATAGACTAATGAGTAGATACACAGATAATTGAATATTACAAATGTCAGTTTTGATTTCGTTCAACTAATCATTAATTATATTGCTTAATTTGGCATCTTTTTAACTCCATCACTACATTACAACACCTGAAATGTTGGAAAAAGTCAATTTAAAATGATCTAAAAGTAGTATATTTTGAGTATATTTTGCACAGATTCACCTTCAAACCTAACTTAACTTAAACGTATCTTTATTTATACTGTAATCACTTCAAAATTTCTATAACTTCTTCCTTGAAACAACAAAATTATATAATTCAACTCACTTTAACTAATTTAATCGTAAGTCTCAAACATAACTTATGTATGCAAATCCTTTTGGTTATAAGAAATGCATGGCACGAACTTTATTTTATGCATTTTCAGTTTTTTTTTCACTCCTTGAACTGATTGAATTTTCAATTTTTCAGCTAAGCTGAAAAAATATTTCCAATATTTCATAAATATATACGAATATAATTCACAGGGAATAAAACAGAATACTAGGATTTTTAAACACATAAACTTGCAAGGATTTACAGGATAATAATGCTACAAATGCAGCTGCACTACGACATAAAAGAAATACGTAGACAATTCTGAATCCGGAATGTATTGTGTCACGTCCTTTTCTACACTCCCAGAAGTTGACACATGCACGCACTCGTAATCAATGTAATCAGCGTCAACTTACGATTTTCTTAGAGTCAAAATTTTAAAGGAACTTAACCAAAAAATATGTATATAAATAAATATATAATATAATATTTAGTTGAATTCTATATTTTCATATAAATGTATTATATAACACAGAAAAATAGAGGCTTTATGCTCCACGAGGAGAAGAGGACTACAGAAAGTAAGTAATATATAAAGATTATATATAAAAGAATAGTATTTTAAATTTAACTTTTAAAAATAAAATATAATTAATTAATTCAATGATTTCATTTGAATATAACACAGACTGAATTTGTTAATGAACTTTTACAGTAAATTAACAAAACTCCAAGTCAAGTACGGTTATGGGTCAGTTGACTTATAAACACTGACTCGGAGTTTCAAATTTGGCAGGATGCGTGTTTAACCCGTGGTACTTTCAGTCTCAAAAAATTATTTAGGAATAATTAAATATAAGAAAGAATTCCAAAAAACCACTGCTGGTGGGTTTTGGGCAACACTCGAAACAGCTGAAAATGCAATTAATTAAAATAAATAAAAACTTTTGTTGTTGCAATTTAGTACTGTTCGAAATCTCTCTAAAAAATAAAAACAAATAAAAGGTAAATAAATCAAGCTTTGGTCTCGTCTGAGCTTAAATAGTCATCTCACGATGTTGTCGTGGATATTTCATAGAGTATATTTTTTATAAAATCAAAGGTTTGTAAATGTTAGTATTAGCTTTAGTAGG
This sequence comes from Teleopsis dalmanni, assembly GCF_002237135.1. Classification (NCBI taxonomy): domain Eukaryota; kingdom Metazoa; phylum Arthropoda; class Insecta; order Diptera; family Diopsidae; genus Teleopsis; species Teleopsis dalmanni. The sequence goes on along the minus strand of NC_051846.1, from coordinate 185,068,551 downwards.
AACATCTACCATTTGTCTTTTCAACCATTTTTAAATTAGTTCAAGTTAAATAAAAGTCCGGGGTTTAGTTAATGCAAAACAGGTATTGATATAAGAATAATTTCTTGTAAACAATACAAAAAATGATCGAAAGTGCCAGCTAATAGCACTTAAAACCGCTAAAATAAGTTAAAAAAGAATATTCTAGTTTTTAAATTTTGCTACGCTTTAAATTTTTACCTATTCCGTGTATGTAATACGTTTGCAACACTGTTATTGTGAATTTTTTTATTTTTCATGCCATTTCGTATCGTATTCAGATAGACTACTGAAATGCTTATTTAATGGCACCAAAAATGGACAATGCAAAACCAAAAGCAAGGAGAATTTCGGTTCTAACGACATCAAAACCAAAAAAACTATGAAGAATAAAATCATGATTAATATTGCAGAAAATAACTCCAACAAAAATGCTTGGCTGTAGCACTAAAAATAATAAATAAATAAAACAAATTTACTGTTATTCTTAAAAAGTTCTGAGCGTTTTTATTAGGCATTATTACAAAATTTCTTTATGCCTTTGTGTAACTATTTTTAGTATTAATAATATTTTTTTAATTTAAATTAATATATGTTGAGTTTTTTTGAAAAGCTTTTGAGACTTAAATGGAAGATTATTTTATTATTTTAATTTAATGAGTCTAATAAATTAATAAATCTAATAAGTCTACATTTATTTAAAATTAAAAATTAACGAAAGTAATTATTATTGTTTAAAACTTGTTAATTTAAAACTTTTTAATTTTTTTTGTTTTCTTGAAAAATACATATCACCGGTACATTAACTTTGGCTACGGAATTGAATTCTTTCATCACACCTTCAAAAATCCATCGCAATCAATATAGATTTTTATTAAACCTAGTGTTATTGTTATTATAATTTAAAAGAATATCGAATTGAATACTATAAACTTTTAAAATAAAATATTTTTTTTATATGTATTATAATAAGTTATTAATTTACTCAGCATAATTTTGGGTAAAAAATTTATCTGAAAATTTTTTAAAAGCTCTATAATTTTGCACTCAGTTCACAAATTTTTTTATTCCACACGGCACCAACTTTTTTATTGATTAAAATAAATTAATTTGCACACGTTCCATTATTGTCCAAAAAATCGAGAACTAAACTTTTATTCACTTTAAAATAAATCGCCAAAATAGTTAATACACTGAGAAGTGCCATACGCCATAGAGCACTGTATAGAGCCTATGGCACTTGTTACTGATAAGTTGAAATAAATTCGAAACAAAGCTCTTAGAAACAAATATATCATAATTATTTGTTTTTGTTCGGTTCTTATAGGTGCATTGTCAGACAATCTTGATTTATTTGCTTATCTTTGTGTATTCTAATTGTGAATTATTATTGTTAAATGTCTAAGCAGTTTGTTTACATAAAAATAGTATTTAAAAAAAATATATTATAATCGTAGTAATTGCTAAAATTTTCCTTTAGCTGAAACAGATAACTTCATATAAAGATAATCAAGAATTGTATCTAAACATTGAATTCTACTTTATGTTTCAGAGCTGCAAAAAACTATACAAGGAAGTATATACAGACAATGTGAAAGTATCTCATGTTATTAACATAACATAATATGTTAGGTTCTTTATATAAGTAATGAAACCTTAATCAGTCATGACATATAGACTTACAATAGATAGTACCTATATTATTATTTAGTTAGTATTTAGTTAGTTAGTAAGCAGATCAAAGCACCATAATTATAATAAATTTATTGGGTCATGAACATCTATAGAACTATGCAAAACAATGGCAATTTAAATAATAAATAATTTAAACAAATTTAATCATTAAAATTAAAAGTAATCAAAACTAAATAACATACATGCACTAAATATATCTATCTAATAAATAAAAAAAATTATTTTAACAATTTTATAGTATATATCTGTATACTAAACGATTAATGATTTGTAAACCATTATATTATACTGACTGCTGGGACTGAACTTAATTAATTTCCAAAACTTAAAATAAATTACTTTTATATTAAGAATCGATTCATACAATTAAAATATTTTTAAAGAAATATTTTCTTCTATAATATATATATATATATATATACATTTTGTCATAACTATGTATATAACATCATAAGACATTATTTGTCAATTAGGTTCAGTATTGCCAGAAAGAAATTCACTTAAATAAATTATAAATAAATTCACTTAAGTAAATAAAAAATTTATAATTAGTTTAACAATGTGCACTTAAGTATCGATTTGACTTGTCACTTAAATGTCACTTAAAGTTTTACAAAATTTCTTATAATTAAATAATTCACATAAATTTCTATATTACAAAAACTATTATCATATAAAGACAACATAAAACTCGTACTAAATTCAACTTAAGTGTAGATAGCAAAACATACTAAGAAAGTTTAAAAAAAAAAGAGTGTTAACTATTACCGAAACTCTAGCTTAAGAAGCATCTTAGCACATTCAGTGATATCTCTAGCATAAACATTGGTCAGATCCTTGCCTTTATAAATACCTCTGACTGGTTTTTAGCTTGCTCTTTTTTTTACTACCCAAGCCTACAACATATCTTATGTTACATATCTTGCTTGATTGAAGCATAATAATCGCCCATAATCACGATTAGTTGTTTTGAGGCCCTATGCTCCACTAGGAGAGAAGAATAGCAGTAAGTAAGTAAGTTTTGAGTAGTCTCTCGAAAGGACTTCTAGTCTTGAACTTAATTTTTTCTAATAAAAATATTAATTTCTGTTAGAATATAAATAAAAAATAGAGAGGTTTCGAACAGTAGTGAATTGCAACAACAAATTTTTTTTATTTATTTTTAATAAATTATTTTTCTTGGTAACCATCCAGCTGTTTCAAGTATTACCAAATATCCATCGTCAGTGGTCTTGGAATTATTTCTTGTATTTAATTATTCATTAATATTCTTTGAGACTGCAAGTACCAGGGATTGAGCTCGTGCCCTGCTAAAGTTGAAGCTCAGAGTGAGCATTCATTAGCCAACTGACACAAAGCCGTACTTTACGTGAAGTTTTGTTCATTTGTTGTGAAAGTTTATTAACATAAAAATAGTAATAATAAAAATTTAAATTCTTATAATAATATAAATAAGAAATAAAATTAATCACACAACCCAGCAATCGATTATTTCATTTAAGTGATTATCGTGTTTTATGTCTGATAACTGCGAATTTGTTATCGACACTTAAGTATGAGTACTTAAATCAAAAAGTATTTAATACTGATAACAAATGATATTTACTTAAACGAATTACAAAATACTTAATTAAATTGCAAATAAAATCAAATTTATTATAAATACCAACTGGTTTCATAGGAACAATCAGTGTTCAAAACTACTTCAGTTGAAAACAATACAAAACTTCATCCTTACAAAATGTGTAAGCAACTCAAGACTTTCTTGAAATTTTAATTTCTTGATTTCCTTTAAAATTTTTTATTTATTAAATTTTCCAAAAATCACAGCTCGTTTCCAAATTGTGAGCGCTTTGGCTTTGCTATTCATCTGTGGAGCTACTGCCGTGGACGTGAATAACATATGTGGTTTGGTCCGGAATGGCATGAAAATTGCTACCGGCGAATTGTGTAATCAATATTATTCCTGTTCCGATGGAGTAGCCACTTTAATGAACTGCTCCAATAGTTATTATTTCGATAAGGATATGCAGATGTGTATGCCACCATCCAAAGTAAACTGCACCAATGATGCCGGCAACACTGACGAAACAATCAATTTGTGTACTTACATAATGAATGGCATGCATTTCGGTAGTCCTGTCTCTTGCAGCGATTGGAATATTTGTAAAAGCAATATCATGTCTACTGGTAGTTGCTCTTCTGGACTCTACTATAATGTGCACAATGGCAAATGTGAAGATCCTGCTGATGTTTCCTGCTCACAGGTTAGTTAATTGTTGTATTTCATGTACTTATGCTAAATTGTATGGATTTAAGGTCACTAATGGTATAAAAATTTAATGTGGAAGATTTTTATTTAAGCGGTTATGATATCGTCCACGAACTCAGTTCCTTGTTAATTCGTCCATTTTATTTTGAATTGTTTTAAAGATAAAATTTTAAATAAATAATTAATAATAAAGAGCAATAAAAAGAAATTTTGGTTCTTTTATGTAAGAAGTGTATAACACTTGGTGGATCAAATAC
>NC_051846.1:185059538-185064209 GCF_002237135.1 Teleopsis dalmanni | reverse complement strand
AAAGTTAGTATTACAAAAAGAAAAAAAATCGTATAAATTTATAAGAAAGTTATTATTATTAAGTCTTAAGTTATAAATAAACCTTGATATTATCCTAAATTTATTTAAATATTAAAAGTTAAATCGAATAAGACTTGGCTGACAACAAAAAGAGATATAAACATATATAGGAGACTCCTTGATTCAGTTAAGACCATACTCATGCTGTTATAACAATCGAAGATGATGAATCAGGTTAAAAAGTTTCTTAACTCATCTCATCTCTTTTTCATTCCATAATGAAGAAGACTGTTAGGCAATGAGGGGGACAGAAACAGATGGAAAAAATAGTTAAAACACTGCTCAGTTCGACTCAGTTTGCAATTTTAGGAAATAGAAATCCGAAGAGAACAAATGATTAAAACAGATATGGGACACTCCTTAAGACAATTAACCCTCTACACGGGTTTCATGCTGTTATAACAACCGAAAATGATGAATCTTTTTCAAAAAAGGTTAAAAAGGCAACCCAGGGAAATATGAAAATTACAAGAACTGGTGGACAGCAGCGAGAGTCAAGATGATTAAGGCAATGCAGCTTGACTTAGGTTTATATTTTTGATAAAAAAAAAGTCTTTTTCATCCCATAATAATAAAGATTGTTAGGCGACAGTAACAGTGCAATTTAGCGTGGGTACCTGCCATGAAGGCTTAAAATCACGGTGCTCTAAAAACACATGTATCAAGATAATGCACCGATTAACACCCCTTGAAAATTCCAATGAATGTCCGTCGGTTCCAAATGAAGTTATGTGTTTTAGATAAAACTTCCTTTTTGGCGAGGCCTGCTAATACTTCTGCTGAACTGTTAGACGACAGGGAGGGATAGGAACATTTGGAAGAAATAGTTAAAATGCTACTCAGGTTGAATCAGTTTCTTAACTCATCTCATTTTTTTTTTCATTCCATAATGAAGACTGAAAACTGTTAGGTAGCGAGAGTGACAGAAACCGTTGGAGAAAATAGTTAAAACCCTGCGCAGATCGACTCAGTTTGCAATCCTAGAAAATAGAAATCCGAAGAGAACAAATGATTAAAACAGATAGGAGACACACCTTAACTAAGTTAACCCTCTACTCTGATTTATTCAGTTTGGTATTTTTGACAAAAAGTTATAACTGCAACCTAACAGAATAGAATCCGATAAAGACTATTAAGCAACAGTGAGGGATAGCAAGTAAGGACATCCATTAAGTAAGTTAAGGTATTGATCTAATTGGTTATCATGTGACTGTAGCAATTATAAATAAAGTTTTGTGTTAAACCATTGTCATTTTCTCAAAGTAGGCACCGATTCGATCACATCTTCAGACCAAATGCTACAATATGCTGTGATTTTTTGTGAATTTGAATATGACATTCGGAAGTCACTTGTTGATTTTTATAGCCACAGAGGTCACAATTTTTTTGTTGATTTATCAATCAAGAGAAATATGGGCCTTATCATTAAAAAAAACTAGACCTCCAAAAATTGTTGGAGGACTATTTGCTCTATACATTTTAATGTAAGTCGGCTTTAGTTATTTTGTTAGCTGAATTTTAAAAGTATTGTGATACAAATTCAAATCCAAAATACGCTGTAAGATAGGTTCAAATCTGAGCCGTATGATAGGTAAATTTGGAACTTTATGTATACTTTCACTAACAGAGTAGTATTTTTAGCTGAGCATGCTAAGAATTTGTCTGTTCGATGACATTTGTTACGGATTTAGTTCCTTCATATTTCTTCAAAGATTTGAGGTAATGCGATTAGATGAACGGTTTGTGAACCAGGGCTGTTCAAACCAGATGCGATTACGGGCCAATACAGATCACGGTGTATGTTGGGGGGCCGCAGTAACAAATACATACGTTCAAAGTTGTTTTCGACAAAAAAAAAATACGGTTATTATGTTAAATTTAGTTTTATAAATTTATCAATTTAAGTTCATTTATTTGGTATACCAAAAAACTAAAATAATGTGGTTTTACCAGTACATCAAAAAAAATTTGCGTAATTGTGATGGATTAAAACAGGTCGCGAGCTGCATAAAAATAGCCTCGGGCCGCATTTTCGCCGCGTGCCGTGCTTTGGACAGCTCTAATGTAGTCTATAATCTCCTCGTATAGCATAAAATAAACCTGTTACAGAGCTATTAATTTTCTATTACGGTTTTAGAATTTTAAGACGTAGCTTTTCAGTTTATAAAACTATCCATATTGTTAAATGACAAATCTTATTCTAAATACAAATCTAAATTTAAATCTTAATCTAAATCTTAATCTAAATACATGTTACTTTGAATGACAGTTCTGTTCTGTATTGTTAAATGGCAAATCTTATTCTAAATACAAATCTAAAGCTAAATCTAAATCTTAATCTAAATACATGTCACTTTGAATGACAGTTCTGTTTGACATATATGAGTAAAAGTGTATTGTCTGCCCAATCAGAACCTATAAAAAGATAAATCTTTAGAATATAAATTTATGGCTCATTAAACTTCATTTATGAGATTTTTTATTGTTGTAATCTATTTAATTATCCTAAATTGAGCTATTGACAATCTAATTGAGTGATTATTACAAATTTTATTACTAGGTACAATAAAATTTGAAAAAAAGCCGCTTAAGTTTAAAGAGTTGAAAACTCTGTACACTGTACCGAGTTCCTAATTAAATTTTATTACTCCCAACGCAACTTTAAACTGCGCAAGGAAAAATTGAGATACTTACTTGACGGTATAAATTTAATATAAAATTAACTTCATAAGATGTGATGTGGAAACTTAAATTTTAAACAGTAAAAAATAAAAAAGAAATATGAAAAAAATGAAAAAAAAAATATGAAAAAAATGAAAAAAAAGAAGAAATCCTGTAAATTGTGACTTAAGTGTCACATGTGTTGAAATTTTTTTCTTATGTACTACTCACCATTGACTAGCCTGTATCCTGTATCCCGTATCCTGTATCCTGCATTGCATGACTTGATTGCGAAATGTATTTCATTGGTACAATGTCGCGGCAACTCAACGGCATAAAAGCAAATGAGTTTGGATATCGCAGGCGATAAATTAATTCAAATCACTGTAACGAGGTCGTCGTAGTCGTTGAGCAATTCATTTTCTTTATTTCTCTATATAAATTTTTATTATGTTCGTGCTGTAATGAGTTTGTTTCGCTTCACCGTCGAGCGAAGATGGCGCGGTGTGAACCCTTCAATTGAGTTACCCTTTTAACATTTTGTATCCTAATTGTATTTAACATTTTAATAAAATAAAATTAGAACAAAAAAAAAAAAAGAAACCCGAGAAACGTAAATAGAAAACTCAAAGGATTGTCGCGCCATTTTAATGATTGTTAGGGTTCTTCAAGTAATTCTTATACTTTAAACTTACACTCATACTTACGCTTACACGCATTCACACTCGCATTCTGGAGCCTCAATCTCAATCTCAATCCCATTCTCAGTCGCATACGCAAATCATAGCACGAGCTGTGGAGTCACAGTTAATTTTTGTGAAATAAATTTAGAAACCCGGAAAATATATGAGGTGAACGTTTCTTAACTTAAATTTATGAATTTCTTGCATCCAAAACCTTGAATCTTAAATCTTCAATCTTGAATCTTGAATCTTGAATCTCTTAAATTTAACTAAAGAATTGTGAAAAAGTTAAGTGTAGTCAAGTAAATGGATCGGTGTTGCGGGTGGATGAGTGAGGAAATGAGGTAGTGTCGAATAGTTTAAAAGTGAAAAATAATTCATTTAAAATTTAACAAACACAATAAATTTTATTTGTTTATACATTTTAAGTTTATGGTTTTGACATTTATTTTGAAAACATGCAAACTTTGCAATTTCATTTAATTTTCCTGCAAAACCGTAAAGCTGACTTCAATGCAAATTTCCCTTCTGGTTAGCAGAGCTGTGGTCTCTTCGGGCACATACTACTCGTTCTATTTACTCTATAAATATCTGTTAACTGCTTGTTGAATTTGTAATTAATTTTAATTAATTTACAATTTTAACTATGAGTGAATTTGTTTGGTTGAAGTGAATATTGAAGAAATTGTTTATGAGGGAAAATTTGATATATGCCATATCGATATATTATAATATATGTGTATGTAGTACTCATATACGAAGCAAATATAATTTACATGATTGCAATACATTTACAATAATATATAATGTATGTAATTGATTTTAAACATATTTACTATTTAATATTGCAAACATAATTTATAATTAATGTGTTTTGAATATGAAATTAATATTATCAAAAAAATTAATTAAAAGCAAATCTATGAAAACTCTAATTATATATTTTATAAATAAAATAATTTTAGTAAAATCTATACTATAACACTATATTAGGTGTGACCTCTTGCAAACATATTGGGGGTATTTACTCTGTCATTGCAAGGTGCCGAAATGCAAGAATGCTATACTAAAATTGCAAGAGTGCGAAAACACCTCTGTTGCATCCACACCAAAGTGAATACTTGCGAATGAAAGTATATTCGTTTATAAAAAATGGAAGACACATAGGTCATGTATAAATTTTTGGTTAACATAGTCATCATATAAGAAGACCAAATCTTGGAAATTTGTTTAAAAGGATCGCGTGAATACTGCAAGGGTAACTGTG
>NC_051846.1:185032730-185059438 GCF_002237135.1 Teleopsis dalmanni | reverse complement strand
CCCGAAGAAAAAATAACAGGCGACTTCTGTGAGTGTGATAACTTCTCGTGTGAACGTCATAAGCAACAGTTATGCTCTGGTCCCGATCATGGTATATGCGCATGTAATGTTTGTGAATGTAAACCTGGTTGGACTGGTGCAGCTTGCGATTGTCAAGCTTCCAATCACACATGCATACCACCAAATGGCGGTGAAATTTGTTCCGGACACGGTGAATGTGAATGTGGTGTATGCAAGTAAGTTAATCAGTAACTGGAAATTTGTTTATTTACACATGAATAACAACACTCACTTTATTTCGTATATGTACTATATTATTACTTTTTTCATTTCATTTCAGATGCAAAACTACTGAGGAAGGTCGTTATTCTGGCGATTACTGTGAAAAATGTCCCACATGTTCTAGACGTTGTCAAGAGCTTAAAGACTGTGTCCAATGTCAAATGTATAAAACTGGTCCTTTGAAAGATCCAAAGGATTGTGCAGATAATTGCATTAACATAAATCCTATTGGAGTTGAGAAGGTCATCATAGATGATCCAGAAAAAGAATACCAATGTTGGTTCTTCGATGAAGACGATTGCAAATTTTCATTCAAATACACTGAAATTAATAATGAAATTAAAATTTATGCGCAACAAGAACGTGAATGTCCACCAAAAGTATTTATGTTAGGCATAGTATTAGGTGTTATAGCCGCCATTGTTTTAGTTGGCTTGGCTATATTGTTATTGTGGAAATTGTTGACGACGATACATGACAGACGAGAATTTGCACGCTTCGAAAAGGAACGTATGAATGCCAAATGGGATACTGTAAGTTGCATAAAAGCATTGATATACCGAAGCATAAACTATCATTAAAAACGTTTAAATTATTAATAAATTGTGGTTAAATTTGATCCCTTGAAGGACACTAGTGAAAATTTAATACACTTTTTCTAACAAACAAATGAAAATGTTAAGTATTTAATGATAATTTGTGCCTCCGTCTGCAAATTTGAATATATACATTTAATTAATAACAATAATAATATTTTCATTTTCTTTTTTTAAAGGGGGAAAATCCAATCTACAAGCAAGCTACGTCTACCTTCAAAAACCCAATGTATGCGGGTAAATAAACGAAATACAACAATGAACGAATTTTTATATTTTGCCATAAAATCAACTGAACTATTCAAAACTTTGTATTTATGTACAACTAAGTCTTCTCAAAAACATAGAAAAGAGCAAAATTTATTGATTTTCTGCAACGCTATGACATATTGTTAACGTGTTTAATATAAAAATATTTTAAAATGGAACGTAGAGAAAAAATACTGCCATAAAAATAGAAGCAAATCTCGACTTGGGAAACAAATTGTGCCTTTTTTACACTTCCATATATAAATGAAAGTACATATATATATAATTTTAACTCTCGATTTAAAGTTAAAACGTTAACAATGTCAACTCGGTTTTTTTTATTAAATTAAACTTTTGTAAAAAAGCATGTTACTTACAAAAAAAGCATGTTACTTATTTACAAACGTCCCTCTAATTTCTACCAAAACTTTTTCACTTTCTTTATATATATAAATATATATGTTATTTTCTAATATATTTAATTATTAATATAAGCACAAAATATGAGAAATGTACTGTAAATGTGCCTAAAAAGTAATACGAAAAGAGTTTGCCTTAAACTTTAAGTATTTTTGTAAAGCTTTTTATTTTTTATACACGAACTGAGTGTGTATTTTTAATTTTTATAAAATTAGTTTGTAAGTTAATATTAAAATAACTAAATGTATTTATTATAACAATGACGATTTGTGAATAGCAGCCAAATTATGAAATATTTTAACATAAATAAAAATATTTAAAAAACGTAACAAATTTGCAATAAGTGTCCAAAAATTAAAAATTTTTATTTATAATCAAAATTAACGTTTCTATGTGATGCTTTATATTACAATATATATTTTAAACAATTAATTTTGCAATTGACAATTAAGTTGGCATTATTTAAGAAAAACAATTAAATGTTTAATATATATTTTTTTAAATAACACAATTGTATTGTAATTATTTTTAAACAAAAAACCTTGCATATATTATCAGTTTTAAATAAAAAATAAATTTGATTCTATTATTTTTAATTTGTTTAATAATTTATTTCTGTATTAATTTTAAAATTGATAAAAAAATTTACTGCTTAGCAACTAACTATTAAGCTTGTATTTTATGGGTATTTTTTTTTTAATGTAATGCGTTTTTATATACACTTTTATTAAAATATTAATTATAAATATATATTTTGTAATTTGTACTGATTAAAAAATAATATTTTGATTTAATGTTTAAAAATGTGCATAATTTTATTTTTTGTTTATAATAAATAAAAATAATTTTTTAAGTAAAACCAAATATATTTTAGAGTACATTGTTTTTTTTTTAGATATAAATTTTATTCCACAGTAATGTTTTTATAGTCCTAATATTAAAATTAGAAAAAAACAAAATTAGATTTTGAAAAGTAAGAATTTTTGAAAAACAAAATTTTTTATATGAATTTATATTTTATATTACTCATTTAAATGAAATAGAAAATTCTTCTACCTCCGAATGAAAATTAATCAGTGGGTGCACACAAGAAACTTGAAATTCTTCCTATTCCTATTCAAATTACAATAACCGCTGAATTTAAAACAGAATTTCCAATGGTGCTTCCTAAAAAAAAAAGATAGAATATGTTATAAACACTAAACAGCATATATAGAAACTTCAGGTCGGTAAAATAGAACACTACATCAAGATTGAAAAATCATTCATTTAATTAATTTAATGAATTAATTATTCAATTAATTTATTAAATTAATTATTCAATTAATTTAATAACTTAGTTTTTAGTTACTTTTTAATTAACTTTGTAACTATTCAAAAAATTTACAAAATTATTAAAAATTATTTAAAAATTAATTATTCAATCAATTCAATAAATTTTTCAATTGATTTAATTAATCAATTTTTTATTAATTAATTATTAAATAATTTAATTAAATAATTATTTAACAAATTAACCCAATGAAATAATTATTTAATTGATTGGATAAATTAATTAAATAAATTATTTATTCAATTAAATAAATAAATTATTTATTCAATTAAATAAATAAATTAGGTATCAATTAATTTACTATTAATTATTGCATTAATTAATTTATTATTCAATTTATTTAATAAAAAAATTATTTGATTAATTTAATAAATAAATAATTCAATAAATTATTTATTTTAATAAATAATTTTTTCAATTAATTTAATAAATAAATTATTCAATTAGTTTCATAAATAAATTACTCAATTAATTTAATAAATTAACTTAATAAATTAATTATTTAATTGATTAAACATATTATTTATTCAATTAAATTAACTATTTATTAAATTAAATAAATAAATTATCAATTAATTTATTATTAATTATTTAATTAATTTAATAAATAAATTATTCAATTAATTTAATGAATAAATTATTTAATTAATTTAATAAGTAAATTATTGAATTAATTTAATAAATAATTTTTTTAATTAATTTAAGAAATAAATTATTCAATTAATTTAATAAATAAATTATTCAATTAATTTAATAAATAAATTATTCAATTAATTTAATAAATAAATTATTCAATTAATTTAATAAGTAAATTATTGAATTAATTTAATAAAAAAATTTTTTAATTAATTTAAGAAATAAATTATTCAATTAATTTAATAAATAAATTATTTAATTAATTATTTTAATTAATTTTAAGAAGTTAAGAATGGCACTGGATTGCATCATGTCGAAAAAAAGAAAAAATGGTATTGTCTTATTTTTATATAATTCATTAAATACATAGAGAGAGGTATTTAATTAAAATAAATAATAGAACAAATTAGAGAAATGAGAAGCGATTTTAAATACATTCCTTAAATAGTTGAATTGAACCGATGGATTCAAAAAAACCTTCGAAATGATTATCGGATGAGTTTATGAAATTTTTGCATTTATAATTTTGATTCGTTTAATCAGATGTGGAAATTGGTTTAATTAAATATTAATGTATCTTGCCCTGCGAGAGAAACTCAATTTTCTGCCTGTGCCTGTTACGAATGTTTTAGATTCATTCGAACCTATGAAAGTAATTCCTCTGTGTTTTCATTAGAAGATTCTTTGAAAGACTGTTCATTAGCTTTTATCGGTAAGCTGACCATTTGCATTAAGTAAATTCCATTATCAGAACTTCTATTGTGTGCTACCCACTGTACATGCACTAACTGTAGTAACCGCCCAGTGTGGAACTTGATTTCAAAATCCTCTTACTGAGACACATAAAAGTAATCTAAAATAACAACTCAATTAAACCAAATTTTTCAATTAAAAATTAAATCTGCATCTGGTGCACCTCTTTGATGTTTAAACTTTTGTTTATTGGGTCGCTGATATGAGTTTTGGGCCATATTTCGTTGTGATTGCAGTAATGATTCTTGGTAATCCTCTTCCTCGATACGCTCGGAGATGTTCAGTGTTAAACGCTTAACTTTTTCATGTTCCTCGCGAATTTTTTCTTCTTGTTTTTTCAAGTTAATAGCTAAATGCGAGTCATTCGGGGCTATGAACTGTTTAAACTGCTGTTTTCCTTTACCGCCGCGCATCATTAGGACGAATTGTGTGCCCTCACTCGAATTCTTGGATGTGTCGTCGTTGTTTCCTTGTTGCGATGTTATTTGTTCATATGACTTCTTACTTTTTCTCGTCACCATTGGTACTGGTATATCTTTTGTATTCGGCTTAACCGTTTCCTTTAGACGTTCCTGATAGGAGTCGGCAGCCATTTTCTCAAACATCTGTTCAAACTCTAAATCTTCTTTGGACTTTTCTGGCATTTTTTCCTCATAGTCTTCGAGCACATACTCGTTTTCAGTCCAGTCTGTGTTATTACCAAAATCGCCTGTGTTACCCATATCTGCGTTCATCATCTCATCACCTTCTTGTACGCTATTGCGACGGCTATCTAATGAGTTCGAATTCTCACTTGCCTGTAGAGAGGAAATATTTTAAATTAATTTTCTATATATTTGCGGGTAGGTTTGTTTACGTACGCCATCATCATACTCATTGTCTTCAGAAATTGACTCAAGGCCTTTATCATTTGATTCGCTTGCTGTTTTACCTAAATTTGGATACAATTTTAATTTAAGATCCTCTACAGCTGTCACTGCCTCTTCCAAATTCTTATAAAGCTAGAAATAAATAAATAAAACCATTGTATTATATTGTATTTAAGTTTCTTTGGTTTTACGTACTTTCATTTTGGGACGCAAAAATGTAAAACACTCCTTGTACATGTGATCCACCAATATTGGGAAAAGATCAAATGTATTCTCGTTCTTACTAAATATGGGATGAGACTTTTTATGCCAATAATAACGTTGGAAAAATACAAGAAAATAGTCCATTCTAAACACAAAATATTGTTTTTGTTCATATAAGTATATTGATATAGACTTTAATGATTTATAAATGTTAATTTTTGCCGGACTTCTAGGTCATTGCTTTAAATAATATAAAAAATTTGTAAGTAACATTAGTGTTTTTAAGATATTTTTTTATCTTATTTAAAGTAATATAGAACAAAAAAAAAAGACCTAAGCCCGTCAAAAAAACAAATACTTCAAAATAATAATAATTGTAGAATTATATATTGCAATAAAATTATAATATATATATAATATATTAGATTGGAACGAATTATAACACAATCAATAATAATTTCATTTTGTTAGTATTTAATAGTTTTATTTTATCTTTAATTCAAAGAGCTTTTAAAGATATTGGTTTTAAGAGACAACCACTTCCGACTATATAACCCGTGGATAGCTGCTGTTATAGTTTCTGCTGAAAGTGGTGAACGGCACTTGGTCGTCTAAATTGACGAGTGGCTTTTAGACGTAGACTCGACCTTTGTTGTTACCCTCTTATAGGGTATATAGGAACTAAAACGCCGTAGGTAGACCCTACCTTTCTTGTAACCCTCTTATACGGTATATAACTTAACTGAGCATGGACAAAATATTGGGCGATCGAAAACACCCTAGGTACTACTATCATTCGCCCCTAACTTCGCAAGACGTACTGAACTTATATCTAGTCATATTCAAGTGTAAAAAAAACTTTGTAAAGAAAACCAAACTGCCATTTAGATGATTTGTCTCTGTGGACCACAAAGATGAACATTTAAAACAATAATCAATAAATATAGTCTCACATCCCCTTACATCCATACTTTTTTGCTAACAACTTTTGCATAACGATGGTTACCGTCCGACTACTACAACTCATAAATGAAACATTTTCTTCGAAACTATACTTTACAAATCAGTTCTCGTAAGATCTCTTAGGAACAAATATGACTACATAGCACAGCAAGAACTATGTTGATTCATGGTATAGCCACGAATTAGGTGTTTATTTTTTATGATTTAATCCGTAAATTTTTGACGTTTGCTGAAATCACAGTTGTACGTTTCATCATGTCATCCATATATTTACTTCTCTTACTCAACACAAAAGTCTAAATAGATTTCAACTATCTCTATTTTACCGACTCTATGTGCGGCTCTATGCTCCTCCTAGGAGTTAAAGGATTTAATATATATATACGCATCACCTATTTATATATACCGATATATATATATATATATTTATATATTTAAACGAGGTAGTCATCTAGACTCAATATAGATTAGTTTTAATCTCCCTTCACTTCTATACCGCGTTACGAAGAGTAATATTTTATTCTACCATCTACCCTACCCCAAACCTTTTGGATGTGTGATGCGGAATGGCAGTTAATTTAATCTATCAGGATTTGTGATAAAGATTTCACGCAGGACTTGCGTGGATTGCATACATTTTTTAAGTGCTGTGACACCATTGATTCGGTTCCATACCAGTTTTTATAGTTTTCGTTAATTATTTAGAACTCTCAAAGCCAGAAATTCTGTTAGTAATTAGATTCAATTACACTCAAATGGTGGTTCAAAATCGATTTTGGTTCAAAATCGGTTACGTTCAAATTTTGGGTATAATTATTTTTTGCAATATTAATTTAAATATTTTAAATAAAATTAATAATAAAAAAATGTATTTTAGTTTATACGTACTTTTTGTGACTGAGAGTACTCGTAAAATATTGGCCTGAAGTATCCAGTAGTGTTATTACTAATTTCAAACGAAACAGGCTATCAGGTGGATCTAGCTCTGAAACAACGCCGTCCTCGTAAACAACTCCAAGTGATATAATTGAATACAGCATATTTATAATAGTTATCGAATCTATCAATTTATAATTATAGAGCTCCCCCAAATATTTGACCATGGCAATACGTCTTTGTGCCAATCTTGGCGAGTGTTTCTCCAAACCGAAGCGTATGTCATCACACACATTATCAATGATATTGGCAACAATATTCTCTTGATATGAGGTCAATCCAGAAACTAAATCTGCCAGTGAACGTATAAGTGGGAAACGCAGCAAATATGCTTTTGATAAACATTTAATGGCATAGCTCTTCACAGTGGGATCATCCCAATTAATGCGACGCATCATTTTAATGCAACGATCGACATTCTGCTTACACAGCTCTTCAAAAACAATATTCCGTATGTAGGAGTGAATGACGGGACGTTGTACTTTGACTTCATTCAGGTCTTTCGGTCTCTTCACTAAATAATAAACATTATCGATTTGTGCTGCATAGCGGGAGTCTAAGGCAGTTGCGGTTTTCAGACGCATCATTTGGTCGAGGAAGACATTCGTAAGTAAGCGTGAGTCACGACAATTGTAAAGGTAAACACCGGCTACTTCCACAAATGCACATGCCATTTCGATTTGATGATGTTGAAAGTCGCGCAACAACATCTTCAAGCAACCCAAAGCATCAAATTTCTTGCATAAGCCAAACTTAACCATTTCACCAATGAAACGTACAATTTTGATCTTCGACTCAATATTCAACTGATTTTTCTTGCGTATGTGCCATTTAAATTCTTTGCGTAACAACTCCGACAACTCTATAGCGACGTCGGTGTTGCAGAGATTCACGATTGCCACAAAACGCGAAAGAAACGGTAACAAATCCAGACGAGTTCTGAAACATTTTCAATATTATTTTCAAATAATTAAGGATGAGCAAAAATAGTCGTTTCTCACCTTTGCACTGTGTTTATTGACTTCGTTAACTTTTTCCGATTATTTTTGGTATTGAAGTTGAGCAGAAACTCAATTGCGGCAGAATCAATCAATTCCTTATTAACACAATTATTGAGATTAATTAAAAACTGATCGAACTGGTGTTTACTGTTGTAAACATAACCAGAGCAACTGCGCCCAACTTCCATCAGTGCATTACCTATTTTTTCGGGTAAAATTTGCGTGGTCGCTTCTTCAGGTTTCTCATCACCTTCAGCTTCTTTATCAGCAGCGAGATCTGAAGAAGCTGATGGTGGATCATCAATATCAATATCAGCATCGATATTGGCATCAATCGCTTCCTCTGTCATTTCTGTGGGTTCTTCAATCTGCTCATTGTCTACTTTAGGCGCTGAAAAATTAGGCAAGTACTGACGTAAATCCGGCAAATCAGTGTAAAATTGTTTCGTCTCTTCGTCACCCCAGGGATCAAGTTCGCCCATCGAAGTATCCTCAAGTATACTGTCAATGACAGTGCCGGGGCTGCACATTTCCGTTTCCTTCGCCAACTCTGGCAGTGGTTCGTTAATGAGGTCGGATAGTGTTTGCACTGAAGTATGCAGTTTGTCGAAATTCGATTGCATTATCTCACATTTTTCACGTTTATCATTCGAAAGTTCACCTAACGAAACAACCAACGTAAATAACAGATAAAATAAGTATTATAATCTAATAGCAATCAAAACTTACCTTTTGACTCTACTGTGCGTCGTATATTCTTGGTCATATTCAATAACTCTTCCTGCTCGGATAATAAATGTTTGCACAAATTCTTGAAGTAATCCTTAAGCAATGAGCGTAGGTTTTGCTGCTTCTCGGATGTTAAGAAATCAGATTTCGGTATATCAGTCATATTGTGCTTCTCAGCAATTAATAACATTTTCCTAGGCACCAGTCCGGCGTACTCCTCACCACAATGACGACAGAACGAAAGTATTATGGAAAAATTGCTGTGATCTTCTTTGTCTGACGATATGACATTAACCAGCACAGCGCCAAGCAGCGAAAGTCCCTGTTTACTATTTATTACTCCGGAACTGACAAGCTCAGCAAATAAACGCAGATCAACGCGCAGTTTACTTGGATTTGCAATTTTCTCACCAGTCTTAAGCGCTAACGTCTTCTGCCAAGCTTCCAGGAAGCTGGCGCTGAAATCGGAGTAGATTTGATTAAGTTTTGAACACAAAATAACTGCGGCGGGAACATCGGTCATCTTGATTTTTGCATCGCATACAGCGGAGCATATTTCTGTGATATATTTGCTTAAATTGAGACTCGTCATGTCTTTGAGCAACTGATCGAGCTGCGCAGCTGTGAATTGGCGTAGTTTTTTGACGAAAGCCGTATTTTTCTTAAGACTCGAGTCCAATTTAGCGAAGTGTGATTCGGCGGGACGATCGCAATCATAATTCTCAGTTCGTAATTTTGTTTTTGAGGCAATTTTTGTTTGCAGTTCACTAATGAAGTTCTTTAGCTCGTCAAGTTCCTCTTGCGCCAACTTTTCTTGTTGTTGTGCATCTTGAAGCGCAGTATTTTCTATCGTTTCTTGTTTTTCTTCACTCATTATCCAATTTTACCAATAACTCCGAATAATTTTTTTCTGCATAAAAATCCGTTTACTTTTTATTAAAAACTCAAATACCACATATCTTCTAAAAATTTTTATGTTTGCTTGGCATAAATAACATGCAAAATATATCGACAACAGCTGACGTTATGTTGATAACGCAGTTCATATTCGAAAAAATTTTCGAACGCGGTTGTCGGTTGAATTTCGTCAAATTTTTTAATTTCTCATGACTTTTGAAAAATGCGGTATGAAATGTTTATTGAAATATAAACAAAGAGGGAACTAGATTTTTTTTTTTAATGTATTATTTTTATTTTATTTATTTATTTTATTTTTTATTATATATAAAATTATATAGAATTTCCACAAATATTTCGACTAAAGTTTTTACTATTATTATTACAAATTTATGACATTTCAATTCAAAGACAAATTCAAAGAATTCAAAAATAAAGTAAGGAAACTGAGTTATACTAGGCTCGTACGAGAGTTTTGTATGTAATTTTAGCTATCATGTTTGTAATTATAGCTGTCAATGCAAAATGAAAATTTTTGACAACTAAAATTACAAACAAAACTCTTATGTGAGTTCAGTATTAAATTACAACCAAAACTTTTGTGTGAATCCAATATGACTCAATAGTTGTATGCAATAAATATCAAACTTTTGTGGAATGTGGTAAAAATTGTACGCGAAACACTACAAAATGGCGCTCAAAAATTTTCTCTAGCCGGTTGTATTATTTTATCTCGCCACGTTTATAAATCACTTGCTAGAAAAAGAACATTTCCTAAGTAATTTCGATCTTTTTTAGTTTTTTGATATTAAGGCCGTGTGTGAGTTCGAGTAAATTCAAATTTCCTAGAGATTTTTTGCACTGCACTTATGTAAATATTTATTTATTTATTTATTGCACTTATTTATTCTTTTTGATTAAAAGTTTTCAAATATATTTATTTATTTATTAAATATCTTACAAAATTTTCACAATGGTAACACCTAATTTATCTAATTTTTGTCTAATTTACCCTACTCGAAATTCTGGTAAATACCAACATTCGCTGCCATATCGACATAATTTACTATTTTCCTCCATTTACCATCAATTTACTCGAACTCGCATACAGTCTAAAAATCCGTTTTAGAC
This sequence comes from Teleopsis dalmanni, assembly GCF_002237135.1. Classification (NCBI taxonomy): domain Eukaryota; kingdom Metazoa; phylum Arthropoda; class Insecta; order Diptera; family Diopsidae; genus Teleopsis; species Teleopsis dalmanni. The sequence continues at coordinate 185,048,439 of NC_051846.1, read as the reverse complement.
AATGCGCCAATGTTGCAATCACATGAAGTTATTTAAATTTTTTTAAAAATTAAACACTGAACACACTCAATGAAAGTGTTAAACAGATCTTAATTATATCAAAAACTGGACCATTTTAATAATATGTATAAAAATTATTTTCCGCTTAATTTTAAGTAATAATTATTTTTGTTTCTTTGTTTATTTGTGATATTTGCAGAATTACAACAAAGAAACAAATTTGACGTTTCGTTAATTGCAATTAATCAGTTTGAACGCCAGTTTGAACGCAATTAGCTTTTGGTTAATTGCAAAATTTCTATTTATTGCAATTTGAAAAAGCTTGAAAAGACTTTTAGGTTACTTCCACCTAACTAGTTTGTTAGTATAAAACCTGACCTACCACAATCACCAGTAAATAATGATTTGTGAAATAGATTCCAACCGGTGGTCCTTGATTCTTTAATCATGTGCAGAATCAAAATCAATTAACATTCAACAGATTAAATTTATTAAAGCCAGCATTTGGTTAAGGGGTGTGGTTAAAACAAGATTACAGTCACACTAGGCAAGAGTATATTCTACATTCTGGGTGAAAGTAATTGCGATTGTAGAGAGGGATAAGAATATGGTTGGTTCTGCACTCATCAACGTTGTAGTTTACAAATTAAGGAATCCTATACCTTATAGTGTAAACCAAGTTAATGAGTAGGCTGTTGACCTGAAGGATGTCAGGAAGCAGATTATGAGATTAGGTTAAGTGTTTCCTACCAAGGGAATAGATAATCGTTAATGCGAATCAGTTGAGAAATGTTGTCTGTAAGAGAATTTGGGTGGTGTTTCCCACCAAATCTGCGCTTGTGTTTGATACTCTTACGATAACTCTTGCAAAGGCCCTGTTTAAAATCATCTGATGGGAGCTTTTTCTCTAATGGGACAGTACAAAGAGCAGATAAGCTCCTTATAGCAAATTAATTTGACTTTGCTGTTAAATAATCGTATGTGACTAGCACATTTTTGAGGTGAATTTGCCTGGATGTGACATTCTAAATAACTTATTTGACTTGAGCAACAAAGTTATCTTTGGGAGTCAATAGATATCCAAGATATGTAAAGTTATCCACAATTTCTGTACGCGTGTCATTAATATAGTATAATGATATAGATAATGATATAGATATAGTAATGAGGCCTTGAAGTAGTTGCTCGAACTCTACACTGGCTAGTTAGAGTAGATTTTTAGTAGATTTTGAAAAATTTTTATGCAAATTTTCACTATAGTAAATGGAGAGCGCGTAAAAATGACTTCTATGTTCGTAGTAGATTCTTTCAGGGTAACTGGATCTCATACATATCAGCCAATCGACCGCAAAGCAAATTTGCTTGAATCCAGGAGAGAAACGGGAATATCTGTGTGTAGATAATAAAATAATTAGTGCCTAGAATTTAACTTTGAGGCACAATAGTCACACTGGGAAAAATTCATAACAGGTCTGAATAAATTCTGAATATAAAGGATCTAAAAGCGAGAATCTAAGCAGCTGAGTGGGGAATCAATATAGAAGACGTTTATGAATCAAGTCCTCGATATACATAGTATAAAACGCGTTTACCATATCAAGATTAATAACTATAGTGAACTGTTTGTTGGCGAATCTAATCATGAAGGTGGTGCTAAGTATATATAGTCAACTTTTTGCTTCTGAACTTGAACTGGAGGTTGAGAAAAATATTATTTTTAAATTAATTTGTAGGAATGTTTCATATAATTTTCTTACTAAGTTAAGCAATGATGTAGGATGGCAGGAAAGTTGGTCGTATTTGCAATAATCACTATTATGAGTGGGGTAGATAATGGTCCATTTATATACTTGGCCAATATTATATGAGTAATTAAATAACATTGAACAATATTTAAAAAATTTGGGGCGAGAACCATCGCAGTGTCTTTGACGAGATCTTATCGATGTTGGAAGAATTGTTTTGCCTTTTAAGATGGGAGTATATCCCAGATCTGGTGGGAAATAAAACCATTTATGTCATCAGCATTAGTGCAGAAGATAACTACAGTAGGAACAATCATCCATCTTCTATTTGACACCTTCAAACCTAGTTCTTCAGTGAAGAAATGGTTTTGCCACGTTAGTCGGCGATTGAGATGTATTCCTAGCTTCATCTGATTGTGGCATTTCACAATTAGTTGTTTTTATGTTAATAGGTAAAATGTACAACGATTTGGATTCATTAGCTTTCATACGTCAATTCTCAAACATATCAAACATTAAGATACTATCCCTATCTAACTACGCTCGTGTCTACTTTCTTTGTTTTTAAATCAATAATAAGATTTATTATATCTACATATGTAAGAACACTTACTCACATATCAAGAATAACGTATTACTACATATAATTTTATAGGTCAACGGAAGTGTAATCTAGGACACTTCCTAGACTCGAACTTTACTTAGCTGCAAATCGATAAATGTTAATGTCATTACGAATAAGTAATTTACTGACCTAAACACGAAAGGTTATGAACTTAGGTCTGTCAGAATGCAACCTCTAAATATTTGTGCTTTTCCAAATTCATTTTGGCGAGAAAAAAGTCATTTAATAAAGAAGAAAGTGGTTACCAGGACAACGAGGTTTTATCGATAAACAATCTCATGGAAAAATGGAAAAACAAAATTGGGAACTACGTGTTCAGCTCAGTTGCTATAATTCCATGAATTCCGACACAAAGAGTTTTCAGAGCAAACGCTTATTAAATGCTTTCTGGGCCTATTCAGGAAAATTTCTTACAACAACGTCATCCGTTAAAATTCCCGCGAGTAGAATCCATTAAAGAACTTTTGCAAAGATCAAGCATTCCCATTGTGAGTGCAGCAACAAATCAAATCAACACAATTCATCCAAACATAAACATTTTCACAAAACTTCATTTAACACATGAAGAGCCACGGTTCATCCTACCTCGAGAATCGCACTTTCGATTCGCGGCTGGTGAAGGACAATCTGCTGGATAAGCGCTTAAAGCGTGCGGATGAATATGTGGAACGCAAAGATTATAGAAACTTAGTGGAATCATATGTATTACCAAACGTCATTATTTTCTAAGGCACACTGATTTAAGTTTCGAAATATTTTTTTGTTGAATTTCCTTAAAATTTTTGATTTCGGAATTGAATTTTAAAACACAACAAATGTAGAATTGATTTCATTCACAATATTTACGAAAATTTTGAGTTTTTATTGCTTTACACTTATTTGGCCCGTTAATCAAAATCACAATGGCAGGACCAAAGGAAACTGTAATGTATTCACAATTGCAGCCATGGAGCACAGCTGGCGCCCCACCATGCATGGAACCCGTGGTTGGTCCACCAGTGCCGCCGCGTGTCGGTATTTCGTATCAGGTATATTGTATATATTGCATATTCTTCGCATTCTGAGACTGTAACTTAATTTTCTACCATTTTTTGGTTAGACCACCCAACGTCATCCATGGCGACCGGCACTCGCCTACGAAATGATGGAGGTTCAAAATTTACCAGAACAACCTGTCACAAATCAAATGATGCAACCTTGCTTTGTACCTGATGGTATGTCTACAAATCCCATAATATTTCCGAATTTAGTTACAGGTTTCGATCGTAATCCTCAACATGCGGCTAGAGCTGCTCTGTATACGCGTTACACTGGCACCGAGTGGATCAACAATAACCTCAGCAAATATGCTGAGGCAAATATTAATCGGTAAACTCCTTTATGGCCTAATTTAGAATAAATTTATAAATTTTATGAAAATATTTTTTTTTTATTTTCAGACATCAATCGGAAAGTTTGCGCAATGATGCAGTGCGTTTGATGCGTGAGACTGATGAGAAAGTTGCACAAGGTCAACGCGAGGCTGGTAGACGTATTGGAGAGCGTATAACTGATGTGACTTTCTGGCGTAATGAATTGAATACTGAATTGGAGAAACTTGTCTTTGAGTCATCTGCTTTTACGGAGCTGAAACGCAAGTGCGCTAAAGCTATGTTGGGTCTGGAAGCACCACTGCATATAGCGCAAGAATGTCTCTATCATCGTGAAGGACGTGAAGGTATAGAAAAAGTGCATGACTCCGTGGAAAAAGCTTTGCTTGTGGAAATAGAAAACTTGCGCAATTCCAGAGATAAATTGAATGAACTTCACGGAAAGGTATATGAAATATATAAGACATTTTTAAGTAGTCCTGACATAATTTAACTAATCAGTTATGAAGTTTATATAGAGTATATGAAGCTTATATTTTGTGGGTGATATAAAAAGAATCTGTAGATTTCTTGAGTGCATTTTTAAAGAAAGATTTTTTTTAATGAAAATCAATTTTACTCAAATATATATATTTATCTGAGCTGATCTTAATGTACAGTTTATATTAATGAAGATAATAGCTCTGAATATAGCATTGTGAAGGGTTCGGTCTGCACAAAGTTGGATAGAAAATTCATAATAACTGAGAAACGAACAGCTTGCAGGATCAGGTGGGATGCAATAAGTTGATATACTTATAAGACATGATGTACATATATTAATATTATTTCCATATTTGACCTTAGGGAATGGGATTTGAATAACTATTTTATGTTCGTTAAGAGCTAAGAGACACGATAAATTGTCATTGTGTTTGTTATTTCTTGGAATATATGGTATTGTACAAATTAATCATTATATTGAAATTTATTGTTAATATTGATTGATAATATATAATATAAATGAAAGTGTAGAATTGGGATGAAACCACTCCTAAAATATTTTGAAACGTTTTATATTAAGCCTAGTACTAATATTCTAGGCTGACATGGATCTTTGCATTAGGGTTTAGATATATGTAATATATGTTTTCAGATCGATGAGTTTTCAGCTGTGGAGAAAACGATGATAGTATCTCCCATCTGCTTTGCTTCTTTCCAGGATATGCGCGGCTTCGCCTCATCACTTTAGGGGTTTTCTTTTTAAAGGATCTTGTCGAACTACCAGACCTTTCTCTAAATAGCATTATAAGCTTTACCAAAGGTTTAAAGATTTTAACCCACTAGGGCCTTTAGGTCTAAGTGGATCCCTTGTGATCGCTGGTATAATCTTACCTAACCTGAAAATAATAATTGTCTATTATAAGAATAATAATTGTCTATTAGAGAAATAATAATTGTCTATTATAAGAATAATAATTGTCTATTATAAGAATAATAATTGTCTATTATAAGAATAATAATTGTCTATTAGAGGAATAATAATTATCTATTATTATAAGAATAATGTTTACCAGTTATTCATAATTGTCTATTGTAATAATAATAATAATCTATTATTGTCTATTATAATTGATGGTTAAATATTATATGTTAAGCAAAAATTTTTTATTGGCATAATCGACTTTGAAAATTAAATTAAATATTAATAAAGTATTAACTTGTGAGAGGATGTGAAAGGCTGGTCAATCTTTCGTTGTTCTTCCAATGTCCATAAGATCTTTAAAAAAAATATACCTAAACACAGATTTGATTAATATTTAGAAAATGATTTATATTTATTAGAAATATAGAAATAATGATTAATAAAAAAAATTATTTAAACTTTATATATTGAATTTCCCCACTTTATATTCAAATCTACACTCAGATCACTCAGCAAGCGAATGATTGTCGAGCTGCTCAGCATTTATTGGAAGAAGACGTGACTTTTAAAGAATCAACACTTGGTATTGATTCAGTGTGTCATCAACTTAATAACTACAGTCGTGGTATTACCTATTATGGAGGCATTGAAAAATATGATCCCAGCATAAGCACACAGGAGTCCTGGGCAGAGGCAACCAGTCAACGCGTTAGCCGGTAAATTATTAAAATTTTCATAACATTCCAACAACGTTATCACATTGGGTCATTTGGCCTCAGTGAATCTGATCCTTATGTCATCAGACCTGCATTATTTTAAAAATTATTTTTATAGTTTTTATTAATTCTTTTAAATTATTTAAGTTCACAAGCTGAACGTGCTAAGCTGACACAACTGAGAAGCGATGCAGAAACTACTGTTAATGGCATTGCATCTGCCCTTTGGGATTACTGGAGTCGTACGAATAATGCTCTAGATCGGCGCTGTCAGGAAATGGCTGAATCCAAAAACAGAATACAAAATCATTTGCAAAAAACCCAACAGGAGCTGTTCGATTTGGAGAAGTTCTTATTTTTGTTACAAAAGGCTATACAGGATAAGTCGAAGCCTTTACAAGTTGCACAGACACGTCTCGAAGCCCGTTCTCATCGTCAAGGTCTGGAGCTGTGCAAGTAAGTGTCACTCATAGCCTTAGAGTTTATGAATCAATAGATAATTTTCTGTATTACTTTTAAGGGACTTTGCACAGTTACGTCTAATAAGAGAAGTGCAAGATATTCAGGGCACCGTTAATCAATTGCACAAGAAACTACAGGAAGCCGAGGCTCAACATCAGAGCTTATTGAAAACTCGTTCCATGCTTGAATCGGACTTGAAGCGCAAAGTTAATGCTCTCTTTATTGATCGTGAAAAATGCATGGGGTTGCGTCGGTCCTTCCCTGTGGACACTTTAATTAAATACTAAAATTTTAGCGTGGTTAAAATTATAGACAATATAAGTAAAATTTATGTACATACTTTACGTGAACTTAAAATACACTAAAAAAATTATACTGTTAAAATGTGATCATTTATGTTTTAAATTTTGTGATTTACATTATATGCAGAAATAAAGGTAATAAAGGTAAGACAACATATCGAAGGTACACTCCGTCTAATGAAAGATGGAACTTACATTAAAGTGATTAGATAAACAGGACAATCTTGATCAAGTATCTACACTAGGTCAGTTTTGATCTTAAGGTTAGCCTGGTTTAAATTGGGTCTACCATTTAATGGCTTTTGTGGTGGTTGTGCTCTGAGGACAAGTACCAAACTGTGATTCACTTCAAATGTCCGTGTCCATCTTTAGCTACGAGAAGATCTACAATTTTCAGGACCTCTTTTATTACCGACCTGACCCAACTGTCATCTTGCAAAAGTTGGGAACTTAGTTGTTGGAGTACATACTAATAAAGCGCGGTGCAGACCATCATTTTTGAATGTCAATAATTCGACCGAACTTGAACATACTCACATTCAAGAGTTGTCATTCAAGCAAAGTTTTTGAAGAATAAGGGCGTTTTCGCACGCTATAAGAGTGTTTAGCACGTTGTAAAAGTGTAAGTGCAACCATGCAAAAATATGCGCTTGAATGTCGAATACAAGTTTTTGGGTGACAAACTATCTTATGAAAGAATACGCCTGTAAATAAAGCTTAATAAGTTGCTTAAATTTAATCAGGTCCGTAGTAGAGTAAACTATTGAAATTAAGAAGTGCGGCTTTATGTAAAAGCTGTAAATGTTAACTCCACTAGTTTTTTGATCATGTCTTATACGAAATAAAAGAACCTAAGCAAGAGTTTAATTTATTAATTATGACCGTGTGCGAGTTCGAGTGAATTGAGGTAAAGTAAATTGAAATTTCCTAGGGATTTTCTGCACTGTACTTATGTAAATATTTATTTATTTATTTATTGCATTTATTTCTTATTTTTGGTTAAAAGTTTTCAAATTTATTTATTAAACATCTTATTTAATTTTTACAATGGTAATACCTAATTACCTAATTTTTAACCAATTTACCCTACTCGAAATATTGGTAAATACCAACATTCGCTGTCATACCGACATAATTTTCTATTTCCCTTAATTTACTATCAATTTACTTGCACTCGCACACGCCCTATATTATTAAGGACGTTTGCGAGTTAGGCTAAGTTGATGCTAAACCAAATGGGAGATTTTGGGATTTTTTACACTGCACACATTTGGCCATTTATCAACACGTATCGACACATCACTACATTATCGGCACAACTTAGAATTTCCCTCATTTAGAACGCAACTTAGCCTAACTCGCACACGACCTAAATTAACTTTTTTAATTATATTTTTGATTTTCGATATTATTTTTACTTAATTATTTTATTTAAATAGCAATTAAGTTAACAGAACAGCTGCCTTTAAAAATAAAAACTTAAGCAAATTATACACATTACAACGCATATAATTTTAAGCAAACTAAAAAATACTTAAAGGAATTTTATGAGTTTCCCTAATGTAATTATAAAAGATGACACATTATTATAGCCCTTACTGTACCCATGTCCATTGCACTGCTTTATCAACTTCGAACATTTTTTTGACATTCATCCCATATGACATTTCACATGACATTGTGTGCGTGTCGTGTAAAGGCACAAAAAGGAAACTTTATCAAAATTTTTTCATAGAAGCCGGCGAACGTTATTAATAATTTTATAATTTTGGTATATTTTAAGTAATCCATTTTGTAGAAGGTAAACATATTTTTATAATTCTCTTGGAAATGTTTTTAGTGTTGTGTTAAAAATTGCTTAATAGTGATAATCGTCAGTACGTTTAATGTTTTTTTAAGTTCATTTTGTTATTTGGGAAGAAGCAAAAGCAAAAAAAATTTGCTTGTCATTCAGTTTAACGCAAAAAAAAAAAAACAAAGTCACAATTTTAATAAAACTATTTTATAATATTTTTATTAACTAACCACAGCCCTTTAAAGCTGCAGCGTAATTCCATTTAATGGTGACGTGTACGAAGCCTTATCGAATACAAATTGTGTGAGGCACCTGCGGTAACCAAGCAGCGGGCATCGATTTTTAATTATGTAAAATATACTATTATTATTATTTTATGTATGTGAGAACCCTTGCACATGTTAAGTTGTTTAAAGTTTATATGTAAATATTTTGATTTGTTTAAAAATAGCCAATTTGATTTATAAGTGCAGCCGAGTTTCTGATACGGAATTTGGCGATTTGAAGTGTTGACGTTCGAAAATATTATCGCAGTTAAAAATAAAAATAATTAAAATATATTATTGTGCCAAATTATTAAATACTCAGAATATTATTTATTAGCTTACATTCTACATTTTAGCGTACAGCATACAATATGCGCGCGGCTCTTTTTCTGTTATTATTTTGCGTAGTCGGACTGGCGCTCGGAGTGGACCAGACCAACTTTAAAACATGTGATCAAAGCAGTTTTTGCAGGTGAACTATAATTTTCCTTCATAATTAAAAGTAATTCTAAATGTATTTACACTTATAGGCGTGTGCGTAAGTTACAGCCTGGAAACTCAAAATTTGCGTTAGTTCCTGGTACTTTAAATACCTACTCCGACTCTGTTACTGCTGATATCATACACAAGGATAATCAGCATTTATTTGTTTTTAAGCTAGAAGCGCTACAGGTACATTAATCAAGGCAGTTAACGTTAATTATTATAATTGCTTACCTTTTCCACATACAGGGTAACACTTTCCGTGTGCTGATTGATGAAAAATCACCACTGAGGCCACGTTACAAAGTTGAGCACGCTTTAAAAGATACGCCGAGACCCGGAACGTAGGTTTAGCTAGCTTACCAATATGCAAAAATGTAAATCATACTTTAATATTTCAGCATAAAAGTGCTGAATGAAGATGGAAACCAATTGACAATTGTTTCTGGTCCCAATAAAGCTGTTATCATAGGTGATCCGTTCCGCATTGACTTCTACCAAGATGATGTTTTGAGCGTATCTGTTAATGCTAAGGGACTCATGAATTTCGAGTATTTGCGTACAAAACCAAATACGGAAGCTAAAAACGAGGTTGACGGAAACGTTGATGCGGCGGCGCCTGCTGAAGCTACTCCAGAGGCACAAAATGCTGTCAAGCCAGCAGAAGATGAAGATCCTGGTGCTTGGGAAGAGAATTTTAAGTCACACCATGATTCTAAACCTTACGGACCAGAAGCTGTTGCTTTGGATTTCTCATTTCCAGAAGCTGAAGTCTTATTTGGCATACCGGAGCATGCTGACAGTTTTGTGTTGAAATCAACTTCTGGCACAGATCCATATCGGTTGTATAACTTAGATGTATTCGAATACTTGATTGATAGTAAAATGGCTCTATATGGCTCCATACCTTTGATATATGGACATGGGTAAATATTCCATTTTAATTATTAACATTTAATTATTTTCATTTGTTGTTTAATTAATTTTTAATTACTTTTAGTACACAACGCACAGCTGGCGTTTATTGGCAAAATGCTGCCGAAACCTGGGTGGACATCTACACAGCCTCTAATAATGTTGTTTCATCAATTGTCAACTTTGTCTCACGTAAATATTTTAATTGCAATTGGTTAGTAAAATAATAATCTCTTCATTCGTTATATTTCAGGTTCACGGAAAGCAGATCCGCCTGCAGCACAGTTTATATCTGAATCTGGTATAATAGATGCTTTTATATTATTAGGACCTACACCAATGGATACATTTAAGCAATATACTGATTTGACTGGTACAGGAAACTTACCACAATTGTACTCACTAGCTTATCATCAATGTCGTTGGAATTACAATGATGAAAAAGATGTTGAGACCGTATCTGAGAACTTCGACCTTTACGATATTCCTATGGATACTATGTGGCTCGATATTGAATATACAGATGCTAAAAAATACTTTACATGGGATCAATATAAATTCCCAAATCCCTTAAATATGATTAAAAACCTAACAGATTTGGGTCGCCACTTGGTTATTATTATTGATCCACATATCAAACGTGATACTGGTTATTTCTTCCACAACGACTGCACTGAACGTGGCTACTATGTTAAACACGCAGATAACAGAGATTATGAAGGCAAGTATTTATGTATATATGATTGAGATAAGCTTTACATGTTGTTGTTGTTGTGGGAAACCATGAGTGTGGTATGAGCAGATAACATGAAAGGAATTACAAATACGAATATTTAAGTTTGGGTATGTTTAGGTGTAGTGAATGTGAAAGGGATTGTTTAGGAAATAAAGATGGACTGGGAATGGGTAGGATTATAATGCAGAGCATTAAGAAAAGTCATTTACAAAATGTTATATTATTTAAAGTTATATGATAGTTGAAAACCCTATTTAAGTAGTTAATATACCTTTTGTTAAATACATACTAAATTGTATTCATCGCTAGATAGGTAGATTACCGGCGAATTAATCCACTTAGATCTATAAACCCATTGTGTTGGCGTATATTTAAAAACTCAGGGGTTAAAACCACTTAGAACCTTCGGCAAAGCTTATAATGCTATTCAAGGGATTATTCATAATTAAATTCATCTTGCTTCTCGATCCATTTATTATGTATTCTTTATTTTTTGCCTGTAATATCAATAAGTACGCCCAAAATGTTTTAATTCTAATTAACGTGAACTTGAATACAATTGAGAACAGAGATAAGTTCAAGCACGTTCACACTTCAGAGGTGTGAGAAGCACCGACTATTTAAACAGAAAATGCAGTTCTAAAGAGATGGTAACTATTGATTAACGCTGTTGAAAGTTGTTTATAGAAAAAAAATCGTATTAATTAAAGCTATACGATAGTTAGATGAAGATTCTATTTAAATTGGCGTTCCACACTTATTACGCCACACTTTCTGCTACATTAATGGCAGAGCACATATAACAACAGTTTTATTTTCTTCTTAAACGTATAACAAATGTAGCTATGAGCTATGAATTGCTATGATCTTTGGAAAGAAATGGGGGAAAAAATCCCTATCAACAATTAATAGGCTGGACGCGGTTAGGTTGAAGTGACGATCCCAAAAAGTTCGGATTTATTTTCAATAAATTTTGCTTTAAAATGGTTAAAAATGACTCAAAATCCACTTAGTACGAATGTCTCGCTATGATAATGTTTAAAATTACTTAGTAATTTAAAATGGTTCCTTTGTTTATATGAAAGCCTATGAATATTTAAGGCTACGTTGCCATTTCAACTGAATGGATCTACTTCAGGTAGATCCACCTGAAAAGAGATAAACACTTGGTTGTATTCCTTTTTCGGGTTTGATCTAAGCTAGGAGAAGAATATTAGATAGATATTATCTATAATCGTCTGATTTGCAGAAATTCTCAAGCCCACACTAATTTCAGTTCTATTCGTTTATGACTGTGACCCATTCAAGTGGTTAGGTGCCAGTACTTTGACGGGGGCAAGTTTCAATTAAGATCCAGCCACGCCACCGTATCTCCTTTATCCCAAATAATCTTTCTATCTCTATCTCTTCCTTCATACAAGCACATTCAAATCGATCGACTATTCGTTTATGACCGTGGAGGCAAGTTTCATTTAAGATCCTATCTCTGCTTTAACCTAAATAATCTTTTTTTCTCTAATGCTCTCTTCACACATGCTTTTTAATCCATGTATTCGTATTGAAGCTCTATTGAAGTTCCCTTTTATATAGTTAGCAAATCCTTAAGGAGAGAAATTCTAGGTTTCATTCAACATACTGAATGTCTCCAATTCGGTTAGCGTCAGTTGATATTCTACTATGGTCGTATAATCGTTGTACATATGATCATTACTCTGAAAGCCATGAACCCTATTACTTTCTATTCTATTGTATATTTATTTAGATTGTTTTATATGCCTAATTTTCGTCAGTAGATTGATCAGTAGATTGCATTTTGTACCATAGAACTATTGTACCATTGTACTCTTATACTGGATTACTGTATAAACTATTTTCTAACATATCAATAATTCTTTTACAGGTTGGTGTTGGCCTGGTGCTGCAAGTTATCCAGATTTCTTCAATCCAGAAGTACGCAAATACTACTCCGACCAATATTTACTTTCGAACTTCAAGACTGTGACTTCTGACGTTATGTTCTGGAATGATATGAATGAACCTTCAGTGTTCAACGGTCCTGAAGTAACAATGTACAAAGATTTAATACATTATGGCAATTGGGAACACCGGGATGTGCACAATCTCTACGGTCATATGTATATATGGGGCACTTTTGATGGCTTGATCAAGCGTGATCCAAATCAACGACCATTCATATTAACACGCGCATTTTTTGCGGGTTCACAAAGGTATGCTGCCATTTGGACAGGTGACAATACCGCAGATTGGGGACACTTGCAGCATTCAATTAAGATGTGTTTGACAGCTGCTGTTTCTGGTTTATCATTTTGTGGTGCTGATGTTGGTGGCTTCTTTGGCAATCCTGATCCTGAGCTATTTGAGCGTTGGTATCAAACAGGCGCATTCTTGCCGTTCTTCCGTAGTCATGCACACATTGATACAAAACGACGTGAACCTTGGTTATATCCCGAAAAGACCCGTCTGGTTATACAAGACGCTATACGAAAACGTTACGCTTATTTACCGCTGTGGTATACAATGTTCTATGAGCATGAAATCGATGGAGGTCCAGTGGTTCGACCACTCTTGGCACACTATCCCAAGGACAAAGATGCCTTTGGTATTGACAACTCTTTCTTACTACAAGATCGTTTGCTTGTGCGTCCAGTATTGCAACAAGGTGTTAGTAAAGTAGATGTCTACTTCCCAGCCATCGATGACAAAAAAACTGGTGACTTATGGTACGATGTAGACACGTATCAAAGATATGAAAAGTCAGGTTATGAGTCCATACCAGTGAATGATTATAAGGTATTACCTCATTTCATGTGATATTGTTTAACATTTTAAATACTAAATTTTTTTTTAGGTACCTGTTTTCCAAAGAGGCGGCACAATCGTGCCAAGAAAGGAACGTCACCGTCGCACTTCCTTACTCATGCAGAATGATCCCTACACTTTGATTGTGTGCCTCGATCGCGAAGGAAAAGCAAATGGCACACTTTATATTGATGATGAGAAGTCTTATGGTTACCGCAAAGGCAATTATATTCATGTGAACTTTGCGTTTGAAAATTATCGATTGACAAATTACTTTATTGGAACACCCAAATATGACTCTAAATCGTGGATTGAGCGCTTGGTGATTGCTGGGCTCGAAAAGGTGCCCAAATCCGCCACAATTGTTATCGATGGCATTTCCAAGCAGTTGGACGTTTTGCAACAGGGCAAAGCGGTGATTATACGCAAGCCTGGCGTGCATGTTAGAATGGACTTCAGTCTTAGACTTAATAATTAGTATTCAAAGAAATTTTATTTTCAAACGTAAATTCTCATTCCCAATTTATTTAGTGGCATGTCGTCGCCAGAACACAATATATTTTATTTTCATACAAATACCTTTTATTAAAATCAACAAATGGAAAATCCTTTTAATTTAGTTTTCCTCTTAAATGTAGTTAATTTTAGTAATAAATTTAAAGTTTGATGTTTAACGAAATAACTTGTGTGTTTATGTACCAGCTGTGTTTGCACCCTGTTTCTGTTGAAGCAACAGTTTGCTGATTAGGACGTTTGACTGGAATGACAACAAACCGCAAAGAAATAATTTAGCGCCACCCAAACTGGAATTAAATCTTTCGTTATTGGCGTAGAAATGGCATAAAAATATGGAACGCTTATGAATTGTTGCAGGGGAAGTGGGAAATACTTCACGTACATGCGCATTATGACGTCTATGCTGCGAAGATATCCGATTGTGAGGATGTTGGTTGCAGAATCCATAAATTTATATATTCTATTATCAGAGTGTAGGTTCGTGTTAAGTGTGCAATTATTAGGAAGTTTGCAGTTTTCAAAGATTTCCGAGTTGAGGATTTACGAATGGATAACATGAATTTCGACAACGAATGTTTAGGACTCCCAACCAACACTTAAGGGTTGAAGGAAATACACTTCGTTAGTAGGTGCCGTGCATGCGGAAAATTCATTAAATTTTTATTTTATAAATCCTCCCTTATGTGGATTTTAACTCTTATCTGTGTTATTAAACCTTGTAAATTCTCCTCCCTCACACATATTCGCACACAAATCTTAATTCCTATAGCACTTAGAAAGTAGGGTAAAGGAATATTTGTAGCAAAAAAAGGGTTAATGTTTGTTGGAGGTTATCACTCATATCAAAAGGTTCAGTTGTAGGTTAATAGGTTCATTTCTGTAAAATCTTTTCAATTTTTGACTAATGACCTATTGTAAGCTTCAGTGGCTCGTTATTGTGTGGAGGTTGAATGTGGAAACTAGAGAAGATTTTCTTGCTGACTCTTCTGCATATATTTTTGTTTAGGTTATAAATATTGTAAATTATGTGATTTCAATACAATGTATATACGTAGGCTGCTTTTAAAGTTTGCAGTCTACGTCTTTTAAAAAAACATTAAATATTGCTGCATAAATTTTGCCATCTCTGGAAGAAAGATTGACATTTTCCAGCGAAAATATCATTATAGCGTTTTAGTCTCACGCTTATGTGTTGTTTAGATCGATTCTAAATTGTGTCTCTGCGAAAAAATGGATTTAAATAATGAATATTTTCAGGTAATGATTTTTTACGATTTTTGACGCAGATTAACCAGAATAAAATGCATCGATCAACTAAGATCGTCATTTGGTGATGAACATCTATCTTCATCGACTGTTCAATGAGTTCGAGCGTGATCGTCGTTTTCTCTTAAACGCATTTCGTGAAGGTCGTCCAAAAGCGGCTGCTGTATCAGAAAATATCGAATCATTGCGAGAAACGACTGAGATGGATCGTCATTCTTTAAACACGCGTTGATTGCTACAAAAGAAATGAAATGAAAAAATACGGCCGAGGTAGCTCACTACTCGTT
>NC_051846.1:185017299-185032630 GCF_002237135.1 Teleopsis dalmanni | reverse complement strand
CATACTTTCAGGCTGTGTGTGATTTCGGTGAAAAATCAATCTGTAGATAATTGCAATCTGTAACAGATGTATGTATTTATTTATATATTGTATTTTATTGTTTTTATTTATTCATTTTTAGAGAGGTTTAGAACAGTAGTGAATTGCAACAACAAATTTTTTTTCTTTTTAATATATTGAAGTTTTGGCTGACCATTCGATTGTTTCGAGTATTGCCAAATACCCATCATCAGAGGTGTTAGAATTATTTCATTATTCGCAAATAATTTTATATAAATATTTTTTTTATCAACGTTTTAAAAAAACGCGAAGTAATAAATTATTATACAAAATAATAAGGGGCACTATCCACAAAAGTCTTAACTCAGTAATAATATTTTTAGTTTAATATCTTAACTGTAACAGATGTAACAGGTGTTTGTATTGCATAGCAAAAACAAATTTCTTTTAATTAAATCTAAAATAAAGCGCAAAAGATTTAGTAAAAATACTAGGATAACGCAAAAAACTTAGTTTTTTGAACATTTAAATGTTTTTTTTTAATAATCAAGAAAAATTTATATATTACCACTTCATGAAATAATAATGATCATGCTTTTAATTGTACGATAAAGACTTTATTTAAAATTCATTGAACCTTAATCAAAATTATGATAGATTTTGAACGAAAAAAATCATTTTAATAATATATTATTAAATGTTATCTTTGATTGAATAGGAAAATTTACATACAACAATCTTTTTGTATAAAATTTCGTATCGTATTCATATCAGTAGTAAATTATATATAAAAGGTAACTTAAATTCAATTACTAACCAAAATGCTGTATCTGAAAATGGTTATAATTTTGGGTTGACTGTACTTTCATCGAGATGACAGTCTAAAACTATTAGAAATATTTCAAATATTAATAATTAAACAGAGAAACCTAATACATGCCACAAGCCCACTTTCTATGTTGCTTTTTATTCCAACTTATATACCTACATACCATATATATATGGCTACATGCATATGAGAACCATACCTAATCAAATATATAAATGTGCATATATAAATTTTATAAATGACTCCGCATTTGTTTATATAAATTCATACATAACCTAACAGATATACATATTTGTACGCACTTAATTGTAATCAAGTAACTTTGCATAATCACACACGTACACATACGCCAAATATGCCCGCCACCTCGCCGCTATCTAACGCCAATTTAAATTTAATATCGCCATCACCCGAAACCCCACTAGCTCAGATCCTTTCATTAAATTTAATTTCGAATTAACAAACGACCAATGTGTACTGACTTACGAGTACGTTGATATGTGCGTCCAACTCAGAGAGTGGTCGGGGTATAAAATTTAAACTTATATAAATATATATATGTGTATATGTATATGTGTATTATATCGTATAAATTTGAAATTGTATAGTAACAAATGCCCGCATATAGTAGTATAAACTGGGCTGAGAGTAGTGGTGGGCAATATCAGCTGCTTGCTGTTGTTTTGCTTTTGGCGCTTTTGGCCTGCGAATACGTAAATATAAAATTTCCTGCTAGCCTTGGCTCAGTTTAAGGTTGAAATCGTAAATCTATTTGGCACATTCAAGCATATCGTGGTAAAACATCTACTAAAGATGCTGTTCATACAACTAGTTAACATACATACACATTTATGCATACATACATACATACAAGCTGTCAGCCATACTCTACTAACTGCCCATACCAAACAATTTAAGCCACTTCAAAGCTTAAACTCCCACCTTCAAACAATTACGGAAACACATACATATAAAATTATACTTCCAAACATATACATATAGATATATATGTGTGTATATATGTGGAGAAATTATCAATGTCTTCAGTGTTGTGCGTTGTGTGTTGTGGTCCTCATTTAAATAAATTAATTTTGTTTAAGCTAACGACGACTCACAGTGGCCACGTTCGTCAGTACATCCACATCCACTATGGAAATTTGGAAACTACGCACATGATGTAATATGGACGGCAGTGGGTCGGTGGGTGGGGTAAAACTTTAAACTTGCAAAGCTTAACAATTTACTCCTCAGTACTGGACTTTTTGCGTTTGGCTGTGCGTGCATGTAGTGTGTTGTTTGCATGTGGTTGTGGACATACGACAAAAGGATAATATTCCAAATTTCCAAAAATGTTTGAATCTTAGAAAATGCCAAAGATCTGCGCATGTATTATTTAAATTAAGCTCGCATGAAATGGTATGGTACCACTGTGCGTATGACCATATGCAAAAAAGTCTATGTTGTTTAACAATTTGTCCGCTCCCTCAACTGTCAGTTTGTCCGTTTGTTAGTTTGTCAGTTTCTCGGTCGTCTGTCAGTTTGTCAGTATGTCAGCTTGTCCTTTTAATTGTCCGTCATTGCGTAATAAATTTCTTTGTGATTTTACCAATTTTCATTGTAAAGTGTAAAATCATCATCAGCAGTCGGTGTTGTACTAGCACTGCGACGTATGCTGTATGACTTGGACTAAGGCCTGGGAGGTATATGAGTGTACGGTTGGTTTATTCGAAATTGTACGGCAAGACATTCATTTAATTCGTAACGTTTTACTGCACAAGTGGGGCAGAGTAAGTGATTTGAATCAGTCTTTGGCTATATTTTGTGCCTCTTTGCCATGTGTGTGCTCAAAATGTAGGGTTGTGTGTGTTTTTGAGTGCTTATCTGTGCCTGTTTTCTGATAATTTATATTTGCTGTCCTTGCATTGCTCTTCGTACGTACGTACATGCACATAAAAACGTAGTGCCCTGTGGGCATTTTTTAAAACAACTAATAACTTTTTTTTTTTCAAATGATTAAGTAGAGTTGCCATTTTCATTTATTGTTGTTATAATAATATGAAAGTTGATGTTGTTAATAATTCCTATTCTTATAACTTGAATAGTAATTATTAATCTTATAATTTTATAATTGACGCATTCAGTCTCTAACGTAACTCTGTCCTTAATGGTGTGATAATATAGTTATTAACTCTAACCCATAAGCCGCTATGATAGTAGACAGGGACAAAAGTTCAGAGTTATAATTTTATATATGTATAACGTTGTATACCATGAGGAAAAGACATGCCTCTCGTAAAAGGCGACCATAATCTAGTATATATACATATGGATAACGTTGTATACCGTGAGGAAATGGCATATCTCTCGTAAAAGACGACCAAAATCTAGTAGGTACCATCCGTTACTATTTGAAATATAAATAGTATTGAATAAGTTTCACTTTCGTTACACGACCGGAGGTGTACAGCTGGTACCACGGGGATCTGAGCTCACAGCTTCAGCTATTCTCACTAATTGAATATGTCGTGGTGGCTATAGTTAAAATTCAAAGTTACATTGGTGAAGTGACTGAATTAATTGCTTGTATTCGATGTGCAATTACCGGGTTGGAATTCTCCATCCGGGTGTTGTGCCCGAAGAACAGAGTGGAGTTTTATATATTGTTGCATATAAAAGTATGGACTCTGTACTATCATGAAAACAGGCTGTCCAATTTCAAAAACACTTCTACAAAACCTGCAGATTGATATCTGCATATTGTTTCATACAGTAGAAATGAAGATTAGATTACTAAACCATAGCTTCTAATTTGATTTTGTTGAGCTTTGAGGCACCAGGGAATACAGCGAAATAAAGTAAAAATTATGCGATTGATCTAGTTAAATGAGAATTAATACAACGTGTGCCAGCGAAAGTAATGGAAAGAAGGGTGATCTTATTAAATTGTGTTTGAAATACATATTATTAAAAACTATTTTAGAAGATTAGCAGAGCATAATTAGAAGACCTAAGTTCACATGAATCCATATAATACAATATATCACATTATAAATTTGATCATTTATTTTATCCGCGGCATGGGGTCACGAGTTCTTGGGAGCGAGTATATGAGGCAATATATCTAATCGCATTTTATTTAGAAAATGCCGGCTTAATCCTTGTTGTCCTCAATTCTAGCTGCAGCATAGCCTTTATATGGCACCTCTAGATAATTACCTGCTACCCGTTAGACAATAAGCTACTAAAGATTGCATCGATTCCTATCCCCTAGACCTTTATCTTAGATTGTGCACAGAATTTACCTCCAGTAACGTAAAATCAACAACCAATAAGAGACGTGAAGAAATGTCTCCGGTATAGTAACCGTATTGTAACCACAATGGCACCTAAAGAAGAGTGCTGTATCAGGCCAAAATCCGACATCGGGTTGTTATGACCAATTAATCAAGTAACTAAATAAGTAGCCATGCCAAAAAATAGAGCATGTATACAATTATGTAGATCTAATACAGTTATGCAGATCAATTGTCAAATAACATAGAAGACGGTAATTTTATTTAGAGTATTATGAATTTATCTCATATGTTGCCTGAGATTAATCTTTCAAAAATAAAAATGTACTAAATATAAATCTCGGGTAAATAAGTTTCCTTCGATTTGTCAATCGAAAACAATATAAATGAAATTATGATCCAAATTACAAGTGTATGGTAACTCTGAAATGGAAATAACGACGATTTGTACGACTAAATTTGATTTCATATCATATATGTCTGTGTATTATTGCATTCAACTCCACACTTGTATGTGATCATTTGTGTAAGGACATACAAGTCCACCACCAGACAGAAGCAGTGCTAACGTATCCGTTCTGAAGTTCTGAGAACGAACGCAAAGCTGTGCATTCCTCCTTCCTCATCCCCCAATATTTCAAACAAAATTCAGCTGATGAAAGAATTTTAAGTTCATAACGCTATGTGTGTGAGAGTATGTGAATTGCAAAGTCCACACAATTTGCATATGTGCTTGGTAATCGTTGTGCACTGCTCGAAAGCATCTACGAATTATATGTGGACAACACAATAAAATACACACAGCGCCTGAAAGCGTGCAACACAAAAGCAATGTGCGTACACTCGGTGCTTCCTTCCGTTCACCGTTTGTTAGTTCGTTAGACATTTTCATAACCAAATTTTGTAATGTTACTGAAGTTGTTTTAGTAATGGTAATAATGGTCTCTGGTCTCTGTCGTTAATGGTGCGGTGGTAGTGGGAGTTAGAGTTAGAGTACGAGTAGGAGTAGGAGTGGGAATAGGAATAAGAATGGGAATAGGGAGTAGATGAGAAAATACGGTTAGCTATTCGCTTATTTATTTGCTGAATTTGTAAAATGTAAACTACAAATTCTGAAACATGTATGGCCGTTTCTGTTTTGTTGTCTTTTTGTTGTTGGCTTTAGTAGTTTCTATGTTTTGAAAATGAAAGTGTTGAGTATGGATTCATGTCAGCATTTTTTGTTTTTTTTTTTAGTTTTGTTTTGCTTCTCCGTTTTATTACACAAAATACAAAATAACTTAATTTTAGTTCTACGACAAGCTACAGATACAAAATAACGTAAATTAAGCATTTGTGTAACGTTTTTCATTTTATTGTTTTATGTCCTGTTCCTGCCTCTGTATGTGTTGTTGGCTGAGGTGTTTTGGGGTCTGTTGTCATGTATGCGTGGGCATTAGAGAAACTATCAAATTAAATGTACAATTGTGGCGCAATTAGTTTCGACAAAGCAAAAGTTGATGTTCATTGCTAGAATTTTAATGATGATAGCAAAACTTTTTGGCAGTTTAAAATTCAAAATGATTCCATAACAAATGTCCCCAAAATTTGTATTATTATCAAAAATAATTACTTACATATGTGACTAGCAATAAAATAAATTTTTATATTATCGCAGAAATTTTCTGATAAAAGAGAAATGTCTTAAAATTATAAAAGGGTAATAATATGAAATTATATTTAATTAAAGTAAAATGAAATAACGATACATATAACAAAAAAGAAAGTATAAAAAATATATATAAACACCGCATTTAGTAATTATTTTATTTCTACATATTATGTATGACATATGGCAATTAGTTCTATATTAAAGTTCTCTTATAGTTCAAATTAAAAATGTCAAATGCTAGGCTATGAACATCTTATTACACTTAATATAAGATTTGAGACAGAATGTCGAATCTACTTAGGGGCGAAAGAAACTTTTATTCACATACTTTGTAACTATCCGAGAGAATTACTGGACTGGAGTTCCTATCTCACTGACAAGAGATCCAAAACAGTTGACAATTTGTGTTCAACAATTTGTGGACAGGGTCTCAACCGTAGTATCATAACGGATCATTATTTGTGAGCTTAAGTGAATAAAACGACCACTAATATCGTATCTAATCTAGAAACTACACAATGTAGCTGTTACTTCAGTTATTGAAATTATTTAAATTTTTTTATGTAGATTGCATAAAACAAAATACAATTTTTGGAATTATAAAAGAGTAAAAGGTATTTCTACTTACTGTACACAAAAGATATAGAAGCAGACCGGAATATCTATAATATGAATAATATTTTTAAATTAAAATATAATTAAAATTTTTAATACAAATTAATAAGAGTAATCTTTTATTTAAAAAAAAATGTTATAATTTTATGTGTTATATAAACGACCAAAGTCCGGTTATAATTAAAAAACTTATTGTAAATTAGTTGTAAAAACAATTAATAATATTTTTTTTAAATTATTCACAAAATCCTTAAATAATATATGCCTATTATTTATTAATTATTCCTTGCAATATTTTTCCAAATTTATTTTATATTAACATAAATAATAATTTTGTTTTTTAAAGTGCTAATTGGAAATAGTTAAGTTATAAACTTTTTAAAAAATTTTTTGTTTTTATAAAATTTCATTTTAATCGATATTTCGATAATAATCTATAGTCATCATCAGGGTTCTATATAATATCAATACAATGCAACAATATTTTTGTATATATCACAAAGAAACAATTATAGAATATTTTCTATGCCATGCTTTTATATAAAAATATTAAATTAAAAATTGTTGAATGATAGTTAAAAAAAAATTTTTTAGTACATATAAATAAATTAAATATTTAAATACATATAAATATATTAAGTATTTAAAAAACTCAAAAAAGAAAATTCTTTTCTTAATTTGTCTGTTTCCCATTGTCTTAATTTTTTAATATACAGAAGATCTTATAAAGTTTTGTGAAAACTGATGGACTATGTAACAATTATGTTATAATTATTATTATTATTATGACATTATATTAGACTATGTAATAATTACTTAAATTTTTAGATATTTTATTATATTCATTCAGAATAACTATATCGATTACTAACTTAATTAACAAAGAAAAATATTTTTTGCTTCAAACAAAATTAGTTAATAAATTTGTAAAATAAAATTTGAAGCAATTACATAATAAATAAAAAAAAACAAATAAAAAACAGGAAAGGATTAATACATTTTTTTTTAAATTCACCTAGAAATGAATAAAGGCTTTGGTTTTTTCACAAAGGCCTGACTAAAATAATATTTGTTATCTAGGACACAATATCCTTTACAAGTTTTAGACTTTACTTTACAAATTTTTATACTTATTTAAAAATGTATTTCATGTACTATAAATTTTATATATATATACATTGAGAATTTTTAATTATATATAAGCTTATACATAATATGTACTATCACATTTTTTCATTAAAATTTTTGCAGAAAAGTATGCAATGGAAATTGCTTAAAAAACGAAGTATTTTTAATGAGTTTTTAGTTGAACAAAGAAACTGAATATTAACGAGAGGAGGAAAGTTCGAACTTAGCCAACAGATTTCCATGTTAAAAAAATTAAGAATAAAGAAATATACAAAGGAATTTTTTAATTATTATTAGAGAATTCAAAGAAAAAATGGAATTACAATAACAACGACACGATAAGAGGGAATTCAAAAGAATAAAAAAAGCGGCAAGCTTAAAAAGAGTAAATAGGGACCAACCGAAAAAGGGTTTTTTAAATGAAAATTGACATTTATATACATTAAAGTACGAGTATACAAAAGTTGGAATAGAAAATAAATGAAAAAAAATACTAACAAAAAAAAAATTGTATATACAAGTAAAATAAACTTGCATAATGTGCCAATTCGAATAATAATAATGATGCGAATTGAATTACGCACAGAAGTACAAGAAAAAAAAAAAATTACAAAGGATATTTTTGTATGTAGTTGTGTTGTAAGTGAAAGTAACGCAATATTGTATGCGTGCGTCTTTGAATGTTTGTATGTGTAAGCCTTTCTGCACTTTGGCAATCAAATAAACTGCAATACATACAGAAAAATGCTTGCTGACATTAAAAAAAATGTTAAGACCAACAGCAAGTGCGTGTCCTTTTAGCTACAGGAAGTTATCTAAGGGCTATAAATAATACTACACAGTAGTAAAAGCTTACTCCTGTGTAGTATTACCAGTGGGATTTGTAAGCTATATTTAATCTTTTTACGTTTAAAAATAGCTAATTAAAGGGTTTATATTACATATTTTAGATCAAAGAAATATATATCGTTATATACATTTAAGCAAAAATATATTTTATTTATATTATAATAAATATGTGCAATGTAACAATATATAAATTTATAATATAACAAAAAATGTATATAATGTAATAATAAATATGATATAACATATATATCTATATATAATATAATATTGAATAATTAGTTCAAAATGAACAACTATACATTTAAAATACACATTATATATATCTATATATACATTACAAGTGCTCTAATTGATTCATAGTATTTTCTGGTTCAGTATAAATGGATATAATTTTATATTAGACTCTGTAAGGCTATATAAGTATTCTCTGCAACATAGTAGACATTTCTAAGGCGAAATTGATTTAAAAGTGTAACTGAAATTTTTAAATTTCAAAACACTTAATTAAATATTACTTACTTACTTACTTACTTAAATGGCCATAACAACCCATTACACACCTCTTTAGGCGCTTCTGCTACGTACACGTCTCCTCCAGCCTCATACATCAAGTGCGATTAGTACTCCCACTATTTAATCACTCTACTGGAGACACAATCTACCTCTATGCCTTCATTATCCACCTGTTGCTTTAAATAATTTTTCGCTAGACTATCATCAGCTATTTTCACAATAACATATGACTAAGCCAATGAAGTAGCAGATGGTGATTCGTTGAACTCATACGGGTTGTTATTATTATATTTTTTTTAATGTGGTTTTTTTATCCTCTGAGTTCTTATACGATAGCACAATCGTTAGAGAACTGCCGATATAACCTTATCTAACCTAATGGACTTTATAGGTTTTCGATAACCTTTTTAAAATCTGATAACGGTATAGATTTGGTTATAAAATCTAAATACCTCTGTCCTTTTTAGATAATGAACGAAATAATAATAAATGTTGTACACTGAATTTTCAGTCTATATCTAATCTTGACCTCTTTTCCTAATAGCTGATCTTTTTGGTATTTATTTATCGTATAAGAATATTATGATTGAAAAGTAAGAAACAAAGACTTATATAAGCACAAGATTATATAAGAACTAATGTATTTTACCATAATATCGCATCAGGAATCTTGATATCAAAATCGCTTATCACACCTTTATAAGAGAGCATTGTGTGGGCATCAACTGTTGTCTGCAGTAGTTGACATATAATCGGTATAATTCCAAAACTATATAATGACAAGTTCACATACGTCCTGAATTCTTATTTCATTAGATATATATAGTGGTTTTAAAAATAATTAGAAAACTATAATGGAAGATATGTAAATTTTAAATTTGTTTATGTTTTTATTGTGTAGGAATAATAGCACAAATTTCTAAAATATTATTAATTATATTAATTGTAATATATCTATATTGTTTTAATATTATTGTCGGTATACATATTTTATTAAAATAATAATGGAAGTATAATGAGCCGATTTGAATTAAAAATTAATAAATAATTATGTTAAATACACCTTGGAGGGTCTATACTGTCTTTCATTAAATAAATCGGACTTGGAGTAACACTCTAATTCGACTAAGGGCCACAATAGTTTTTTTAGGTCGCAGTGTACTAACCTTTCTTTTCAATAATAATAATAATATATAAAATATAAATAAATAATATACAAACAAATAATATATAAATAAATAAAATATAAATATAAATAAAATAATGCTTGATATATATTAGTATGCAGTCATAAATTATATTCGATTTATTGTTATTATTTTTTCACAAAACACGTAACTTGAAAACTAGGCACATGTTGGACATGTGTCCAATATCCATTATCCTTATTTTATACATTAGACTTATAAATTTTAATACATTAAAAAATTAAATCTAAACTATTAATATTAAGTTCTTTGAACTTGATATTGTGGTTCGCTTGATATACGTTTTTCTATAAAACGAGCCATAATAATTCATATTTTGCTAAGCAGCCCTAAATGAAACTATAATTCTGGACGTTGTGTAGTCCTTTGGTCCAGTGCAAAATGCTTCTTTTGCTTTGTTCTTTTTTTACACTGCGTAAATTTTTTGTACATTTTTTAATACATATAAGCCACCCTTTACTTAATATTTTTATTTTAGTTTTTTTTCTTCCTGTTAGGGTTTAAATTAGGACTTTCTTCGTGCTTTGAATTTTTAAGAAATAAACTCAAGGGGGTATTTTCATACTTATGCTTCTTTACTTTCTTTACTTTCTTAAGTTTTTTATATGAATTTTTCCTGTTACTCTTTTTTATCGTACATTTTTGATTATGTGCCATTGGTAAATTTGGTCAGAGTAGTGGTAGTGGTAATGGTAGTAGTCCTTAGTCCTTGTGCAGCATAGGCTCGATAAGTAAAAAATAAGCAAACGCTATCCAAAGCAATATTTTTCTAAATGTGAAAAATGCTAAAAGGGGAAAACGCTTTTTCCATTTTGCAAAGAGCACACATTTTTGCTCAATTCTATAAATTTTTTTTTATATATTTTTTTTCCAGTATTTTTTATATTCGTTTGGTGCTTACCAAATAAAGAAAAGTAAATACGTAAAAAGTGTAGTCAAACAGAAGACATCTTTTGCAAATGTTTTGGTCCACTCTAAATACTCCATTGTGCCAACTCAACCAGAGCAAACTGCAGTGGCACAGTGGTATTAGGTTTCACGTAAAGGGAAAACTACTTTACCAGTTAAAAATGTAATAATTTCGAAAATAAACAATAACTTTCAATTATGAAATTTATGCTAGAAAAATTCGTAATGCTACCGGTTGAAATTGATATGTTTAAAGTGATATTTAATAGATCCTTTGAGACCTATATGGGGTTTCAAAAATGTTAAGAAAGTAATTGATTTAGACTTTAAAATAAAAAAAATTTTGTTTAAATTGAAATAAATAATAAAAATATATAATAAACGTGTAGAGAAAATGTATATAAAAATAATTTTATTAATAATATTAATGCAAAAATATAAAATACTTTAATTAGTGGTTTAAATAGGACTTTGCATCTCTGAAATATTTTTTTTAAATTTCTTGTAACTTCCTTGATTCACTACTTCCTTGGGACACGCCAACGCAGTCTACCATCTATCTTATATTACATGCCTCGCATGTACTAGCTTCCTGGTCATAAAAGAAAAAAGAGGGATATGAGACAGCTAAAAATGGTGCAAAACTTTCAGAAAAACAAACAACCGAAATATTCAGATCTCTGAAACAAATACATAAACTTCTGGATGAGCACAAGACATGGAGAACAAAGGAAAGTTGGCGAAACCTAACCACCTGCAGAATAGCTTGGACCATGTGTAGTCGCATATACGAGGAAAAGTACACGGAGGATGTTAAATCGTCTAGCCAAAGAAACTGTAGAACATTAATTGGTGCATTGACAGGCACAAACTAAACCTTCAACGAAAAGCAACGAGCCGGATGCAAAGGGCACCCTGGAGCATCTGCTGCGTAACTACCCGGCTCTTAAAAGCTCGGCAAAAATACTTGGGGGTTGTTCGTTTTAGAGCACGGATTAGAGCACATACCTGAGGTTTCTGTTAAAATCTTAATAAAATTCGCTAATAACACGGGCATCCTAATTAACACATACAATTGCTAAAATAAGACTCTGATCTGGTATCTAACCTATATTACATGCTTAATTAATTACAGAAATAATCGAACATCAAAACTTTTTGTAATATCACAACACTTATATTTTTAGGTCATAGTTGAATTAATCTTAATTAATTATTTTAATTAATCAATTAATACTAGTCAGGTCATCATAGATATCTGCTTTCTATCTCATATCACTTGTTCAATTAGTTGCAACATGTATTGAGCATTTTCGAGTATATATTTGAAATAGAACTTACTTGACACTTCCTCCACATTCGTTGCAAATATACTGACATACGAATGAAGATAAAGATAATCAGAACAAAAAACTGATCAGTCATTTTTATGTTTATTTATTTTTTTTAGTAGGTGGAAAGCTTCGAAAGCCATAGTGTGAGACTTGAACCCACCAAAACCATATTTTAGGAATGAGTTGAGAAGACCTCAGATGTCAGACTTGAAAATCATCTGGCTGAGATTCCACTAATCCGGGGGGAAAGATAAAAGAAGCTTAGTATTAAACTGATCAGCCACTAAAATAATTGTCACTATATATAAAAGCTCCCTGCGGTAACATCCCTTAAAGATTGGTAGTTATTACATCAAACAAGAGTTGATTATAAACATTTTTATCCTATAATAATTAAAATTAATTAATTATTCTTAAAGAAAATCTAAAAATTTAGTACACTCCACTTTGATTTTTAGAAAAAATAATTCTATCTGTAATCCCTATTATCTATAGTCTATAACTAATTTTCTACTTTTTATCAATTGAATATCAATTTTAATAGAAATCACATTATTATTATGATTAGAAACTAGAATACACCGCGACCTGATCAGATTGATTGTGCACAGCCATGATACTTGAAGAATTCAGACATCGGTATCGAAAAATCCCAAGTGGTATTTATTTTTGCAACTCATTGCTAGTTGCAATGAGTTGCAAAGTAACTCATTAGAGTCCTTAAGTATACCTTTAACTCAATAAATGACCCCGATCAATAACATTATTTATTTACAATAATTTATCTTTTCAACACAATGATTAGAGAAAAGACTATAGAATATTGAGGTACTTATGAGATAAATCAGAAACAGGATAAAAGTAACAAAGACATCAGAAAAAAGGAACATTTATTGAGGATATTGAGGATGTACATATCCTACATATCATAAAAAACTGAATGTTACTATTATGTCAGTATTTTTAACATATATTTATGAAACTTTCATTGCAAGAAATGTTACAAATCAGTACCACCACGTTACACATTTCTTTCAGTTGTTCTCTCTTCTGTCCTCTGTTCTTCTTATATATGGAGTTGCCAACAGATACGAAGGCCTTAAAAAAATTATTAAGGATCTTAAAAATCAGCTGCAAATTCATATATATTGCACAAACCTATCTTATAGTAAATTTATTGACGGGTCAAACCCGATAAGAAACCATGCAAGAAGATTTTTATAACACCTATCGTTGTTGTGGAGAGAACGATGTAATTGTCTCGCATCTGCTTTGTTACTGCCTTACTTACTTTTTAGTGGCTTCCTGTTTTGAAGATCTTGGCCAACTTCAGGATCTCGCTCTAAAGACAATTTAAGCATTGCCAAAAGTTCAAGTTGGTTTTCAAGCCTCTGAGTATCTTCAACGGTAACACAACGGGCCTATCTTACTTCTATTAAACTTAACTACTTTATTCACCTGCTACTCTATACCTGTTTAATATATATTGTCGTTGATTTGCAAAAATCTATTTCATAATGCCATATTCAAAAATATATTGTATCAAAATTTTACGTGACACAATTTTTACTAACGTTTTCATCCCCAAACATTATATCTCAAATATATTTTGACAGTAGACAATTATCGATCAGGAAACTGTATCTCAACTTCATTAAAAGTATACATACCATAACCACAGAACTAAAATTTCTCATATTTTATGAAATAATTTTATTAGTTTTATTAAATTCAATTACACTTGATTGCCTTTATCTTCTATATGCCAACGCCACTGTCTCATCAATTCCGCACACGACATACGACGACCCGTCCATACCTCGATAAATCCCCGCCGCGTCCATCTAACACGAGCTGATTTTTTTTTGTTCTGTGTTTCCTTTTATTTTATTTAATTTTTTTGCTTTTAACTCGTTTTCACTTTCACTTTTTATATTTTATTTTTGTTCTTGTTTTTATTTTTGCTTGCTTGCCACCCTTTTATATTTATTTTCATTTTTTATAAAAATACTGAAAAAAATAAAGATTTTTAACAGCGACAACGGCAACAGCAACGACAACAGCAGCTACAACAACAATAACAACAACAACTACAATAATAAACATTAAATACTGGAACAAGGGCAGTAACAACAACAATTCCACCCTACATCTTTATAAAGGAAACTGACGCTGAAGCCGAAGCCGAAGCTGAAGCTGAAGCTGTATCTGAATCTGAAGCTGCAACACCAAAAGTAACAGGAACCATGGGGAGAGAAAGAAAAATGTACTCGCACTTCAGTCACAACTCTTTCGTTTTTTATTAAAAATAAAAAATAAAAACCGAAAATTCTATAAAATATAAGTAAAATAGATCCCCTTTATACCCCACACATCGCAGTGCGCATATTAATGTGCGCTGACCAGCATCCAGCATCCAAAAGATATTTACACAAGACGAATGTAAAAATTGCCAAAGAAAAACTAGTAAGAGATTGTGCGAGTACGATGGATGGTAGTTTGTGGGTTGAGGTACTGGAGATGGACAATACTGCACACTCACACCCACCTTCATATGAATTTTTGAATGGAGTGTATGTCCGTTTGTGTTTTTGTAGGCGAGATGGACAATACACATAAAAAACACACAAACAATAATAACAACTAACACAGAAAGGGTTGAAGGACGTCAGTCGGACATTAGGACGAACGGGCGTTGTGAACGGACGACGGGCGAGCACACTTCTGTTATGTTTGGACTTTTAAATTGGCATTGGACCTTTGAATGTACTGTGGAAGTTGCGCAAATATGCGTGTTTCCTGCTGGCGATGCTGTTGTCTCCACTCGTTCTGCCGCAGCTGCTGCCCTACTACTTCTGCCGCTTCAGCTGTTATGTCCACTCTTCTTAATACTTTGTATTATATTATTTTTGTTTTTGTTTTTGTTATTCCTTGCAAGGGAAGGGTTTAATTTAAGCAGTTTCTTTTTTATCAATTTATGTTGTTTTTTTTTGCATCCTTTT
>NC_051846.1:185007172-185017199 GCF_002237135.1 Teleopsis dalmanni | reverse complement strand
TATGGATTTATAACCCGCATGTTTTAGAACATGGTTTAAAATATATAATTTTATTTTTACGAGACTGATTTTTTTACTGGATACAGTCGTGCGTGGGTACACTATTTCAAGCATTAAGATATACGTTTTTATGCACTCCTGTTGATTTCCATCTCTTGATAAAATTTTCCATTTAAGGCTTTGTTTTGTCGTTGAATGATTTCAATTTATTCATGACTTATATGTAAACCATAAAATGTTCATTTATGTGTAGTAATAAATTAATTTGAATAATATAACTCTAGGCTGTTGATACAATTATTGCTTTTTATTTAAAAATAATAGTTTTTAAGCCATTTTGTTTAAGCAATTAATGCAAAGAGAATACAAAAAATTATTTAATAAATATAAAAATTGTACAATATTTTATAAATCATACAAAAGGAAAATTTTTTGAATTTACATAAAATTCCCTGAATCCTTTTTATAAAAGCATTATTCATCAATCTGTTGAAGCTTTGTTTACTCTGTCAACAAGAAGAATTAAAAATTATTTCGCAAACAATTAACTTTCATCAAAAGACGATAAACAAGCATAAAAAAGTACAAAAAAGTACAAAAAAGTACATAAAAGTACAGAAAAGTGTAAAAAACTATAAAAGTATTAAAAAACATAAGAACAGAAAAAATTTATTTAAAAAAATGTGACTGCATCAAAAAGCGCATATCGACAATCGTTTGGACAAAATGAATGAAATTATCAACTGAAAAATTTATCTCAATAAAGAAAACATAGCACAGCAGGATAAAAAATTTGTAAATTCGTTTGGGACTACAGAGATTTTCCCAATTTTTTTCTCAAATACGCACTGTAACATTCGCATTCAAATAAATGAATTAATTGCCAGTGATGTGCTTCCCTACATGGTTTTCGAATCCGTCCGAATACAAGACTGTCTATCACACATAGCTCTCACTTAGTATATGCATTTTTTCCATTTAAACACTACACAGTGAAAATACTCTGTACGTATATTTCAAAAGCTTCACATAGTTGGGGCCCCTCACGGTGTTTTGCATACAAAGCAGCTCAACGAACCTTACACCCGCACGGGTTCCTCCAGTAACTCATCAGACTTCCATGTGCCGGAAGTCTCAAAGAAGTGTACCAACAAAGGGGAGACTGTACATTTCATGTGAAGCAATTCTGTTAACAACCAGTTGATGGCATCGAAACACATATTCATTGAGTCATTTTGTGGATGCACAAGTGGATCTTTAGTGGACTGTTGCATTGGTTTAATTTGGTTCAGGCATTCGTCAATAAGTACTGAAAGCTCAGAGCAAAAAAAAAAAGAACCAAATTCACATAAAGGTAAAATATGTGTCATCAGTGCACAGTGCCAGCGTAGTATGTGGGTACATTTTCCAATCATTACTGAACGCGGTGCGTAGTGCTTTCCGAATTTATGTTCACAGGAGTGCCAAAAGTCAGGTTTTATAATGAAGCGATTTTGTGTCGAAGTTTTGGTGTCGTAATTAAGGCATTTTATGCGGCCGAACTGTAACAAAGACCTGATACAGATCACTTCATTGGGAAAACCTTTGTTGAATGCTTCATCGTTGATGAATTCCAAATACATAGTTGGTAAATTCTGATACATTAAGAATTTTTAATTAGTAGCTGTGTTCCAACACTGACCGCTTTGAAGGATTTACCTTCAAAATAAAGCTTCAGTTTTAAATGTTTTCTCTATTGCTTTTTTCATGCTAATGAATCCAAACAAGTAAAAGACATTGTAGTTAGAATATGAGGAAGGGATTTACAAAAATTTGTTAACAGCAACTTAAATATTATGCCTTTAATCAAGAAGTGACAGAAGTCTTCTTAAACATTTATATGGGCGGTGAGTGGTAACTAAATTCTGCCTAAGTGCTTTTAACATTTACCTTAAGTTTGTTTAATAAACACTTTCTTTATTATGATTTTAATCAAATCGTTTTTGAAAATTCCCATTTAATTCTGGTTAGTTACTAATCATATTTACTAAAAATAAGCAAGTGACTAAAAAAAAAATTACAATTTGATTTTAGTTTGTTACTATATATTAATATTTCCAAAAAATAAACAACTTAAAAACAAGTCAGTCATGTCAGTTTTATCTTTCTGGTAAAAGATATTTTAAGCCTTACTATCTGATTGTTATAAAATCTCTGGCTGAAAATAGTTCGGCATATGCGCTTAATTATATCAATGTCGCGGTATAGCTCATACAGCTCATCGTTCCATCTAATTCGATAGTCGATTGGTTACTATATAGTAGAATTTAATAGCTCTATATCACTCTAATACCGTAATATGAAAACTCCGAAGAAAGTAATGTGGTTACTGATGTGTATCGTTAAAATAGTCAGTTGCTTGATAACTTAATATATATATTTTTCAAGTCGATGATATTTTATTGTCACAAATTCTGCTTAAATCTAATGAACAATAACAACGACACTTATTATCTACTTGAAAGTAGCCCATTAAAAGATTCCGTTTATATGACAATAACTGAGAACTTTTTTTCTAAAATTCGAACAAGGTTTTTGATATACATCTTACAGAGAGTCAGTTAAATTCTGACGACTTTAATTTCTAAGGTGGCTAACGTTTCACATACTTTGGCACTGCCATTTATAATAACAACAATGACAATGTGGAGATAAAGTAGAAATAATATTTGCAGTAGACTTAACATATTTGTGGTTCTATAAGGTTCTATTTTGAAAATACTAATGAGTTTATTGATATATGTATATCGATGACATGTTCTGTTAGTGATGATGTTTATACTTTTCAAGTGTGCAAGTTTTTTACATATCTGGTTTCGCAATTTATTACAACAATAATAACAACCGGGAGCTTAGACAAACAATTACCATTTCTAAAATTTGCTATTGTAGGTCACTGTAGTAGGTTCTATTCCAGAAAAGTTAATAAGTTTAAGTTTATACGATATTGCCCAGTTGCTAGTTGAAACTGATGACTTTATGAATTACTTCCAGTAAAACCAAGGCCTTTGGAGTCTGGGGAAAATTAAAAAGTTGTCATTAAATTAAAAAGGCTTTAAAATACTCATAGCGTCTGATGTCTAAGCTTTGGGAAACCAAGGCTTTTGTACTTTAAAAAAAGTATGATATCAAAGCTTAATGCTGCTAAGGAATTGAATTAGGTTTAAAATATTCTTAGAGTCCGCTATCTAAACTGTGGGAAACCAAAGCTTTAGGACTCTCTGGGAAGTATGACAACAAAGCTGAAAGTGGCTTTGGAATTGAAAATGATTTGAAATACTCGTGTAGTTCGACGTCTCTTCTACTGTTTTTCAAAAATCCTGATGAATTTAGCTTTTTTCATTATTCAAACTATTAAATAAAAATAAAAATGAAATATCTTATTTAAATTTATTACTACAATAAAAACAGTTTTTTACAGAAATGTTCTTTTTCTTCACTAAATTCAATTTGACCTCGTTTCAAATGCTGAGAAGATAAAAACGCATAAGTAATTTAAAATAACCTACTCAAGTTAACATAATTAATGCACTTAAAATGCTACACTCTTAAAAAATTACTATTCCTGGCCAATGCAGCTGAGTTATTATTTCACCCATTTCTTTCTTGCCTCAAGACCACAAAAGATAAAAGGAAAAAAGTAAAAAATGAAAGAAAAAATGAAAAAAAAAAACTCTAAGCTAATAGAATAAAAATGAATTTTATGTTTAAAAAACGTTAATTAGATTTTTTGAAAAGCGAAAACAAAAAATTGCCAGATTCGCGAATCTGGCAACGTATCCTACAGCATTTAATAACAACGAAAAATGATCTGTGCTCGCCACCATTTTGTGTAACTACTTCCTTTTTGCCAGCACCAAAACAATGGACACCGAACAATGCCAACAACAGGACAAAAACGCCACAATTTTGAGGTTATTGTTTCCTATCTTTTGCTGGCAACTTATGCTTCTTTACCACCTTTTATCTCAGCTTTGCTGATAATGTGAAAACTAAGCGCGATTCCATACAACATTTTTGTGTGTCTGTTTTTTTGGTTGTTGGTAATTTTCTATTAAAAAAAAAAAATAATATTGTATGTTTAAATTTTTTGATATCATAAATTTTTTTATAATTTTTCCATGAACTTTTTTTCCAGCTCCGCTCAGCTCAACTTAGAGACATTATTCCCATATTGTAGATGCCACTTTTGAGTTTTAATCCCTAAATTGATTTTCAATTACAAAATACTGAGTAACGCGGGATTTTCCCATTTTTAAGTTTATTTTTAATTTTTTCCCTTGCTTTGTTTGTATTTTTGTTCATTTATTTCATTTCCTCTTTTGTTGCAAATGCCACTGGCGCTGATGATGATATCCGGTATTTGCTTTTTATTGCTGATTTTTGCAGTGCTGCTAAGACGTCCTTTTACTTGTCCTTATTTTTGACGTTGTTGTTGTTGCTATTTTTTGTAAATTTCAAAAACGTGCATTGGCATTGGTGTTGTTGCTGCTGCCACTGCTGCTGCTGCTGCTGTTATTGCTGCTGCTGCTGTTTCGCCAAGAGCAACTTTTATCCTAAATTTTTTCTTACGTTTTCAGGCTTAAGCTGATGCTTAATACTAAATTTCACGTCCTTCTTCCATTTACGAGTACTAATACCACACGTAAAGTGCAGCATTGCAATTAAGCTTTTCAAGTCTTTTATTGCAGCTTCCTGGGGTTTTTTGTTTTTAATATAACTTTTTTTTATAACATTTTTTAATTGATAAAATACCAAACACCAGGCACTCTTTTGTCTATGGTAAATACTTTCGGGCATAAATGGTTTCTAAGATATATAGTAACTAAGAAGGTATTGAGGTGAAAAATACATGTGAACAATATTAAATTACTTCAAATTGTTTCTTATTTATTAATTAATTCTAATTAATTAATAATAAAATTAATTCGCTAATAAAAATTTTAGTTAGTTTGTTAGTTAGTTGAAGTGGAGGAAAAAAAAAAGTTTTTTTAAGTTTTATTAAGATTTATTAATTAGCTAAGATCGTTTTAATATCACAATTTCTTGTAATAATGGGTTTAAACTAAATCCAGTAAAAAACACTAATAAATGTGTCCGACCAATGCAAATGCTGGAAATATGGTATGGATATGAAGTATCAATTTTAAAATTCTAGCACTAGCTCTTTCTACACCAAATAGACTCCATTTTTTATAAACTTTTTATTAATAACAAATGTAGGGTTTTAAAAGGCCTAAGCATTGGTATTGAATTTATTCCAAAGGAGTTTCTGGTGATAATTGTTAACATTGACCATAAAAGATATTGATACAAACAGTTCTGGAAAAAATTTATTAGAGCTTCGAAATATTTTAATATCTTTCAAGGTCGATATAACAGCACAATGAGTTTTAGGAATCACAGTAATAACAAAGTCAATCTAAAAACGCCAACATTTGTGTTACTAGAAAAATCTAGTACATACATCTGGTTCCCTTTCAACCGAATTGTGTGAAGTTGTGAAGTTTGAACCAAAGTATATTATTAAGTTCTTGAAATAACTTTAGCTATAACAACCTCCTGTCTAACCTCCCTCTATTTTCAATCTATTTGAGTCCAATTTCTTTAGGATCTGGTACAATAGATTTTATAGTTCGTGGTATCTCATTGACCTTTCTATTTGTAATAACCTCTTCTTATACTAGAAACTAAATTATTGCCTTAGTTTTCTGAGGATAGTTTAGCGGAATTTCTTCTGAATATGTTACGATAGATCTAATAGTTCTAATAGTAGTGTACTATTCAATGATCCTTTTATTACAAGAATAAGCTTTACTTTTGTTTAATAGTGTTAATAGTAATTATTTTTTACGTTAAGTTTCGACATATTCAGTAAATTCAATAATCGGTGGAGAGGTCAATACCAATATCTTATAAAAGGCCAATACCAGACATTGGTTGTGGTACTAATAATAATAATTTAATCAGAATCATAAATGTATATATCTTAACATATAGTTGTTTACTTCAGTCATTTTTTAAACTATTTGTGCGTTATCTCTCAAGTAACTTTGAGTTCTTAATTACGCAGATAAATATACTTTTAACTACTTCGTATATCTTTATGTGATATAGGACCAAATGGAAAGTATATTTCACTTAAACTAAAAGGTTTCGAATAGTAATGAAGAAACAACAACAAAATAAATCCAAATAAAACTGTAGATTATAAGCTTGTTCTAATTTAAAAAGCATGGCAAGTGCTTTGGTTAGTGTCACTTACAAATAAAGTGACAAAAAACTTGGAACTTGAGCACTGAAAGTTTCTGCAGCCTTGGCTACTTTTGGAAAAAACACTATTAGTCATCATTTCTAAATTGACAGGTATGAGTTCTAAGCCTGGAACTTGCAGTTTAATAAAAATATATACGTACTATAAACTTATCAAAAAACTCGAATATTTCCAAAGATCACTGATGACGAGTCCTTGGCAATACTTGAAACAGCTGGTGTGGTTAGCCAAATTTCAATAAATTAATCAAAATTTTTCAGCATTACTGTTCGAATAATAGAATTATAAATATAGTTTTATAATAGTATAATAATAAATAATCCTATATTGTTTTGGTACTTTCAGTTTAAAAAAATTATTTGCCAATAATTAAATATAAGAAATTACTCCAAAAATATTACTAATGATGTGTACTTGGCAAAAATTAAATTATTTAAAAATAAATTAAAATTTATGCTATTGCAATTCACTACTCTTTGAATATGGAAAAAAAATGCCATTAGTTTTTTACTACGTTTATCTCTTATTAAGATGGTTGGTTTGTTGCAGTGGTAGGTCAGCAGACATCTTTCCAGTGACCACAATTAATAATTGTTCGCTATTTTACTAACACATTCCACTAAAGAAATCTTATAATATAAAAATAAAAAAACGTATTGATGAGTTTAGATAAATTAATAGATCTTTCGTTCTTACTGATGAATAGTCTGACAGACAAACTGTCAATAAAGTACTCCACTAAAAATCTATTTCTTTTGGAGGCTTGAACTGAACATTCACAGCAATCAATTAAATTGCTTAACAGAATTTGGCATGAAAGTCCGCACTAATTCTTATTACTACCACTTTCAGTATGTATTATTATTTTTGTGTTTTCAAATATAAACTTAAATTATTTATGAATTTATCTATCAAGACATAAAAAATGAATATATATTTTTAATCCATTAAATAAATAAATTCATAAATGCACTTTTGGCAGTACAGAATTATTTAAAACTTTTCTTAAATCTTAACTGCTTACCTATTTTCTGCAAATAATAAATTTCCTTTTAAATATCTCATCATATTGTTGTTGTTGTGATAACATAAATATTTTATGCAAGAAGCATTTTCAGATACTTCACATTTCGTACTTTCGTATCTTACTGAAGCAATTTTTAATCAAACATTGTGAAGTACGAGTGGATGTACTCATACGTACGTTTCTTATGTTGGTTTTATAAGGTCTATATAAATATTTCAAAAATGTCTTTTCTCATCAAAATATTTTAGTATATTATAAACCACAAAAGTTGCTCAACCCTTTATGAAGTACTACACTATAAAAAAAAATTATAATATTGGAAGTTTTTGAATAGTGTGCAACCAAGGATGGACATTATGTATGCATTTGTCTTAGTAAAAATAGTCATTGTGAAAACATTTATAAGTGAAAATAAACTATAGAATAATATATGGAGAAGAAAAAGTTGGTTATGCTTTAATTTATTTTGATTTACAGAAGAATTTAAAATCATTGTTTATTCATTGTGTTCATTATTCATTGTCAGTGTCTGCTGACCTCTGATGATGGAATTGTGGCAAACTCGATTTAATATGAAATTTCCAATTCAACAAAAATAAAACCACAACTCGAATTGCAGCTTTTCTTTGCTTAACGAAGACACTCGAGTGCTCACTTCAAGCATTAAATTAAAAATAACGAATTCTGCTGGAATTCTGGATTATTAATGCTTCTAGAACTGAAACTGAAGAATATGCAAAGAGGAGGTTGAAGTAGGGGTTTGATTTTCGAAAAGAACCCAAACCGCTGAACAAACAAGCATATTTTCGAGAAAATAAACTCAAGCATTTTATGCAATTTATTTTGTATATAAGTACTTTATGGCTAAAAAAAAAAATAAAATGAAATAAAATAATTGATTCAAGAGAAGTGCACTTTTTTGATATTATTTAAAAATTATTTAAAAGAGAAAATGGCAAAGAAAAATTGTCATAATCCTTATGCATAATTTCATAATTTCATATGCCATACCTTATACATACATACATACTCGTATGGTTAAGGTAGCAAACCGTATTTTCCGGTATTTTACTTTGACTTCCTCCTTCTGTTAACATTTTGAGAAAAAAAATGTTAAGTTAACAGAAAACATTTAA
This sequence comes from Teleopsis dalmanni, assembly GCF_002237135.1. Taxonomy (NCBI): domain Eukaryota; kingdom Metazoa; phylum Arthropoda; class Insecta; order Diptera; family Diopsidae; genus Teleopsis; species Teleopsis dalmanni. The sequence continues at coordinate 185,008,723 of NC_051846.1, read as the reverse complement.
AATTGTTTTTTTTTTTGTTTGTGTGAATAAGCTGTTACCATTTGAAGTTGCAATGAAAGGTAAAAAGAAACGAATTAGTAAAGGAAAAAGAGGAGATAAAAATATAAAAAAGTTAAATAGACACAACGAACCAGCAATACACAATCATACATACAACCAAAAAGATATAGAAACGAAAGGAGATACCAGCACAATTGCACATCGAGTGCCACATAGAAACACTCAATGGTGAACTCACATAGTATTGAAGACATACACAGTCAATGCAGCCAATATTAAAATATAAACGTAAGGATACTAATAGCAATTGAAACAAATCTATATGAGCGCATAAAGAGTAAGATATGTGAGCAGACAGACAGACATATATAGACAGAATATACGTAAGGACAGACATGTTATCGGGTGGTGGACATAAAAATTGAATTCAATTGCAGTTGATATCAGTTTGACCTAAATTTTTATTGAATATCTTTGAGTATTACTCTTTCCATTTTGTATGAATGCAATTGCATAAATATAAAAAATATTTATATATGTTAATATGTGTATTTTTTGCAAACTCATACATAACTATTACATTTAACTTTGTTTATGGAAATCATTGCACAAATTGCTGTTGGTTATTCTTTCAACAACAATTCTTCGATTTGTCACCCAGTGTAACTGAATAACCAAAACCATTGATGATAATTTACATATTTATTTGCTTGTAAGGATACAGATATATTTGCCTGTGGGTTAACGACTTCAATTTATACAGAAAAGAGCAAATCTATTTTACTGCTCTTATGTTTTAATTTAAATACTCAAATTTTATTAAATGAATTTTTGTGTTTATTACATACAAAAACTTTTAAGTCTCAACTGCAGTCATTTCAGTTTATCTTGATTAAAAGAAAGCACAAAGACCAAACAATTTGAAAACACAAATTGAAAATTCTCGAACAAATATGCAAATATTACAATAAAATAATAAGAATGAGTAAAGTATATTATATTTTATTATTTATAAAATTTTTTTTTTTTGTAAGAAATAAACATTTATTTTAACTTCTTGTCAAATAATATAAATTCGCTCCTGGCAACATTGCTAACGTTGTTAGCTTAATTAAATAAAATGGCGCTATGTTGCTACCCGGAATAAAAATAAAATAAATATAAGTAAATTAAATAAAATAACAACAAAATGTAATAACAGAAATATATATAATAATTTATATTAAATTGTAAAAAATGTGCATTATTTTATGTGCATTATTTCAAAGCATTAAATGGAATTTTTATGAAAATGTCAAAAAATTAAAATTATCACTCATACGCAGTGTTGTACAAAATAAAAACGAAATAAATAGATGAATTCATAGAAACTGTGTTGAAAGTTGAATAAAAGGAATAAAATGAAAGCATGAATGAAATATTTAATTAATTAAAGTTATCGATACGTACATATATACCATATATATATATTTAATTATGTAGAAACCAATACTGAATTGTGGGATGAGCTTAATAACAAGTAACCGAAAAAACACAAAATATAAAAATATT
>NC_051846.1:185003987-185007072 GCF_002237135.1 Teleopsis dalmanni | reverse complement strand
TAAGTTGCCAGCAAAAGATAGGAAACAATAACCTCAAAATTGTGGCGTTTTTGTGCTGTTGTTGGCATTGTTCGGTGTCCATTGTTTTGGTGCTGGCAAAAAGGAAGTAGTTACACAAAATGGTGGCGAGCACAGATCATTTTTCGTTGTTATTAAATGCTGTAGGATACGTTGCCAGATTCGCGAATCTGGCAATTTTTTGTTTTCGCTTTTCAAAAAATCTAATTAACGTTTTTTAAACATAAAATTCATTTTTATTCTATTAGCTTAGAGTTTTTTTTTTGTCATTTTTACTTTTTTCCTTTTATCTTTTGTGGTCTTGAGGCAAGAAAGAAATGGGTGAAGTAATAACTCAGCTGCATTGGCCAGGAATAGTAATTTTTTAAGAGTGTAGCATTTTAAGTGCATTAATTATGTTAACTTGAGTAGGTTATTTTAAATTACTTATGCGTTTTTATCTTCTCAGCATTTGAAACGAGGTCAAATTGAATTTAGTGAAAAAAAAAACATTTCTTTAAAAAACTGTTTTTATTGTAGTAATAAAAGTAAATAAGATATTTCATTTTTATTTTTATTTAATAGTTTGAATAATGAAAAAAGCTAAATTCTTCAGGATTTTTGAAAAACAGTAAGAGACGTCGAACTACACGAGTATTTCAAATCATTTTCAATTCCAAAGCCACTTTCAGCTTTGTTATCATACTTCCCAGAGAGTCCTAAGGCTTTGGTTTCCCACAGTTTAGACAGCGGACTCTAAGAATATTTTAAACCTAATTCAATTCTTTAGCAGCATTTAGCTTTGATATCATATTTTCTTTAAAGTCCAAAGGCGTGGGTTTCCCAAAGCTTAGACATCGGACGCTATGAGTATTTTAAACCTTTTTTAATTTAATGACAACTTTTTAATTTTCCCCGGACTCCAAAGGCCTTGGTTTTACTGGAAGTAATTTATAAAGTCATCAGTTTCAACTAGCAACTGGACGATATCGTATAAAATTAAACTTATTAACTTTTCTGGAATAGAACCTACTACAGTGGCCTACAATAGCAAATTTTAGAAATGGTAATTGTTTGTCTAATCTCCCGGTAGTCATCGTTGTTCTAATAAATGGTGGTGCCAGATATATAAAACATTTGCAAATTTGAAAAGTATAGACATCATCAATAACTGTTCATCTGATGGATATATATAAGTAAACTCATTAGTATTTCCAGCGACTACGCTGGCTTGGTCATGTCGTGCGAATGGAAGAAAGTGCTCCGGCTAGAAAGGTATTTGATTCGGTACCCGCAGGTGGAAAACGCGGTGGAGGACTACCGCATCTTCGGTAAAAGGACCAGGTGACCAACAATTTGGGGCCGCTCGGTACTACCAACTGGCGTAGAAAGCAACTAATCAGGCTGACTGGCGGAAGCTACTCGACGCGGCCAAGGACGATCCACATCTGTAATGGCCAACTAACAACAAAACAACAACAGTCAACTAATGCTCTGATGGTGGGTGTCACTGCAGTGTTTAATGGCTTACACAGGAATTTGCCGCATGATGATATTTGCACAATGACGAAAGAAACAGTTCTTAAGCCGAATTATTTTCAGCCAGAGAGTTTATAACAATCAGATAGTAAGGCTTAAAATATCTTTTACCAGAAAGATAAAACTGACATGACTGACTCGTTTTTAAGTTGTTTTTTTTTTTTGGAAATATTAATATATAGTAACAAACTAAAATCAAATTGTAATTTTTTTTAGTCACTTGTTTATATCTGGTTAATATGTTTAGTAAATAACCAGAATTAAATTGGAATTTAAAAAACGATTTGATTAAAATCATAATAAAGAAAGTGTTTATAAAACAAAGTTTAGGTAAATGTTAAAAGCAATCAGGCATAATTTAGTTACCACTCACCGCCCATATAAATGTTTAAAAAGACTTCTGTCACTTCTTGATTAAAGGCATAATATTTAAGTTGCTGTTAACAAATTTTTATAAATGTTTTCCCCATATTCCAACTACAATGTCTTTTACTTGTTTGGACTCATTAGCATGAAAAAAGCAATAGACAAAACATTTAAAACTGAAGCTTTATTTTGAAGGTAAATCCTTCAAAGCGGTTAGTGTTGGAACACAGCTACTAATTAAAAATTCTTAATGTATCAGAATTTACCAACTATGTATTTGGAATTCATCAACGATGAAGCATTCAACAAAGGTTTTCCCAATGAAGTGATCTGTATCAGGTCTTTGTTACAGTTCGGCCGCATAAAATGCCTTAATTACGACACCAAAACTTCGACACAAAATCGCTTCATTATAAAACCTGACTTTTGGCACTCCTGTGAACATAAATTCGAAAAGCACTACGCACCGCGTTCAGTAATGATTGGAAAATGTACCCACATACTACGCTGGCACTGAGCACTGATGACACATATTTTACCTTTATGTGAATTTAGTTCTTCTTTTTTTTTTTGCTCTGAGCTTTCAGTACTTATTGACGAATGCCTGAACCAAATTAAACCAATGCAACAGTCCACTAAAGATCCACTTGTGCATCCACAAAATGACTCAATGAATATGTGTTTCGATGCCATCAACTGGTTGTTAACAGAATTGCTTCACATGAAATGTACAGTCTCCCCTTTGTTGGTACACTTCTTTGAGACTTCCGGCACATGGAAGTCTGATGAGTTACTGGAGGAACCCGTGCGGGTGTAAGGTTCGTTGAGCTGCTTTGTATGCAAAACACCGTGAGGGGCCCCAACTATGTGAAGCTTTTGAAATATACGTACAGAGTATTTTCACTGTGTAGTGTTTAAATGGAAAAAATGCATATACTAAGTGAGAGCTATGTGTGATAGACAGTCTTGTATTCGGACGGATTCGAAAACCATGTAGGGAAGCACATCACTGGCAATTAATTCATTTATTTGAATGCGAATGTTACAGTGCGTATTTGAGAAAAAAATTGGGAAAATCTCTGTAGTCCCAAACGAATTTACAAATTTTTTATCCTGCTGTGCTATGTTTTCTTTATTGAGATAAATTTTTCAGTTGATAATTTCATTCATTTTGTCCAAACGA
>NC_051846.1:184994931-185003887 GCF_002237135.1 Teleopsis dalmanni | reverse complement strand
TTCTTTTATTAACATGATTATATTATAATTATAATGAAAACTGTTTTATGGCAATATAAATTAAATAAAAAATCTTAATAAAAAAAAATGTTGGGATGAAGGTACATTCACATTCTGCTTCAGGACTAAAAAGGTATTAATACATTTTATTCATCCTATTTCATAAATTGTACTACTTTAATTATCAGATGAGTATAAATATATCAGATTGTTAGTATCAATTAAACAATAATTAATTATATTAAATACTAACCTGTTACTTTTTTAAATATTCTCACACATTCATCCATTGGTGCAATGCTGCCACATAATGTGTTAGTATTAGCAATAAATGCTTTTCCATCTCTTACTTCTAACTCAAGTTCGCCAATATGATGTATACCTTCTTCAAGACCCAAAGCTGATATAGCATCTGTCACCAAAATTAAACCATCAGGATGAGTGCGATGTGCAATACGTAAAGCGGCTGGATGCGTATGTACACCATCGGATATAATACCAAAATAAATAACTTGTTCGGAAGGCAGACCGTCTGAAGCCAGCAGACCGACTAAGCCAGGGTCACGATGATGAAACTGTAAGGAAAATATATTACAATTTTCTATATACAGAAATAATTTTATTTAATAAAAAATAAATAAAAAAATTATTATTAAGAAATCTTACTGGCAGCATAGCATTAAAAAGATGTGTTATTAATGTAGCACCATTTTGTGCAGCTTTCTCGCCATCCGATAGATTTGCCATGGAGTGACCCAAAGCTACCGTAATTCCACGATTTGTAAGCGCACGTGTTACCTCACCTGTTGCATCTATTTCTGGTGCTAATGTAATGATCTTAACATTATTCAAAGAGCCATAAGCTTCAAGTATACTGTCAATGCCCTATTATTGGAATAAGTAAGTGGGTTTTATATATATACACGAGTACAAAAAATAGTTTCATGGTATTTACCTTTTCTAGATTTTTAATACATTGTTCTGGATGTGCACCTTTCTTTTTGGGGTTAATGAAAGGTCCTTCCAAATGCATACCTAAAATACCAGCTCCTTCAGTTTTATTCGGAATTTTTGGCAGTATTTTTTTATAGTGTTCTACTGGTGATGTGACTAATGTTGGACAGAAGGAAGTAACGCCATTGGTAATAAGACCTCGAGCAACCTTATTAATGCCTTCCTCTACAGTTTCCACATCATGGGAAAAATCAACACCGTAACCACCTTTGGTAAGTGTAGAAGATTTTTAATTTTTTTTTGAAATAAATTTATTATATATATTATCTAAAAAGTCTATTAAACAATAAGTTGACAACAAATAACTGCTTAGTTTCATAAATAACAACTAAAAATTTTTAATTGAAATGAGAACTTGAACTTGCTAGGCTTCGACACCTAGCTTCCTACTGACGTTATTATAAGGATTGTTATAAGGAAGAAGATTTGCACACCATTTAAAAAAATGTTGATATATGGTGGTTTAGAAAGTAATTTGTACAATGTGACCTATAAAATCTTTAGTCTAGACTATTCCTGGAAAAAGTCTTCTAAACTAACCCAGATAAAGCCCTGGTTATTAAATAACCCAACAATATTTAGTTTAAGATTCCGGACATCATCTGGTTCAGTAAAGTCCATAAATGCGTTCTAAACTTGTTTCATTGTTGTTGCAGAATATGGGAGGATAAAGGAGAAAGAAGTATCGTTTTTTTATTTTACAGAATCTATAGGTGTTGTTGTCTTTCAGTCCAACCTGTACCGTTAAGAAACCAATGATTAGTCTGAGTTTAGTTCTATTTAGACCGTGAAATTTGTTGCTAATAACTAATGAGCCGCTATTTTGCTCTTGATAATCACTCGCTATCACCGTTTTAATTATTATAGTTGAATTAATAGCCGATAAATCTAATGTGTTGTATTAAGAAAGCCTGACAAATGATTATCAGGGTTTCAGGTCTTATGAAAGAAGTTGAGCTTCCTGTTTTTGCAAGTTATTTCGTTACTATCGAATCTGTTACGAACTGGTTTGCAGGCGTGTGTTACTTTATTTGAGTTTCTTGTGAATTCGAACCAATTTCGATAGTCCTTTTAAGCATTTTATTTCACAGCCATCAATGGCATGCATCTTTGTTCACAAAACTGTGGGAAAGTTTTCGATTGGAACGGCTAATGGTACATCAACGGCAGTTTTCCATTGAATCTGGGTCTGGGTCTTTTCAGCTTTCAAGTGAATCAAACACACTCATTGGGTTGCTATTAAAAGTCGTCTGAAAAATTGGGGAAGTTGTGTATTGCAACGGCTTAGTTGGATCCAAGGAATATTTTTTTACCTTTTAGGTTTTGATTTATCGGTAAATTGGCATTAAAGGCATTATATGTCATAGCTTTCAATGGCATGCGCCTTTGTTCGAAGGAAAGTTTTCCATTGCAATGGCTAATGGTCTATCAACATGAATCTGGATCTATGGAAGACTTTTTTAATCTTAAAGTTTTGGTCTATTGGTAAACCAAATATACGCTGTTTAAAGTCACCTGAAAAATTAGCGTAAGTGTCTATTGCAACGGCTTAGTTGAATATGGATTCAAGGACCACTTTTTCAGCTTTTAGGTTTTGATTTATCGGTGACAAAAAAAAAACAGTCCTCTATATGTCAGATCAAAAATTTTCAGTTCATTTATAGAACTATTGGACTTTATTTTGTCCAATTGTTTAATAGAATAAAAGTGTTATTGTTAATTAAAACAGAATTATAAAGAAGTACATAATATATTCCATTCTAGGGTACTACTATGATTATTTTTCGTTCTGTTACATCTGATCTATCCTGATAATGCTTATCTCATATACAGAGTATGTTATTGTGAATGTTCTATTGAGCTTCATTAAGCTATTTCCATTTTCATTTTAGGAACCTGTTTAAAATACGATAATTATTTCTTTTATATCTGAATTCTGCTAACCACTTTTTCAGCTTTTAGGTTTTGATTTATCGGTGAAGCAAAAACATATATTGGACGGCTTCATAAAGTGCCTGTTCTGTTGTTAATTCTATTCAAAAATAAGGTTCAGTTAATAATTTACAGAACATATAAATCGAATAGCGTATATGAGAGATTAAGTTATCACGTCGCCTTTAAAAAGCCACTTAGGTCTGTTGAAACAATGTGTTGACGCAGAAGAGTGTATATAATTATAATATATATTGTTTTTATTTAGTATAAAAAGTAAATAAAAAGTACGTTGTATTTTGATATAAAGTATAAAATAATATTAATGTTAAAGATAAGTGCCTATAATAAAGAAATTAGAAAATGAATGTTAAGAAAGTTCAATGAACACATAACTCATACATCCAAAGTTTAAGTTAGATTGACCTACTTATGGATTTATATAAAATATGTTGCGGTTCAAAACAAAAACAAAAATTATCTACGATTATATACTATATAGTACATACTATTTGAGTCAAGTTGAATTACACATTGATAAGATAATCTCTGTTGTTTGCAAAAATTCTTGTTTTTAAATAAAGATACCCGTGTTAAATAAACGAAGTCTGGTCACTCAAGCACTTGTGCTTTAAGTGTTTTGACACTTTTGCTCCACATTTTTGCAAATGAAAACAATTTCACAGATACAAAATGTAAAGAATATGAACGCGTGTAATGCAGCGTATTTCATTTCGCTTGTTTACCGTTTATTTGGAGGTCAATGTACCCGGCTGCTATAATCGCATCCCCGCAATCAATTTGCTTCACTGCCTCCACTTTCTCGTCGAAAAACACCGGCTCCGGATTTATGATTTTGCCATTGCGTATCCACAAATCGTCGCGAATCAATTGGTGGTCGCGTATCAGTCGACAATTTCTAAATTGTATTAAACCCGCGTTTGCCATGTGTACGAATATTTCAAAATTTTAATTAAATTCAATTATAAATAATCAAAAAACTAATTGAGGCTCGTCAAAAAAAAAAAGATTAATTGAAAATAAACAAAAATACCGAAAACGACTAACTTCCACTTTGAATAACAAAACTAAACTGAGCGAGCTGTCATTGGAGAACAGCTGCTTTGCTTAAAAGTATCTCACGGATGCAAAATGTGGTTGTTTGTGGTTGAAGATACTTTAAAAAAAAAATGTTGTGTTTTGGTTTTACTGCGATTATTTCGCTCCAATGTGTGGTTTTAGCTTAGTTCGACAGCCAATTGGTGTGAAGCCAACATGTTATAAGTGGTTTCTTTTGTTTTTTCCTGATAAAAGACGAAATATAATACTAGTATCTGTAGGGTTATATTATTTGAAATATTTATGATAGATATATCCTACATTATAAAAAATATTCTTCGGATATATTTACATTATTTATATATTTATAAATTAACCTCACAAAACATTTTTGTGAATTTAGATACAATATTAAATCTAAAAAAAATATTTATTAATATTTATAAATATTTTTTAAATACATATTTTATTTCCGGCCTGTTAAAGGTAGTTGGTTGGTTGGTTGCAGTGGCATGCTATTAGATAACTTCCATGTACCACAATTAGCGATTTTTCGACGTTTTGCTACTACATTCCTTGCAAGAAACCTACTATAGAAGAGTAGAAACTAAATCCATCCCGCCAAATTTAGATAATTGAATAGATCTTTCGTCTTCCTCAATGAACAGTCTTATAAACTAACAAAGAAATATCTTCCTAAGAACTTATATCTTCTGGACGCAAAGCCGGGCATTCACAGAGAAAATGTATTAGAAAATGTTAAATTTGATCTGTACACCTTTTTTAAATTAAACGATTAATATTTTTTTAAATTCTATAATTCGACTCTCCTTGAAAGTCATCATCAGGACAAGGAATAATTGGAACCGGGTTTGTATCTCAGACTTCTTTCACTATATTACAAACTGAAGAAACCTGTTAATATACCATTCTGTGCATTAGAATTCAGCACTGTTTTTACCTAGGCACAGGAACAATTTAAAGTCCTATATTTCTTAAAAAATAATACCTTAAAAAACAGTCCTCTATATGTCAGATCAAAAATTTTCAGTTCATTTATAGAAGTATTGGACTTTATTTTGTCCATTTGTTTAATAGAAAAAAAGTGTTATTGTTAATTAAAACAGAATTATAAAGAAGTACATAATTTATATATTCCATTCTAGGGTGCTACTATGATTATTTTTCTTTCAGTTACATCTGATCTATCCTTATAATGCTTATCTCATATATAGAGTATGTTATTGTGAATGTTCTATTGAGCTTCATTAAGCTATTTCCATTTTCATTTTAGGAACCTGTTTAAATACGATAATTATTTCTTTTATATCTGAATTCTGCTAACAATGTATATCTCATACTATATCCTATGTATGAGTATTATATTAGTATAATATTTGTATTATAAGTATAATATTATAGCGAATATATGATCCAGGTTTTTCAAGAAATTCATATTTTCCATTTAAAAGATTTATATAATGATTATATCTATTTCTATCTATCTGATTTTTCTGGCATATTATAGTGAATAATTATAAAACTTTTTTCATAAGTGTATATATTCCATTTCAAGGACATGTTAAACGATGGTTGTTTTACATTTCTTATATCTAAATTCTTCTAATGCTATTATTATTATTTAAGTAATAGGCTATGAAAGCACCGCGACCTAAAAGATCTATTGTGCGCCTAAAGACCCAACTAGGACAATTTTAGACTATTTTGAAATCTTGTAATTGCTGTGGGTTTAATTTTACCTATTTGATTTGGGACTAAGATCCCGGTTCCAAGTTAGTCGAGTATACGTCTTGCCACCGCTGGGCAGTTGCATAGAACATGTTCTGATGTTTCCTTCTCCTCATGACAGAGTCGACAGGAGTCACTTTCTACCACACCTATAATCTTCATGTGGTAATTTAGTCTACAGTGTCCTGTAAGAAGTTCAGTGTAGATTTAAATATCGTTTCTGCTAAGGCCAAGGATAGCATCAACTTTGATGTGATCAGGATCAATGAATCTTTTTGACTGTCGCATGCCTGTTTGGGCTCTCCAGTGTTCAAGTAGATGTTGTTTCTCCCGTTCACATCAGGACCAATGAAAGGAGTACATGCACCCTTCTTTCTAATGCTTCTTTTATAAATTTAGATATCCTGTTTTAAGTACCGATGATTAATTCTCTTTTCTCATTTAATTCTCATTCTCATATCTGTATACTTCTGATATCGTATCGCAATTCTTCTGGTATATTACAACACATATATGATGTCTTTTTAATGAATTTAATATCTTCTACCATACTTTAAGGTACTGTTTGAAATGCAATGGTTATTGAACTTTTTCTTACATCTGCTTTCTTTCGATAATGCATATCTTATACATTTTTTATGAACTTCATATAACTTATTTTAAGAACCTGTTTAAAATAAGATGATTATTTTTCATTTATTTATATCTGAATTTTTCTGACATGGTATCTTAATTCTTCTGGTATATTATAATAAATATATGATAGTCATTTCTTCACGAATTTCATATTATTACTTTTAAGGGATAAGAAGTCTTTTATGTATCCCATCTAAGGACTTAAAATTAAATTCTTCTGAAAACTTTAACAGAATTCTTTTGGTATATTATAGTTTATATATAATAAATTAATAAAATATAAAATAAAATTATTTTCGTCCTAACCACAAATCGTGAATGCCAATTCAGTTTACACAACAAATATCTTCCATCCTCCAGCCTTCAGTCTCCAAAGTCAATAGCATCGCAAACAAAACAGTTGCTGTAATGAATTCGTTCGTATGCATTTAACATTTTAATGAAAATTCTTAATTACACTTGATTAACATGAAAAAGATAATCTATCCGAAAGCGAGGTATGAACTCAAAGAAGACATAGCGCCGCCGCCGTAATGGAAGGAAAGGATACACTTCAACATTGAGTACATTTACTGGTAATTAAGTGTGTCTAGTGTTTCTGTCATTCTTTACTCCTCTGCGCAGTTTAGTATTTTCGTTGGCGTACTTCTACGAATAGTAATATCAACCTTCACTAGGTGTTCCTCTGCTATTACTCTCCACATACACTTTTTATCCGTGTCGTGCTGTTCGCAGCTAAATAAAGTTATTTCAAGCTTTGCATCTTAGGAGAATATCTTTTTTTTTTCGTATCTTCTTTTTCAGGCGCAACAGTGGAAAAAACGTGACCGAAATACCAAAATTTTCATTTTGCTACCAAAGCTGATTTTTAAGAATCCACCGTCTGCCGTCTGCCGTCTGCCGTCTACCGTCACTCGTCTACATAATTTTACTTTGAAACATAAGCGTAGTACATAAGCGTATATAAAATTTATTAAAGATAAAAGTATTTTAAGAGCAGCTACCCAGAAATTTATCATAAAGTATCTTTTGCTTAAGCTTGTACTCGTATATCGAGGCGAGACCGTGCCACACGGCACATAGCACTCCATGCGTGCAACTGCACAAAATATGAATAGTTCCAAAGATGCCAAATTACAAGAATCCTAAGTGCGGTGCGGTGCGGTTGAAATGGAGCTTTATGCTTGGTGTCAGGTATGTGTTCATGTGTAGGAGAAGATACTTTTGAGTGTGCATTTCGGGTGAATTAAAATTTTTAATTACATCAAATGCAACCATCTTTTGGCAGTGTGCGTACTCGTATTTGTTAAACACACACTTACTTTGTGGCTAATGAAGAAAATTAATATTCAAAGGTATTTTCTCAAAAGTAAAATTCTGCAGCAGAGCATAGAAGTTTACCTGCAGATTGCTTTAGGTTATTTGTGAAGTCTAAAATTAAATTTATTATTTTCCTGCAAACCAAACTTAATTACTGTGCTTTCGAAATTTCTATTTACTATCTGCAATATTAGTACGAGATCGCAGTATTTAACACACTTAAGCTTTTTGCATAAAATTAACTTTAACTTAGATACAAATTCCTGAAGAGGATGATATTAGGTGGATCTGCAAAAAAAAAATATTTTATTTAACATTTAATTTAAAGTCCTTTTATTTTTTAATGAAATCATATTTTTTGCAAACCTGTTTCAGTTATTCGGTATGGGTATATGCGGGTATGGGTCGGATGTTTTGGTATTTAATTGTCACATATGTTTAGAGTATTCCCAAATACTCGTCATTTACTTCATCATTTAGTCTTTGGTATGAATATAGTTATTCGGTACCTTTAAATACAAATCCAAAACCAAAAAAATGAATTCGTAACTATTTCAATATAATTTTTATTTGTAATCTATAATAAGACCAGAATAGCTTAAAAGAAGAAACATTTTTAAATAGTATTCTTGAAGCTCTTCGATGTACCCACAATTCTTTCCAATAACAATACATTTTTTATGATATTCTATATACCAAAAACTTACTATAGAATAAAGAGATACATATGAAAATCTTAAATAAAAATAAAAATACATACCGTTATCTATAGTATTCAGCTTTTAACTAGATGAATTATAAATTTCGATCCATAAGATCGAATGCTTAGTGCGGAAATAACTGATCAACCCTTAAGATTGTTTAATAAGCAGTTAAAAACTGGAAAACAACGATTATTATAATTGTTATTAGACCTATTATTATGCGATCCAAAAGATCTATTGTGTCCCTTAGTCGGATTAGAGTATTTCTCCAAGTTCGATTTATTTAACGAAAGACAGTATAAAACCTATCTTTCCTGGCCTTGAATCCTTATGTTTAAGGAAATACCCTCCTAGGAAATAACTGATCAACCTTTAAGACTGTTTGATAAGCAATTAAGAACTGGAAAATAACGATTATTATTATTGTTATTAGACCTATTATTATGCGATCCAAAAGATCTATTGTGTTCTTTAGTCGGATTAGAGTATTTCTCCAAGTCCGATTTATTTAACGAAAGTCAGTATAGAGCCTATCTGTTCTA
>NC_051846.1:184877721-184994831 GCF_002237135.1 Teleopsis dalmanni | reverse complement strand
ATTCAAATCTTAAAAAAACTAAAGCAAACAAATGAACTGACAATTATAACTGCAGTTAATTGATAATAATTAAAGTTAAAGTTATTTCATGAAAAGCAAAGAATAAAGAAATAAATAAAATAAAATAAAAAATAAAAAATAAACGAAAAAGAAAAAAAAAAGTATATTAAATTGAAGTAAATTAAAGTTTAAATAAGGTTGATAATAAGTAAATATATAAAGATAGAAAAAGGAATCAGTGCGTTGGTACATCTTTTCTGCGTAATCTTGACGAAGGCCGCGTTAGCAATAGATTCCTTGCAAGGTGGTTCGGATGAATTTCAAGTTTTTGTTTGTATTTGCATTTGATTTTAGTGAGTTCATCTTTGATTAGTGGTATTTTCAGATCTTCATGAATTTTATCACTTCTTATATACCACGGAGCCCCAGTAATTATACGAAGGATTCTGGATTGAGTACGCTGAATTAACTCAATGTTGGAGGAACATGCATTACCCCATAGTTCAGCGCCATACTTCCAAATTGGCTTAAGTAAACTATTGTAGAGTAACACTTTGTGGTTTAGCCGTAACTTGGAATTTTTATGCAATAACCAGTGAATTTTTTGCGTCTTAAGTTTTATTTGCGTTCGCTTAGCTTCTAGATGTTTACGCCAAGTTAGTCTCCTATCCAAATGAACACCCAGATACGATACGGTGTTTGATTGCGGAATGGTGATGCCGTTGAAGGTTACTGGGGGACATGTATCCTTACGTAGGGTAAATGTTACATGTGTGCATTTACTTTCATTTACACGAATGCGCCAGTTGGCTAACCATGTTTCAATGAGTTCGAGGTGTTCAATTAAGTCCCTAGATGCTATGAATCTATTTTGGTGAGAACTAAGGACAGCAGTGTCATCAGCAAACGTAGATGTCACAAGACGAGAGTTGCTTGGTATATCCGAAGTAAACAGGATACAAAGTATTGGACCTAGAACACTGCCTTGAGGAACTCCAGCCTTTATGTCTAGATTAGCTGTTGTATGGCTTCCAACTTTTATATGGAATTTCCTGTCCTGAAGATATGACTCTAGTATTTTGTGAGAGTAGTCAGGAGTAAGTTCCTTGATTTTATAAATAAGTCCAGCGTGCCAAACCTTGTCAAAAGCTTGTGCTATATCAAGAAATATAGCAGAGCAGAATTTTTTATCTTCAAATGCTTTCCTAATCTCATTTGTTATGCGATTCACTTGCTCGATGGTGCCATGTTTGGCACGAAAACCAAATTGGTGGTGAGGTATTATGTTATTTTGCTGTAGATATGTTGTTATCTTCCCGAGAAGCATTCGTTCAAAAAGTTTTGACAGCATTGGTAAAAGACTTATTGGTCTATATGAAGACGGTAATGTTAAGTTTTTTCCTGGTTTTGGAATCATTATAATTTGTGAAATTTTCCAGCTTTGAGGAAAGTACCCAAGTCGAAGTATTGCGTTAAATATTTTTGACAGTATTTTGAAAGCTATTTGAGGTAACTCTATTAGCATTTTTGCTGTAATTTGGTCATATCCTGGGGACTTGTTGACACATAATTGGGTTTTTGCAACCTGTTGAATCTGTTTGGTTTTGAGTTTAAGACGCCCATAATTGACTAGAGGAGATTGAATTGGTAGTTCAAAGTTATTGGTCGGAGGATTTGGTTGAAATACCTGACTTAAATGGTCTGCGAACACATTTGCTTTGTCTACTTCATCCCTAGCCCATTTTCCGTCGGCTTGCCTGAGCGGTGGTGCACTCTCCTTAGGTGTTTTTAATTTCCTTACCGATCGCCATAGGGAATAATTCGTACTTTCTGTAGGTGTTAGCTTTCGTACGTAGGTGTTCAAACTATTTTCCATCTCTATGAGCAATGCTTTTTTTAGGCGTTGTTTAGCTGCCAAAAACTTGAATTTACTTGTAGGTGATCTATGCTTTTGCCACATACGTCTCAGATGTCTTTTTTCTCTGACGATATTTTCAATTGCATCTGAAGACTTTCTTGTAGATCTAGTAAAAGTTATCTTATCAGTAGGAGTAGCGTGCTTAGCAGCCAATTTTAAAACTGTGTCAAATCCATTAAGAGCCGAATCGATTTCACTTACACACTGTAGAGATGGGTTTATATCTAAGTGGCTACTAATATATTGACGATATCTTAGCCAATTGGTTTTCTTTGACGTCAGTTTTGATGCGCTTTGATTGCTTATAGGTACCTTAAATAAGGTTATAAAAACTGGAGAGTGATCGGATGATAGTTCGAAGCTAGAGTGCGCAGATATTAGTTCGCGGTCAATATTTTTCACTACACAAAAGTCGATTAGATCTGGTATTTTTTTGGGGTCTGATGGCCAGTAAGTGGGTTGTCCTGATGATATGAAATCTAAATTGTTGCGGCGATTTGTAATGGTAGAGTAGAGTTGCTTTCCTTTTGGGTTTATTAGACGGGAGCCCCAGTATGTATGTTTAGCATTAAAGTCTCCCGCTGCTATAAATTTTTTACCGAGATTATAAAAGAAATCCACGAATTAAGCTTCTGTTACAAGAAATCTAGGAGGACAGTAGACAGCACTGAGCACGACTTCATCTTCAATGAATTTAATGCATATTGACGTAGCTTGTATGTGGGCTGTGGAGTGCTGTTCTAGGACGTGATGCTTAATTCTTGAATTAATTAGAATTCCTGTTCCCCCGTGGGGCTTATCTTCAGGATGGTTTGTGAAGTAAAAATTGAATCCAGGTACAGAGAAGTTGTGTTTACTACATAGATGGGTTTCAGATATTAGAAAAACATCAATATTGTGGGACGACAGAAAATTTATGATTTCAAGTTTGTGCTGGCGGATGCCGTTGGCATTCCAGTGACACATTCTAAGACAGTTCATTTATTAGCTGAAAGAAACTGCATCATTTGGTTTTGAGATTTTACTATATCTTGCACTAAGTTTTGCATTGAGGCCATAAAGTTCGTCATAAGCTGGGTAAGAGTTATTAGCATTGATTCTAAGTTTTGATTGGGGGTTACTGAATTTTCAGGAATTTGTTTAACTAAACCATTTTTTAAGACGGCTGAGTATGAATTAGCTGTTTCAACTTCTTTTGTGTTTGTTTGGTTAATATTGACTGGATTTAGTGGAATTATGGATGGAGCATTTGGTACCTTTTCGGAGCGTGGGATAGCTTTATTCTTAATTTCGATATAAATTGGACAGCCACGGTAGTTTGCAGTATGATTACCACCACAGTTGTTACATTTTCTGGAATTAATGTTGTTTTTATCTGTACTGCATTGAGTTGAGTGGTGAGCACCACCGCAGGCCACACAAACTTTGCGCAGAGTACAATAACTTTTAGTATGCCCAAATTCCTGACAGTTTAGACATTGCACTGGAGTTTTGCGTTTATGAGGCTCCTCCACTGTTATCTTACGGTTTAGCAAGAAACGCAAGTGGTAAATTGGATGAATCTCGTTATTTTTTAATTTTTTAGTATCTGGTTCTAATTCAATTTTATATAAAGGTTGAGGAATTTTATCTTTGTTTTTTATGTTAAAAACTGATTTTACCTCAAAGCCAGCATTTTCAACAGCAATTTTTATTTCTTCAGTATCAGCATTCGGTTCGATGCCTTTAACAACTACTGCTATTCCCTTGCTACTTTTGAGCTGATAAGTATAAAAATTTTTGGAGTTTTCCTTTAAATAGTCGTTAATCTTACGGAACTGGTGTTCGGTTTCAGTTTGTATCTTCGTTTCTTCTATTGCACCTCTTTTAATTTTATATTATAATGTTCAATTTTCTGTGATTCCAATTGATCGATTTGATTTTTGATTTCTGCAACTTTGTTTGCGTTAAGATCCTTAAGGCGTTCCAACATCTTATCAATATAATCATCATTCAGTGACAGAGCGCTTTTCAATTTCCCTTCGATTGACACCTTTTCAGAAATCTTTTGCTGCTCCAATTTTTCAATTTCTTGTGAATCAATATTCAATTTTTTCTTTAGGTCACTAAAAATAGCTTCACGCTTCTCCACATAATATTCCATTTTAGATTCCAATTGTTCCTTCATTTGATTGATGAATTCATTGGCGATTTCATCCTTTTTACGTTTTGCCTCTTCAATCTTAGCAAACTTATTGTTTAAAGCTGCTATTTTCTTTTGGTCCAATAAAATACGCCTCTCTTCGGCAGCCATCAATTTTTGCTCAATCTGTTTAGCTGAGACATTTTTACTAGGTGAAAGTGGACGCTTTGGTAGAGTAACATATGGTGCTGGTTCAGCTAAAATCACTTCATAACTTAAACCGCCGTGAGATTTCTTCTGGCAGTGAATCTCAGTGGCTTCATCAGATTCATCATCTACAGCGACAACTTTATCAGCAGTTTGAACCATGATTGTAGTTTGAAAATTTGTTTGTATTTATATATATTTAAAAAGAAATTGCACAAAATTTCATACAAAATGATATAAAAATTATTTTAAGCGCATTTTTTTTAAAATATTTATTCACTACTATGTTTATATAAAATTTTATTTAGACTGTACAATTTTTTATTTATTATTTATTAAATATTAAAAGAGAAAATAGTGTTGTTGTTTTGCGTCAGCCAGAAAAGGTAGTAACTTGCTGTTTTTTGCCACACTTGCGAGCCACCGAAAGGGCTAGTCGATCTCCAAACTCTCCATGACAACCAAAGAGAGTGTTTTCGCCAGTAATTTCAGCTTAAATTGGAAAAATCTCGACTTATAGAAATAATAACTGCGGCATTTAGAAATTGAACATCTCTCAACCTAAATGGAAGTTTCAACCGATAAGCTGAAAACAAAACTTAAGAAAACAAAAGTTGTCAATAAAACCTATTCACGGCCGATTCTACAGGTCCATAAACGTTGACAATATTTATAAATTAATGTCAAACAAATTGCTATTAAATAGAAACTTGTATGCTGTGACCGTAGCTTTTATGTTCGTCATACAAGACCTAGTAATCCCAACGAAAAATAGTAGAAAGAATGTCATAAAAGATTCAAATATCTCCAATGATACTTGCAAAAGATGTATGAATCAAACCGAAACCATTGAATATATAATATCAGGATGCACGAATTTGACACAAACAGAGTACACGCGAAGAAATAACGTCGTGAAGATCCTCCACAAAAACCTATTTAGTAAATAGAAACTCCAAGCAGAGGAACAACCGTACTACAGATATAATCCACAACCAATTATGGAGAATGAAGATGTCAAGATATACTATGACTGAACAATCTACTCAGATCGTACGAGACTCGATAACCGCCCAGATATCACGATTCTTGATAAGAATGAACATAAATGCTATTTCATTGATATTGCAATCCCTACTACCAGAAACATGAGTCGTACGTACATAGAGAAAATTAGCAGATATGCTGAGCTAGCAGTGGAAACTAAACAAAACTGGAACCTTAAGGAAATCAAGACCATTCCAATAGTAACAAGCGCTGAAGGTGTAATTGACAAACATTTCATGTGTACAAATGAGAGCATCTTTGGACTCCGACAAAACCTTGTCGATACCATGCAGAAATCAATCCTCATCGATACCTGTCATATCACAGGACTGAATACCTGTCATATTAGTTGATTTCATCAACTAAATCCTCATATACAAATAGAATAATACAATATATTTTGTTTTAAGCTAAGGCTTCCAAAATATATTTTTATACCCACTAAGGAAAAAAATAAGAAAGAAATAAAAATAATAATAATAATAATAATAAAGATTTTATTATAAATTCATTTTATTATTTAAATTATTAGAAAAATTTCTATATTATGGCCGTGTGTGAATTCGAGTAAATTGAGGTAAAGTAAATTAAAATTTCCTCGAGATATTTTGCACTGCATTTATTTACACTTATTTAATATTTTTCTGTTCAAAGTTTTTAAATTTATAAGGTAAATTTTTTCTTGCCGATAATGGCGTGTTTTTTTATGACGAAAGAAACTATTTAAAAGTTTTCAAATTTATTTATTATTATGTTGAGGCTAATTGAGTCAGTGCACTTGAGCACTTTTTTTCTCTATTAACTGCGAGGTTTCTTCATAACCCTTCTCTACGTCTTGCCGGATTATTGTTTATTCCTTCATCAGACTAAACAATAATTGATCTTAGATTTGCCTAACTCCCCGAGGAGTCTGTAACCATTCTGAGAATCGATAACGCAGTGTTGGTAAGCCTGTCAGTTTTCGTAAATAATTTCAGTGCTCTATCCTTTATTTATTTAGTTATTAAACATCTTATAAAATTTTCAGAATGATAATACTTAATTTTTACCTACTTTATCCTACTCGAAATTCTGGTAAATGCTAACATTCGTTGGTATACCGACATAATTTACTATTTCCCTCAATTTACCATCAATTTACTAGAACTCGCACACAGCCTTATTGCACTTATTGATTATTTTTCTGTTAAAAGTTTTCAAATTTATTTATTAAACATCGTAGAAAATGTTCTCAATGGTAATAACTAATTTATCTAATTTTTATTTAATTTACCCTACTCGAAATTCATGGTAAATACCAACATTCGCTGCCATACCGACTTAATTAACTATTTCCAATAAATATATTAGAACTCGAATGCGGCCTATATCGTAATAATTTAAACAAATTATTTTTTTTTGATTATTTTTTTATAAATTATTTTTTTTTAAATATTATTCTTTTTAAAAATGATTTTTTTTTTAAACATTATTTTTTTAAGCATTATTTTGGTTTAAAAATAATTTTTTTTTAATAATACTAGATTCACATATACGTATAAAATTTCATATTTCAATAGTTTTAAATAAATTAAAGTAAAATTTTTTTTTAAGAAATTTAATCAAATTTAATTTTTTAATAATTACAGTTTTTTTTTTCCAAAAATAAATTCAAATATTTGCTTACGTCCAACTTTACTTCCTCAACTGTTAACATTTGTTGTTATTTTTTTAATTGTTCTCATTTTAGGCACTCAACCACGAATGAATTGTTGTTGTTTTTGCTGTTAACATTCAACTGGGGGGGCAGTCGTCAGTCGTCAGTCGTCAGCTGTTAATTGTTTTGCGGCAGGAGAGCAATTGAGAGCTTCGCAACCGAAAGAAGAGCGACGGAGAAATTTTAAGACTTGCAAAAACACTGAAAAATGCGATTAAGACAACAAAAGACAAACTAAGCGTCAACATACATTTTAGTCTAGCGTGAATTGTTGCTTTAGTTGGTTAACAGCGCTGTGTTCAACTCGCGTGGAGTACGTTCACTTCATAGCCAAGCCAACTTAGTGATTTTGTATGTGTTTCAATTTACTTTTAAACAACAAAAACAAAAATAAAAATAAAAAAAAATTAGAAAGAATCTTCTGTCTATCTACCCTACCCTACCCCCTTGTGAAGAGAGAAGAATAGTAGCAAAATAAAAACAAGTTGGATTGGATACCGTTCAGTAATATAAGAAGAAGAAGAAGAAGAATTTATATGAGAATAAAAAAGGCAAAATAAAACGTGTACCGTTGCGTTGTTGGCAATTATTTTACAGTAAGAATAAAAAGCGTTTGGCATCACGCGATTGAAAACGAGAACGAGAACGAGTAATAGTAGATTTGTACGTTAAAAGCAAAAAAAAACTCGAACAAAATTTGAATAAAAAAATCCTATTAGAAAGTTTAAGTGCAAATTATATATATATAGATATTAAAATTTGTTCAAATATAATGACAACTTCAACGCTTAAACCACACAATTCCAAAACGCCAAAAGAAAACAATGAAGCAGATGCGAATTCCACCAGTTCATTGACCGCGATTGAGAAAACAGACTCAGAGGATAATTCTTGGGCGTCAGATGGTTTCAATTATATAAACCCATTTGTTCACCGGGTGAACATTGATAATCATGTTGATTTAGCCAAGGTAAGTTCAATTTTAAATATTCAATAGTCAATATGTATAGTTTTTTATTTCCGCTTTTTCTGTTATTTTTTTTTTTTTCGTTTTAATTTTTACTCATTGATAAATTTTTTTCGTTCTCTTCAACATGTACGGCCTTCATTATAAATTCATTTAGTATGTCTTCCTCTTACGGCCATGCATGCACTTGACATTCATTCGTTGCCGTTCTTTGATTTGCTTACGCTGACTTTGATTTCATTTTACTTTACACTATTTTTTTTTTTTTTTTTTTGGTTTTGCCAAACTAAACTAATTTCGACGTTGTTGTTGTTTTATTGTTTTTTTCTTAATCGAGTTCGCAATTAGTCTCTCATCAGCAGTTTTTTTTTGCCTAAACTTTGTTATTGTTTATATCTTAAGAAAAAAAAGTGCGAAGTGTGGTGTTCCCTTCCACATATGCTGTTGATGTGATTTGGGTTCGTGGAATTTTCTATATTTATAAATGATAAATTCAAAATTCTCATGATCTTTAATCGGAATTAGTTCATTTTTTATCTTATTTATTTTTTGTCACCTTAAATTTTTTCCCCAACTAAAATAAAACTTAATAGAAAGTAACTTAAAAAGCATTTTAAGTAAGTTGGCTGTAAAATAGGGGAACCACTTTTCCATTTACACAAAAGAAGAAAAAATCAAGAGATATTTTATATTCTTTTTTAAAAAATTGATTTAATGTTGAATATGTTTATAGAGAGGTTTTCTATTAATATTTTTGGTGTCTATATATTCTTTATTTTTTTCGTGTTGTTATATGGCACTTTTTTATTACATTTTTGTTCCTAGTTCTTCCGTTCTTTTGGTGCTATTGTTGTAGTCTCCTTTGAATGTGGCGTACTGTATTTGGTCGTCGAAGTCGACCAGTGGCACCGAAGCCATTCTTGGAATCTTCTATTAGTGCTCAGATGGAGATACTTTAGCTAATTCTCTTTTTATATTTTGTTTGTAGTGCTGTTAGCTTGCACTTTGGCACATAAATATTTTAATGTATTTTTATCAGGACAGTCTGGGGTAACTTTTTTAGTCTAGATTCACATTTAGAGTAATTCCCATTTTCGATTTGTAAGGGTCCTGTCCCTTAAAATTTTTAATTTTATTAGTATTGTTAGCAAATTATTATAAGAAGACTTCTCAAGGTACCATGATCGTTCTAATGTACCATGATACCTTGAAAAGTCTTCTCAGGGTCCTCAAGATTGATCCAAAATTGATCAAAAAATACATAAAGAATAGAGCCCTGAAATTATTTACAAAAACTGACAGACTTACCAACACCGCTTTATCGAATCTCAGAATGGTTACAGGCTCCTCGAGGAATTATGCAGCTCTGAGTTCAATTATTGCTTAGTCTGATGAAGTGATAAACAATAATTCAATCAAAACGCAGAGAGGGGTTATGAAGAAACCTCATAGTTAATAGAGAGTAAAAGTACTCAAGTGCACTGACTCAAAGCTTTTTCTTATAGTGAGCATAACTATATTTCCTTTTCAATTTAGGCTCAACTAAAAAGTATAAAAATAGTAGTAAAAATATGATATTGCTCTACACTCTACATGACAATACTCTAGATATTTTGCCGGAATTTTAAGGTAATCTTGCTATTACCTTAAGACACACAGCTGTTTTCTATGAGATTGGCTATTTTATAATGAGTTATTGTGATTATAAAATGGGTAAGAAATTTGTCTTTTACATTCTTTGTCTGTGGCCATCTTTAGTCAATAGAAGATTAATAATTTTTCGGGAATCTTTTCTTATCGATCTGATAGAGCTGTTATCCTGTAAAATCAGGGACTTAGTTATGTTTATAACCCTATGTGGCTGATTCATTTTCGCTTGAGTACGTCTACAAACGACACTCTAATCTAAGAAAGTCAACTTTGTGAATAAAACATTTTTATCGTTTGGATTAATTACTTTAGTAAATGATGGAGGGGATTTTTATAATATGAATATAACTTAAAGTTAATCTATTTTGTGCAGTTAATTTCGGTAGAAAATTAAAACTTTTTATTGCATAATTATTATTTTTTTCTTTTGAATCAAACTATTCAGTTACTTCACTCTTCAATTAATTATGAAACAATCACTTTCAAACCTTAATATTTGGGCTATCTGAATTTATTTTACTCATATATAACTAATACTTGAAAATAAATTTAACTTTATATATAATTTTATAGTTATTAAATAACTTTTTATATTGTCTAACCAAAAAAAGTCTCATTCATTAGAAGTTATGCTGATATCATTGCTTAAATTGATAAAACTTTTTTTATTGCCCCAATAAATCTATAGTGTAAACGAACGCTCTCTTCTGTACTTAATGTGTACTGGAAATTATCAAAGTTGAATTGGAAAAAAAATGATAATCATTTTTAATACAGATTTTGTAGAAGTACGAATTTCCCTTGATAACTGGTAAAATTCTAAACATTCTGGTAATTATCTGTAAAAAATGTACAGATTAAATATTTCGTAGGTTTCATAGATTTATATGAATTTATTGTTTAAATCTATTAATCGTTGATTATAATCTATTTGATATAATGTGCGGTACTATATTCAAATGGAACAGTAAAAAAATTATTTAAAGAAAAATTAATGAATTTATTAATACTTATGACAATATCAGTTGTTTATATAAATGGTGGATCAAGTATATTGCTATTGACTATTTGCATTGCAGTCCTTATATCAGTGTTTCCATAATAAATGTATAATATATATATTATTTTTATTTTTTGACGAGATCAGAGATACTGTTGTATTTCTTTATTTACATTAAGATAGATTAAGATGGATGACTTCCATGGCTTAATGTGATATATATATTGTTTTTCTTTATAAGTATTGTAGTCCCTCTTATATCACTATTTGCAAAACAAATGTATAATATGCATTATTTTTATTATTATTATTAGACGGAATCAGAGATATAGTTTTTCTTTATTGCCAACGAGATGTATCTTGTCATTAGTTCTAGTTTTTCATTATAACATATATTATATTTTATTTTGGAGAAGTTCGCAGTATTCAAAGTTCTTGAATGTGATTCTCAGCATAAGAGTATACCATTTTTTTTGGAGACTGTTTTAACTGTTAAATTGAATTATTCATATAAACAATAAATATATTCTAAGTATAGATAATGTAAAACATTATGTATAAATAACAGTACATTCTTATTACTCATAATTATTTTTTGTCATTTCCATGTAAATTTTTGCGTTATATTTTTATTTGTTTATAATTGTTTATTCTTTAAAAATATTAAAATTATTTATTTATCACTGAGTTATTGGCTGTGTAATTCCAGTATGAGTCATTTTTGCGGATAATCTCACGTCATTCACACTTTTGTTCTCTCTTTGAAAAATATTTATATTCCGAAAATAAATAGAAAATTTGTTTATTTCGATTTCAGTTTTTCTTAAAAGTCCACATTTGAGGTTGAAAAAATTTCAGCTTCAATGTTAATAATATTTTGACCGTGGCCCCCTCTCAAGTGACCTGTAACTGTAACCCAGATTTTTTCATTGAATTGAAGATTTTGTGTCGCAACTGATTTTAATCTCAAAATCTTGTATTTTCGTAAAGTTTTAAAATTATAGTTAGAATTATAATTGTAATTATAAAATACATAATTAAAATTTTATTTTTCCGTAACTTATTTTTATAATTAAAAATTTTTTGGTTTATTAGAATTTCTATATATTTATATATATTTATAGCACAAAAGATCAATCATGGTCGCAGTGCTCTGCTCAAATGGGAGCTAGTACCCTGTTATTTCCTATTCCTATATATATTTATCCACCATAACAACTGGTTACCTAGTTTTGGCCTGACGCAAATATTTAATATTTATATTTATTGAAATTAAATACAACTATATATAATTTCCATATTCATATTGATATATCTTGACGTTTAATTTTTTATTATTTATAATGTGTACTTAATAAAAGAAAATCAAACTCTCTTATTGAGCCACCGCGTAGAGATATCAGTCTTGTAGTAGGTTTACTAACAAGTAATTGTATTTTAGATAACCATGCTAGGAGACTAAATCTCTCTTTCAACTATACTTGTCCAGTTGTTCTGTCCAGCACATGCGCGGCATCGCCTTATTACTTTAGGGTCTTTCTTTTTTGAGAATCTCTGTGAACTGCATGACCTCCCTCTGAATAGTATTATAAGCTTTGCCAAAGATTTTAAGTGTTTCTAACCCTTGAGTTTTTAATTATACGGTAACACAATGGGCCTAAAGGTCTAAGTGGATCGCAAAGGATCGCAGGATCAATTTAGAAAAAAAAATTTTAATTTATTTAACCTAAAATTGGTGCCAGGTCTTAAGATATTACTGGCTAATGAAGAAATCAGAAATACCACTTAACTTTTCTTCACATCAATTCTTCCTTCCTCTTGAAATGAAAATAATAATTAACAGGATACTGGCTCTTAATGCAGCAGAATAGAGCAACCCTTTAACCTTAGCCTCTGTGATTTTTTACATAGAATACTTCAAATTAGCAAAGCAAAAATGTCAAACCACAGGTCATGATATAAACTGTCTAAAATCAATAAAGAATAGAGCTACTATGTGGTTTCGCCCGCTATTTTCAATATCCAATACAATTATCGTATTAACGCGACGCTAAGGCTCTTCGCAGACCTCAAATGCGGTATCGAAAGGTTGCAAAAGCGTTGGAATGATTGTATCTCCCTAAAAGGGGACTATGTTGATGAATAAAAACGAATTTTGGCAAAAAAATGTGTTTTTTAATTAGTTAGTCACACACATTATTGAACGAAGTGTTACTATATTTGTAGGTATACCAACCGGTTTGAGACTTCTTTTAAAGTCCTAAGATCTAGCATATCAATATTGGGATTTAGTTTTCCCATACCTTTAGGGATTTAAGAGTAAAGTAAATCTAAATATGTTCGTTATTTTTTAAGGAGTCCGTTACTGTTGTATAGTATTTTGTTGTAGACAGCACAAAAATGTACGTGTACTTTCATATATGCATTATCATATCATATCTTTAATATTAGTAAATATTTGCTGTTAACATTTCATTTAATCCATTTAAAAAAATTCTATCGATTGATTCACTTTCTTATCTCTGCTTTAACGCATTTCACGGCTATTTTTGTTTTAGTTTCAGTTTATTTTATTAATTTTTTTTTGAATACATATTATATTTACTATATGTATGACAGTGTGTATATATTCTCCAAAAATATTCAGATATTATACCGATATTTATTTACGTAAATATGTAAATTTGGCGTTTCTTTTTGGATAAATTTCAAATTATTTATACTCGCATTCTGCGAAGACTCATGAGAAATCCCACGCAAATCTTCTCGACTTTTTAAAACATCGAATATTCTGCATATTTTTCTTCTCAAACAGTTTATGAATACTAAAAATAATAAAGCACGTAAATATTTATTTTTCATTGAAAAATTTAAACAAATTTTAGCTATGCAAATGCAGTATTGATATTTCCATATTGAATTCTCTGCAATTAAAATGCAAAATCGACCGACGTTCATTTTGCCGTCCATCATTGAAGTCTTAAATTTTTACTACCATATCAATCGAACATTGCCTGGTTTATTTCAAGTTTAACTTTTATTATTTTTATGATTTTATTTAATTAAATTAAAAAAAAAACAAGTTATAAACAGAATTAGTCGCTCTAAAGATACTGGTTTGAGTCTTCAAGTTTTAAATAATCTTAAATTAAAAAAAATATATATATATAATGTAATGTTATTCTGATGAATAATGTGAATAATACATATATCTAAAGAAAAGGTTAAGATTTTATGTCTTTAATGTAAGAGAGAGTCTTATAGATTGTTTCTCTTTTCTTTACTGTTGTCAAATGTCTTTAAGTAATATATGATTTAGAATTGTTCTTTGATAGAAGATGTTCTATAGATAGATAGATACTTCTTTATAATTCAATTTCAAAATTTTTTAACATAAGTAAGTATTATGCCTTGACATAGGTCTAAAAACATTGGCTAAACTTACTTAAAAATATATTGAAAAGCAAAGAATACGACAATGACTTGATAGATAAAAGATGTTCTATATAATGTTTTTTAAGTATTTAGAATAAAGCAACTGTAAATTTGTAAATTTTTATTTATAGAATGTCTACCGCTTAATGAATATCAGAATTTTACAACTCTACTAGAGACTCGATTTTCTTAACAAAAGATCTGTTAAGATCCGAGCTATTCCAGTTATAGCTTTTCTGTATTATTTTTTTTTTTTAAAGAAACATAATACCATCCGTGGATAAGGTTTCCAAACGTAGTTATAACGTGAATAAATTATGGCTAAGCCTAAACCTAACAATATCCCTTGATTCCAAACTTTAAACCTTTTTGGATGTAATGAAAACAAGAAAAATATATTCAAGCATAAAATAACCAGATAGTTTGGCTTCCATTATTCCCATTTTTGATAAGAAGTAGTAAAGAAATAACATGCGCTTAATCTCAATTCAGTCAAATTTCAAATTTGTTTTTGAATATTTTCGGTCACTTGGAATGTATCATTTCTCTGCCCTAAAACTCCAGACTTTATTAGTTCCAATAAAATTTTTGGGGTCAAAAAACTATTAAAAATTGTCAAAACTTATGATTTTTCAATTCAATATTTTTAGATTTATGTGCTTTCGGTGCTGTTGTTACCATTTCGTGTAGTGGGATGTGTACTTTCGCTTGTATCAGCATGGATGTTCGCCTGTATAGGTCTCTATGGCATGACCTTGGATGATCTAAAAATAAAACCTTTGACAGGATGGCGAAGGTAAGTTTTTTACTTTTTAATATATTTTTTTATTCATAAAAATAAATAAAATAAATATTAATTTATTTAATCATTAATATATTTAAATTTAGGCAACTGCAACGTTTAACGGCTGGCTGTATGCGTATGGTTTATGCATCGGGATCATTTCATTATATAACATTTAAAGGAGAAAGAGCATCACCGAAAGAAGCACCAATAATGGTTGTAGCACCGCATTCCTCATATGTTGATTCTATAATTGTTGTTGCTACTGGACCACCTTCCATTGTTGCCAAGCAAGAGACTTCACAAATACCGCTTCTTGGAAGTAAGATTTTATTAATAATAAATTTGTGGTTTTTAAAAATTGAAATGTATAAGTTTACTATTTCTGGAAGACCGCAATTTCTTACCGGATTTTATGTAAATTTTGCTATTATAAGTAACTTTTTGTAACGATTTAACCATATTTATATATATATATCGGCTGCCTTACTTAGCACTATCTAATCTCAGAGTAAACATTAACCGCACGGGGCGGTATGTAGATCTTAGATCAGTCATTGAATAATCACGAAGCTTATGAGGAATACACAAATTAATCAGTGAGATGGGTGTGACTCTGCAGAAACCCCACAGCTATCAATGAGTAATAGACCCCAGATGCACTAACTCGGAAAAGGCTCAAGATAATAATAATAATATATCGGGTTTTTAAGTTTTAAACCTTTTGCTTTGATTACACTAACATAAATAAATGCGTAAGCCTAGCGGATATGAAGTATAGTATTAATCGAATAAACATAGAATAGAATTAAGACATAGAACGGAATCTATGTCTTACATTGAATAATTTTTAATTCTAAAGCCCAATAGCTGGAGAATCAAGCTATGTCGGCATAAAGTGTGGTAGAAAAAGTTTTTCAGAATGGCAAACATTATTAAAATTTATAGTTAAATTGCGGCACTGAGGAAAAGGAAATCGTGCGAAACAAAATATAGCTTTAATATCCTACACTTTTATTTAATTTAGAGAAGTACTTTTAAGAATTAAAACTTGAAAGTAACTAACAATCACATATAATTATGTCTTTGTATAAAGTTAAAAAAATAGATTAAACATATTTTGTAATTATTTTTAAAGAGGTTTCGAATAATAGTGAATTGCAACAACAAAAATTTTTATTTATTTTAATAAATAAAATTTTTGGTTGATCAAAATGGACTTCCCTAAAAAATTCATAAGTCACTACTATTCGAAACCTCTTAATTAAATACAATAGTTTCTATTAAGACACTAGCGTTATAGCTGACATTAAAATCAAATTTTATATGTAATTATTTTTAGAAATAATCAATTATGCTCAACCGATATATGTGCAACGCGAAGATCCCAACTCTCGTCAGAATACTATACGTGAAATCGTAGATCGAGCACGGTCAAAAGATGAGTGGCCACAAGTTGTTATATTCGCTGAAGGAACATGCACTAATCGTACTGCTTTAATTAAATTCAAACCTGGTGCCTTTTATCCTGGAGTACCAGTGCAGCCTGTTTTATTGAAATATCCCAATAAATATGATACTTTTACCTGGACTTGGGATGGACCTGGCGTGTAAGTAGCAGCAATTAAATGTTAAAAAAATTGAATATAAAGTTTAATTTTTTATTTCATTACTATTTTCAGGTTACGTTTGCTTTGGATGACTATGTCACAGTTCTACAGTCGTTGTGAAATTGAATTTTTGCCTGTATATAATCCAACGGAAGAAGAAAAAAATAATGCCAACTTATATGCTCGGAATGTACGTGAAGTGATGGCAAAGTAAGTTTATAATTCATTATTAATTATTTTGTATAAATGTTAATTTATAATTTTATTTGCTTAGAGCACTTCAAGTACCGACATCAGAATATTCATTTGAAGATGTTATCGTTATGAGTCGTGCCAGAGACATGAAAATACCTTTTCCTGGTGATGTTGTAGAAATTGAACATACGCTGTATAAATTAGGGTAACTATTATTAACAAATAAAAAAAAATTTAACCAAGAAGTTACTTACATTAAACAAAATTTTAATAAAAAAAACATTTTTCAGTTTGCTTGATTGCGATCGCGATGTTGAATTAGCCTGTGAATACCGATCCTTTGGCAATACAGAAAAAATTGATTGTTTGACATTTTCTGAATTATTGCAAGTTGATATTTCAAATCCACATTTCCGCAAACTATTTTCGCTTTTAGATCATGTAAGCTGCATCCTTTTTTACCTTTATTGTTTAATTTTTTTTTTTTAATAATAGAATATGTCTTTTATTTGTATATATCTTTCTTAATTACAGCGACACAGTGGTACAGTCAGTCTCAAGAGCTTCTTACTATGCTCATTCTTTTGCAAAGTCAAAAATGATGAAATTGTAGCATTTTTAGAGACTATTGTGCAGGTATGTCCATAGATTGCAATCTGTTATTATAAATAATGATATTATGTTAATTTTATCGTAGATATATGCCGAATCCAAAGATTGTATAAAACGCGAGGAATTCTGCAAAATTATGAAACATGCGACAAGGATGACAGATGAGAAAGCCAGTGCATTATTTATTGCAATAGATCAATCACATACGGGTTATATTACCTTCGGTAAATATTATTATCATTTCTAAATAAGGTATTTATTTGTACCTTTAGTGATACATCTAAAACAGTTAGTATATAACTGGAGGTTTGGACAGATGAATAATGAAACCGGGTATTGTCATTAGGCAATATACTGAGGGAATGGGTCTATAACAATAAAAACGGTTATGGACCCATGACAGTGACGAAGCTTCAGTTAGTAGATAATTGGAGGTTTGGACACGAAAATAATATAATGATATTCTTTCTTTCCAAAAAATTTTCCTATATTTATATTCTATTTATTTTTTTATTTTTTTTTATTTATTTTTTTTGCTTATTTTTTATTTATTTATTTTGCTTATTTTTTATTTATTTATTTTTTTTATTTTATTTAGTCATTTTTATTTCATAATTTTTTCCTTTCATTTAATTATTTTTTTATTTGTTTATTTTATTTTTTTACTAACTTTTTTTTATTTAATTAATTTATTATTGATATATTTTTATTTTATTTATTTCTTATTTCTTGCTTTTATTCATTTATTGTAATTTTATTAATATTTTGTATTTATTTTTTTTTAATTTTTTTTTGGTTTTTATATTGTTAATTTCCTAATTTTTTTAATTATTTTTAATTTATTTATATTAGTTATTTGCATTACTTATTTATATTATTTATTTATATTATTTATTTATATTATTTATTTTTATTTATTTAATTTAATTTTATTTTTTATTGGTTTCTGTTCTGTTTTATTTATTTTTTTATTTATTTATTTTTATTTTATCACAATTTATTTTTATTTTATTACAATTATTATTTATTTTTTTTTTTACAGCTTTATTTTTTATTTATTTATTCACAGCTTTATTATTTATTTATTTGTTTTTTATTTTTTTTTTTGTTTACTTTATTTTTTATTTATTATTATTTTTTTATTTTATTTATTAAATGTGGTCAGCCAAAAATGCAATTAATTAAAATAATATAAAATGAATTTTTGTTGTTGTTATTAATTTTTTTTAATTATTCATTTTTAAACTGAATAATAATATGTTTTATTTGAATATTAATAATTACGTAATAATTTTTAATGAATGTTTTTTTTAAATATTTTTGTAGAGGACTTCACAAACTATAGCCGTGAACTTCCAAAATACCAATATATATATAAAAAACAAGAGCACATAAGAAGAACGTACAACAATTCAAAAATGAAGATACAATAAAAAATATAGGCAAACAGCCTATATTGTGTAAAACTTAGGCTCTTCTAGTATTGTACACCATGTCACGTCAGCAGCAGAATGAAATAAGAGAGCTGAATACATTAGGAAAACATCTGCATAATAATAATGTAATCTCATGCAAAGTGTTTGGGAGCGAATGCAATTTTTCTTCCAATAAACAATTAACGATGATCTGACGAATTTGAAAGTACATCCATAATAACATAGATGTAAAACAATTTTAATGTAGAAATATGTGCTAAGCTATTTAAAAGTTACTGTCTTGAGGAAGGGATGTAAACAAAGTATTATTTAAATCTTAAACCGAAATGGGCCTTCCCCTAAACAACATATATATATATTTTGTATTTAAAACTATTATTTAGTGAACTGTGTAAGGTTAATGTTAAAAAAAATTAACACAAATTGTAAATTTAACATCTATTTAAACAAAAATCAAGAATGCCTCAGCACACTATAATCTAATACAGATACCCTAAATGACAGTCCAAAATTATTAACCCATTATGTGTACATATTTAAAAATATTTGATTTACATATATACACATACATAGCTTCAAATATGTAATAAATTTTGAAATAAAAAAATTCAATACTTCATTGTTTAGTGGTAAATTTTTATTTAATCCATGAGTTGAATGCCGTTCTATGGAACCTATTTATGTCTATTTTAAAACTGATATTTGTAAATAAATACGGCTGTCTTATATATAAAAAATTTAACGTAGATAAAATATTTTTTAAATAATTTTAATATAATTGAAAAATTTTTAGTAGATTTTCTTTTCATTTTGATAATGAAAAACTTATTTTTAATTATTTATTTTTAAGCCAAAAACAAAGAAATAGAACAATTATATTATTTACATAAATATTAAAATAAAGTTATTTTTTTAAGTTAAACATATATTGACTTTATACAATATAAGTACTTAAATTTAGAGATACTCATTTTAATTAAGTTTTTATTGAATTTTAATTTAATTTGAATTATTAAAATTTTTTATTTTGAGTATATAATTACTCTTAAAAAGATAATGTATTTTTAATAGAAAATTTATTATATTAATGATATTATAGTAATCGTAAGAAAATTATGATATATACATATATATATATATATGATATAAATAATATGAATGTATACATGTTGTGTATATTTTTGACTAAATAAATGATAGTTATATAAATGTATTATAAGTGTAATTTTATCTCGTTAATTATAATTATAAGCCCATAAGCATATATGGGTAAGGTAGGATTAATCTGGTTTGTCCTAAGCCACACATAGACGTCTATGTAGATTTGTGATATATAAGGCTTTTGTATCAAATTTTATTTTAACAATGAGGGTTCCTTGCTCGGGTTTTGTCATTGAAAGGAAAACAGGATTCCTACTTAATTTTCTGTAGAGTCTTCTTGCCTAAAAAACTGTTTCCGGCTTTTAGTTGATGAACAAGAGCAATTTAGAGCGGTTATTTTAAATTATTTGGATTTTGTGATACCACATATACATGCTATATACATATTACAAAAGTAGGCGTTTGAAAACTTAAAAATTTTAACTTGAAAATAAAAAATATAGTTTGATCATTCAAAATTTTTCTGTTCACGTGTTAACAACCATTTTATTTTTGGTAAAAATTTTACAAAATTCCATAGTTTCCAACTTTTTGGCTTTTATCTTAAAATTCTACCAAACAAAATGAAAATTTCTGATAAAGACGTACTGGAATATTTGTCGCAACTTGGAAAGCCAAGTTACTTGGACGATATTAGCGAACATGTCTCCTCAATGTATAATATTCCGCAATACAAGTTTATATCTGAGTTGCTATCGACACTGGAAAGTTGTGAAAGCCGTGGATTGATTTTGAAATATGATCACAAATATTTTCTTCCACGCAATAACAAACGATCACCGGTACATATGGCTGGTATGCATTCAGCAAAGAAATTTGTGTCCTTTAAAGATGATGAGAAGAAAAAACGAAAAGCAACACCATCCAATGTAGTTAGAAGAATTTTTAACAATGTGGAACAACAAAGATCATCTGCGGCCGGTTATCTCTCTGGAAATCCACTGTGCCATAATTGCGGAAGGAAACAACTTAATTTGGATTCTTTCTTTTGAAAGAGTTGTGACTGTTTTGTGCGACCGAGCTTAGTTTATGAATTGGTCTTCCAATGTGGATATGCCTGGATGCTGGTGTGCGTTTTCATGCTATATGATTCTGTTCGCCTGCTGGTTTGAGTCTCCCATCTATGTGGTTCTGTTCGCCTGCTGGTTTAGGTCTCCCATCTATGTGGTTCTGTTCGCCTGCTGGTTTGGGTCTCCCATCTATGTGGTTGTGTCCGCATGCAGCTGTGCTTTTCTTTTGATGTCGTTGTAATTACGAGCTGATGTCTATTTTCTTGTGTCTTTTCCAAAATTGTTGTAAATGTGAAGGAAGTTCATCATGAATATCTTTTGGATGTTATTTTAACCCAAAATATATATTCAAACAGTGCCAGTACTTAGTTAAATGGTAGAATAACGAAAATTGAAATATAATAGAACTTACAACAAATTTTAAATGTTTTACTTATTTTTATTATTACAGTCTCTTTAAATCCCTTACTTCAGTGGAGATGTCTCTAAGTATGCTAAGTTTAATTTCTAAGCTTTTCAGAAATATTGACTGTCATGGTAAGCTCCATTATGTTTTTATGAAGTAATTGCTTATAAAACAAATAAACGAAAGTACTCTAGCACATTAATGGACGCTTATGAAACTTAAGAATATAGAATGTTCAAAAAAACATCGAATTCATTGGTTTTTCTGTGATCTGAAGGAATCTGTAGGATAGTAAACCTTATATAGAAGAGTAATTCATGGGTGGTTTAATGAGTTGTAAGGTAAGAAGAAAATAGGGTATTTGGGAAGGAGAAGCTGTGCAGGATGGAGGGGTTTTGCGGTATTGAAGGGCTGTGTGGGATAGAGAGATTGTGTGAGGGGATGCTAATTAAAAATAAGTAAAAGTACTAGCGCAGGATAGTTTCTATGCCTAATGCAGAATCAAACTACAATTATAGGAATTATAATTCGTTGTTTACAATATATATCGAGATAGGGGATTGAAGAATATGGAGATCTATGATCATTTGAACATTCACGATGAAATATGTGAATCGTTGTTTTCACTATAAATGAAAAGATTGAGGATGGGAAAATATGATTATGATCTATGATTATTTGTTCGGTCATGGTCAAATATAAAATTGTTGTTTTCAATGTAATTAAGAGATTGTGAATGGGAGAATATGGTGATCTATGATCATTTGATCGGTCATTTTCAAATATGAAGTCTTTGTTTTGAATGTAAATTAAGAGACTGAGAATGAAAGAAAGTGAGAAATTTCAGTGACAGTTTGTCACTGCAACAAAATGTTCTGTGCTTTTGCCAGACTGTCTGTATAACATAGACCGATTAACATAAGTGGAAGACCTTATCATTGTTCATACTTTTCACAAGAGAAATACAACCGTTAATAGACCTAAAGTGTCTAAAATTTAAAAGAAAATGTTCTATTCGAATTTAAAAATGTTAAGCTATTAAAAACAAAGCAGAAATTTCTTAAGTCCGAAGAAATTTCATTTATTGGAAACAAGAAATAACAAAATTATTTTGTAAATAATTTAAAATTAATTTTTCTGCCCAACTTTTTGAACACATTTGTTTTTCCTCAAAGCTTTGGCAGCATTGTTCAATTGCGAATATCAGCTGATTTTTTTATATCGAATCCAACACAAACAAAAGCTCCGCTCATGTCATTTGTAAATACAAATTCATTCAAAATTTTGCAAAAGAGTTGGTCTTTTCTAACTAAAACTCCTAAAAACTTTTTATTAAATAAACCGTTAACAACAAATAGACATCTCATGTAAGTGCTAATCTTAATTTTAAAGCACTTACTATTTCTATTTTATAAATAATTTTAGTCGATTTTTGCGTTGTGATTATTCAACGCGAGGTGCAAAAATGAAATTTCTTAATCAAACCGAAGCAATTGCAGTAGATCAGGAGCTTTTCAATGAATATAAATTTAGCGTTGATCAGTTAATGGAATTGGCGGGTTTAAGTTGCGCGCATGCAATAGCAGAATGTTTCCCGGCTGATTGTTATAAACGTGTTTTGATCTGTTGTGGACCGGGCAACAATGGTGGCGATGGTTTAGTTTGTGCTCGTCATTTATCTCTAATGGACTATGTACCCTGTATATACTATCCAAAGCCGACACCAAGAGAATTATACGAAAATCTCACACATCAGTGCAAAAAAATGGATATTGGTTTTCTGGGTTGTTGTCCAACGCTAGAGCAAGCAGAGGCAGATTATGATTTGATAGTGGATGCTTTATTTGGTTTCAGTTTTAAGCCACCAGTGCGTGAGGATTTTGTACCTATTATCAGTGTACTGCAAGATACAAAAATACCAATTGCAAGGTAAGTAAGGTCGTAAGTATATATATATAGAGATATTTATATATAATTCTTAATATTTTTAGTATTGATATACCGAGTGGCTGGCATGTGGAGGATGGAAAGACGGATGATTGTGACTTTGAACCGCACTTATTGATATCACTGACAGCTCCAAAAATTTGTGCTAAACATTTCAAAGGCGAATATCATTACTTAGGTGGACGTTTTGTGCCTAATGCTCTGCAAGAGAAATATGAACTTAATTTACCGAAATATCCAGGAAACGACTTGTGTGTTAAATTATAAAAAATCTGTCTGCTCAAGCATTTTTTGAAAATGGGAAATAAATATGTTTTATATGTAGTATAAGAAAATAATATTGCATATTCCGAGCGATTTAATAATGACTCTGCGCTTACCGCAGACCTGAAAGGTATTTATATTAAGTCTCTTCATAGTTTTTGTTAAGCATGCTAAACTCACACTAAATAGCTAATAAGAAGTTTAAAATTAGTTGCGTTTCAGCAAACAATGACCTCATTAATGAACATGGGAGACAATGACTAAACATGGAACCGGTTCGTATACTGTTTTAATATGGAATAATATGCATAAAATAAAAGTTAAATCAGTAATTAGTGGAAAGTGTCATTACTATGCGACTTTTTCTATATGGCGAAGTTAGAATACAAAACAAGCAACAAATAGAAATGAAGATGAAATTAAAATATTAAGAAACTAATATATTTGCCCAGTAATTTCATTTGCTGTTGTGCTAACCCGAAGGGAATTTCGAATACATATACATGAGTTTTGATAGGTTGTAAGAACAACTAGGTCTATGTTGCGGAACCATTCGTCAACCACGACGACCAACTTTCGTTCATCACACCTCAAAAAAGGTTACAATAATAACAACAAAGTCCAATTTAGAGCGGTCAGATTCACTCGTCAATTTTAATGACCAAGTGCCGTTCACCATTCCATAGCAGAAACTAGACCAGCTGGTGTATGTTGACTTTTATTTGTGAACTCCAAACAATGATCTGGATCATCTTTACTGAAACGATATTACTTTAATATGTTAGTTGACAGGCTATATAAAAGCAAGCGGAGTTCAAGTGAAACGTAAGTTAGTGTCTTGTTCATAAATTGAATTCTCGGTTTAACATGAGCAACTCCATTTTATATTTTCAAAAATTGATACTCTACAT
This sequence comes from Teleopsis dalmanni, assembly GCF_002237135.1. Taxonomy (NCBI): domain Eukaryota; kingdom Metazoa; phylum Arthropoda; class Insecta; order Diptera; family Diopsidae; genus Teleopsis; species Teleopsis dalmanni. The sequence continues at coordinate 184,970,453 of NC_051846.1, read as the reverse complement.
TTGCCTGCGTTATGTTGACACATTCAAAATAAGGTAAAGATCAATATATATTCTGTTAAGTGCACATTATTTACAAACATAAAAGCAAATTTTACTAATTCCTTCTACCAACACAGCTGGTATTCATTTTATTTGTATAAACGATTATAATATTTCTTACGGCGATCCTCTTCATATGTATTATTGCGTGCCCATTCTTTCAAATGACCTTTGGAACGTAAAATAGCGGATTTAGAGTCTACATCACGCATAACGAAAGGTGAAAATCCTGCAGTATAATCCTCTTCCAAAGCATTTGTTTTTGTTTTCGCAACACGTGAAGGCATCTGTCTAGGTATTGGCTGATCCTCGAAAAGTATTGGATTTCGTGAGTGTTTACCACCTTGAAAACGTGGTAAACTTTGATTCTTATACTTAGAGGTTAATGGACGTCGTGTATTGATGTGTATCTATAGAATTTAGAGAATATTTTATTACAATATTTTAATTAATTAATTTAACAATTATAACTTACCACTTGTTTGCCATTTTCATCTAAACTCACAGCCACACGCTTCAACGTTTTGTTACCACAATTGGGACAGAATACCTTCGTCATAATGCTTGTAGTCTTAAAACAGGCATAACAACGTAATATATATGTACGCAAATGTTTAATAACGCGTCCATTCAAGGCAGATATATGTAAGTTCATTTGCTTCAAGACATTTTGCAAAGCAAAATCTGTGGACATACAAGCAACTAAAGGAATAATATCGTCTTCAACTTTACCCTCCAGTAATTTTTTAGCTTTTTTAATATTTGCTGGTGTTATCCAACCATCATCGACAAGATCGTCAGATTCAGGTGTAACTTCTTCCTCTGCTTTCTCTTCATCTACACAAATTACTTCTTCGACATCACTTTTCTCTGGCACGAGCAAATCACACATTTGTTCTGTTTCTGTTGGTTCACACTTCAATCTTTCGAAGAGTGTTTCCAACTCTTTTTGTGTGACCTCATCCTGTTCATTGTCGTCCGCATTTGTTGCTAATGTGGATATATTTATTGTTTTTGTGCTTTCACTATTATTGGCATTTGTGTTGTCGCTGTCAATAATCTGTTTTTCAATTTCTTCTTTTAAAGTATCTACATTACTCGATGAATTGTTGTCATTGTTATCACTATCATCACTTTCATCAACATCGCCTTCGTCGCTTTCGTCTTCATTTCCACCATGTTTAGGATTGTACCAACCAACTAATTTTGTATTATCTTGAAACTCTTCTGGCTTGTCTTTTGAAGCTACAGTCTTAGACAATACTGGTTCTTGGCGTAAATGCTCTGTGCCCACATTATCAGCTTCCAGTTCATATGTCAATGCTATAACTTTTATGTCTATGCCTGAGAGTGAGGCATAGTCACCAGTTTTCTTTGCAAATTCAACGCAATACTTCACACTTTCAGTGCGTGGTTCTCGCACTTGCAAATCAAATGGCAGTACACAGAGTCGTCTTATTTGTCGCTTATTACGCACTTCTGCAACTACGTCTGGTACGGTAAGCACATTTTCTGCATATTCCTGTCAAATATTTGTTTCTTTAAGTTTAACTTGGTTGTGTTAACAAACTAGAATACTTACATTTAATTGCACTGCATTAATGAAAGCAGTCGTATCTGCCACCAAATATTTTATTTTGTTTGTAGATTCTGTCATTTCGTTTTCGAATATTTGGGATTTTGAAATGCTTATATTTATTTTGTTTTGCACGTGCTGTTATCAACAAATAATTGACATTTAGTTGATGCTTTCGGAAAACTTGAAATACGTCAAATAGGGTATGTTCAGTATATGCTGCTCAAGAACATTAATAAAATTGAACACATTTTATATAAGAGTTTCTATACATTGCCGCGAAATGTTATTTTCGAAATCGTTAGCGAAAAATCAGGTCTTAAGACGATATTGTTACTGAGATTCACAATTTTCTTTAAATTAATTAATAAATAAATAAATTAATTAATAAAATTAAAAAAAATTTCCACATACTGCCACAAAATGTTATTTTAAAAATTGTTAAAGAAAAATTAGGTTTGAAGGGGATTTTGCTACTGAAATTCACAAACTTATTTAAATTAATCAGTTATCTGATTTTTTATCAAAATGTTCAAGAAAACTGTTAAAAGAAAAATATTTTCGATTTTCTTTCTGTTGCTGTTGTTATTCTACTAAGTAAGGTATCTATGGTGAGCTACGTAATTATAGCACGGCAACAAAACAAATTAGAAAATCATTGTAAACAATATGTAATTATTAAAACCTTTTAAATTTGATATATGGTTATAGGATTTATAGTTATTCATTGTTTCATTATGATAAATAATTCATGTTATGAATATATATTGATATATTTTCACGTACATCAATAGGCTTTTTCTTTTGTAAGTATATAACAAAAGAACAACAGCATATTTTAAAAATAACATATGAAACAACAATACTGCTGGTTTATTTAGTCCAAGCTTTTTGAAATCGCTTAACTAATAAGCAGCTGAAATCGTATGCTTGCCAAAATTCGTCTATTCTGAACGACTTTTGGAAGTACCTACGAAATTTCTATTTAACTGTCAACGAATGATTTCGTTAAATATTCGTATTGCGTTCGTATCGTCGTTATTGGTGGTAACAAATACGTTACTTTTTCTCTTTATTATTTTACTATTAAAACGTATGAAAATTCATATTTTATTCACAGTCATTTAAAAAAATATTCTTACCAATAATTGCAAAGAATTATTATTCATTTTCAAAATTTTAACTTTAAATTTTATTACTTGTTTTGCATATATAAGCCTAACAAAATTTCCATTTTGTCTAGAGTTGCCATTGAAAGTAGTATTTATTTCATTTGTTTTTTTGCAACAAAATAAAAGTCTTAATGATAACATTCAATAATGGCGATGTATCACAATTTATTCAAATTAACTCTCTAACGTGAGATATATTTTCACTGCGATCCAACATATCAATTTATATTAAACAAAAGATTATTTAATTCTTAATTTAATAATTAACTAACAATAGTTAGGCGTGTGTAATATTGTACTATAAATACAAGTACTATGAAACTACGAAGAGTACTATGATTTATACTGTACTTCGGTATATGATACACATGGGTTTTTCTTAAATTTTTTATTATTATAGTAGGAAAATACTATGAACGTTTAGACTTTACGATTATTTAAAATACCTGGCTAATATTAAATTATTTGAAAATATTTTCGATTTATTATTTTTATATGATCGTATTTAACGTATTTTTGCAATTAATTCTATAAAATATGTAGCACTTAATGGAATTTTTCATACAAATCTATAAAAAAATGAACGAAATATTAAGTAAAATTAAAGAAGACTGCATTGTATTAAGTTTTCATATTGGATCATATTGTTAATTTGAAGCAAAAATAAATAAATTAATATATATATAGGTTTTATGGTATTTAATTCTATTTTATTATTACGTTGAGGCTAGTTGAGTTAGTGCACTTGATCACTTTTACTCTCTATTAACTACGAGGCTTCTTCATAACCCCTCTCTACGCATTGACTGGATAATTGTTTATCACTTCATTAGACTAAGCAGTAATTGACTTCAGATCTGCATACCTCCCCGAGAAGCCTGCAACCATTCTGAGATTCGATAACGCGGTTTCATTTATATTTAATTCTTTTATAATAAATTAAATTTATTAATTTGATTTATATCATTATATATATTGCGATATATGGTATTCTTTTTCATTTTTTGATTTGCTTTAAGCAAATTTCATAACCATTTATGTCAAAGAAAACCACTGATTAATATCATAACACATATTCAATACAAACTTCTTTAATTTTATAAAAATAATTTCAGGGTGTTAAGTCTTTAACTGTGTTCTGTATTTTTTTTAAAAACTCACTGCTAAATATACGATGAATAAAATTTGACAAAAGTGTATACTTTTTAACAGATAAACTCATTATTTACAGTTGAGGAATAATAAAATTAAATTGTTAGCAAATTTTTGTGTACACTTCAGTTTGCACAGTTGAGTAATAGACCCTTAGTATTTATTAATTTACCTGTAATCTAATTTTAATTGATTATCAAATTATTTAATTTCATTCTTATATTATCAGCTCAATTATGTGTCTTTCAGTTCAAATTAAAATATTTAAAACTTCAGTAATAAACTAAAATCATTTTAATTTAATTATAAATTACAAGAAATGAATTTACAAGAAATTTAATTTAATTATCAACATTAATTAGGTATTTGCAAAAATGTCATCACAAAAGTAAACATTGATTTTGGTATTTTGAATTTAAATTTCAATATAAAAAAATGTTAGCTTGGCAACTCTACTTCATCCAAATAAACTGACATATAAAATAAAAGCAGTTTCCAATACTAAGCACATTCGAAAAGTTTTCTTGGCTTGAAGTGTTGACCGGTTTTTTTAACAGGTAAAACTAACATTTATTAGGTGTAAGTAATAGTAATTAAGTATTGCAAAAAGTTAACTTTTAATTAAAACAAAAATTTTAATAAAAATGTTAGAAATTTCTAACTCTTATATTGGTATTTTAATTAAATAGCACTTAAGTAGTTTTTAATTTTGCACATAATTTTTTGCATATTAAATTATTAAGAACTCATTGAATATTATTTATTATTCAATAATTGAATATTATTATTTATTAAATATTTTTTTTAAGATTTATGCAATTTCATTTTAAAAGTTATTAAATAGACATTTTGCAATGTTAAATTTAAATATTTTTCTCTAAAACTTTATTGTTTATATAATTTTTTATATATTCAAAAATAATTACTATATTAGCACTTATTTTAATTATAATTAATAAAATTCTTAAAAAATCAAAATTTTTAAATAGAATTTTCGAAAATTGCAAAAGAAAGTTCGAGATTAAAATCGAAAAATAATAAATCAAACGTCAAATTTGTAAAAAAAGTTTCATTTGAAAAATGCGAACTGAGAAAACAAAAGAGATTTTTTTTATTAATTTTATGATCAAGCTAATATAAATATTTCATATAATATATAATTTTTCAGTACATTCTATATTTCTACTAAAAAGTTTCTGAACAATTTTGAAAATGGACAAACAAGTAGAAAGTGATTATTCTTCAAACACTGATGCAGGCCCAAATCAGGATCTTGAATATAAAAGTGACGATGAAAACGCGCAATTCTTTTCTGTGGATAAATATGGTGATTCCGTATATAATGGTTTGCCAATGTCAATGGTTGATCGTGTTAGTGCTGCTTGTGAAGATTCAACTGAAAATCCGCAATCATCCACTACAAATTCCGAAAGCGTTGAATATCTGAAATGTGCGGCTTGTTGGTATGTACAATATTTATTAGAGTATATAATATAATAAAAAAAGTCTATATATATGGTATAGTACATATTATTATATAGTGTAGAATATAGTATTAGTATAGTATAGTAAGGTATATGGTATCATATAGTATATAATATGGTATAGTTAAGAACATAGTGTTATATGTATATACTATATGTAGTATGCAGTAATATAGTATATAGTATAGTATATACTATAATTAATTATAGTATACAGTATATTATTATATTATATACTATATAATATAGTATAGTAAAGTATACTGTATCATATAGTATATAATATAGTACATAATATAGTATATAATACAGTATAAGTATGGTATATTAAAGTAATAAGTATCATATAGTATATAATGTAGTATATAGCATAGTACACAGTATATTATAGTTTATAGTATGATATAGTATATGTAGTAATATACACAATTTACATGATATCATACAGTATATAGTATAGTTTATAGCACATATAGTATAATAATATATAGTTAAATATGTATTATAATTTCTATACTGTAAAGTACAATATCTATAGAAGGTTAGATGAGATTAAACTGGTTGCTCGAAAACCGTTACACATATACACATTGGTCCTAACCGATATCAGATACAAGTAGCCCTCATTTAGGATGATATTTTTTTCTGCCATTTTAAGTTTTTTCTTTCGAACATCAAGCATTTTTTAAAAATCTTGAAAATTTTGTTTTTTGATCAGAACGTAGTGGAATTTGTACTCAGAACATTAACATCATGTTCTAGAAATATTTATATATAACATATTGTTATATATGTTATGTATTACAATAAATATAAGAGAATATGGTACAATATATATAAATACGTAGTACAATATCATATAAAATAATATATGATAAAATATATAATAAAGTAATAAAAATATATACTTGTATGTAATACATTATGTAGCACAATATATAGTAAAAAATGTATTACAATATATATTATAACATACATAATACATTAACATTGTCTACTGTATACAATCATTGGTTCCTTAACTAGATGTAGTTCTATTCACTTCACTTTTTTAAAGAACATTGACAGATTTGTTGTACTATCCTCGTTGAAAGTTTTCTAAGCCAATGTTCACACAGTAATGTCTTTATAAATCTAATAACATCTTAAGATTTTATACCTTATTCCGCCTAATTAAAGGTAAAGGTTTGTCAGTATTCGAATATAAATAAACCTAACCACAAATCAAACCATTGACTGTGCAATAACTGCACCGACGTTGAAGTTTGGATAAACCGGTTTTTAAACCAAACTAATGGTTAAATGTATTGTAGCTCTGAATCAAGTCTTTTGACTTTGAAGCCCGGATATCCATATTGACAGACTATGCTAGTCACATAGCATAGTCAAATATGTTGTCAAATGTGCCCAGTAATTTGTAATTGTCACAAAAGTTGCAATAATTAATACGTATATATATTAGGGCTGTGCCGAATCGGTTTTAAATAAGTTTCGTCGACTTTGTAATGGGTGGTATAACATATAGGACAAAATATAGTATAATTAGTGGTGCTGAATGGGAAACTGAAAGAAGCAATATTATTCATAAGATGTTAATAACCTTCTTCCTTTTATTATCATATATTTTATTGACATTCTATAGACGTCACTTAATATTATTAATATAATATATATATAGTAAAATTATTGCTATTTTATTTTTTCTTTATATTTTTAATTATAGTAAACCAATGCGTAATCCACGTTATTTATCCTGTTTACATCCTTTTTGTGAAGACTGCATTCAGCTCGTACCGTTTGAACAAACTGTGTCAATGGGTGAAAATAAAAATTCTGTAAAGTCTGTCTATCATATACACTGCAAAGTCTGTAAACAGATCACAAAGGTAATGTGTCGAAGCAGGAGTAAATAATCAAAGATCGCTTAGAAATTTTATTTTACCTTTAGGTTGGTGATGAGGGTGTTAACGAACTCGTTAGTGGTAATGGCTTTAAGACCTTAATGGCTACGTCCAAATTGGGTACATGTTATGTTTGTGCTAAATTGCTAGATCTTGTTGCCTATTGCAATGAATGTCGTGCTGATCTGTGCTCCACATGTGACAATGCTCATAAACTTCTGTACTGCTATGAAAATCATACAACTGTTAAATTTGCCGATAGGAAGAAAGAGAAAATCGATGAACTTCTTTGCTGCGCTCGTCATCCAGATTGTAAATTGTGTTTCTATTGTTATGATTGTGAAATTCCTATTTGCAAGGAATGCTTTCGTGAATCGCATAAAGGTGCGAAACATAATTGCGATATTATTGCTTTTGCTCAAAAAAGAGAACGTAATGATATTGAACTCCTGATGAATAAGGCCACCTCAAAGGTTTGTATATATATTTTCTAATAATTTTTAAAATTTTTATTTGAAGAGACTACTGTTTGTGCTTTCAGTCAAATAATTATGTGGAATTCGCGAATATATCAAATGCTGTGTCGGAGATGGAACAATCTGGTCAACGTGCTTGTGATAAAATTGTCGACACTTATAGAACTATGGAGCATATACTTGCGAAATTTCGAGATATCGCATTAAAGAACTTGGATGAAAATTTTCAACTACAAAAGGATGAACTTATTCTCACAGCAGCCAAGGTTGAAAATGAAAACGATGAGGATGGCAGTAAGAAGAAAATACCGACGAATATTAAAAATGAAATTATGCAAAACAAATCTACACCAATTCTTAACACAAACGTTGAAGCATATTTTAATAAGATTGCTGACTGCTTTGGTAAAGTAAAGGTTACAGAAACAGTAGCTGGTTCCAAAACTAATAGCCCTATAAGTCCTCAAAGAACTAGCAGTCCTTTGCCGGATACAATGCGTGGTGGATTTGAGGGGAGTCTCTCTTCTGTAGAAAATAGTTTCACTTTACCAAATGATTTGACACAATCGTCCGTAATGTCCACAAATAAAGATAATACCAACAAAAGCGGCAGCAGTGAGGACGAACTGGAAGTTAAAGACATGTATAAAAAAATAGCTAACAATTCGTCCTTAAATGTCAATGCCCCTATTTTTTGTATGAGAGATAGTAGCGCATCTTCAGATACGTTTATAATGCCTCTAAAATTTGGTGCAAAGAATTCGTTTTTTAATCACTCAAAAAATAATTGGCAGTTAGCAAAATTAGATGGAGGTAGGTAAAATTTTGTCTATAACTTCATTATTACATTAAATATGAAATCAATAGATATGCTACTAACTTCTCAATATGGCAAACGTTTGAAAAAAGTGATGTATACTGCATCTGATGTTAAACCGTTGAATGTTCGATTTATGTTCGGTGTACACGGTTTTAACAAATTGCAGTTTAACATTCCACATGGATTCTGTTTAAGCAAAGATGATGACATCGTTGTGGCTGATACAAATAATCATCGCATTGTTGTCTATGATAAACATGCAAATTTCAAGTTTCAATTTGGTGTGCCTGGTAAAGAGGAAGGTCAATTATGGTTTCCACGTAAGGTCACAACTTTGCCCACAAACAAGAAGTTTGTAGTCTGCGATCGTGGAAGTGAACGTTCCCGCATGCAAATATTTTCCAGAACTGGACATTTCCTACGCAAAGTTTCAATACGGTAAGTATTTCAAATATATATCATAAAAATCTTATTTGTTTAGACGTGTATTTCCCTCACGTCACTCGTATGTATTCTTTGTACAAAGTAAGCGGAATCCGGAACCATTGTCTGTGCAGTATCTGAACCGAAGTTTTAGCTTGAATAAACCTGTTTTTTAATCAAACTAATGGTTAAATATATTACACCAATAAACCAAAAGTCTTTATAAATAAGTCTTTTTAACTTTAAAGCTCGATATCTATATTGGCATATAGCCTTGTTAAATATCATAGTCAAGTCTGTTGTCAAATGTGCCAGGTAATTTGGAATTGCCCCAAAAGTTATAAAAGTTAATAAATATTTGGGTTGTGCCCAATTTGTCTTAAAATGGACTCGTCGTCTTTTGAGTATAATTTAACCAAAACAAAAACCGAATCAATCGAAGATATATGTTTAGATTTTTTGTATCGGTCGGGTGGACATATCCCAAAAATGCCAATATTATGGCTTGTAATGGCACATATTTTCCTAATACCAAATGGTATAGCCTTAACAAGATCTTTTGGTGCAATATGTGTTGCATACATATACATAAACTATCAGCACTCTATCTAAGATGGACTAGATTACCCCTCATGTTAACAATACAGATAAGAATTCCAAAACTAAGATCTATTAAATAAATCTATACACTGGACTTGTTCTAGTCTAAAATCACCCGACTAATACAAAACATCTATTCCAAATCACAAACCGAACTTATCGAAGATATATGTTAAATAAAATACTTCCAATCAAATTAACAGTATTGAAACAATGAACTAAAGCATTCCAAAAATTTAGCTGATTTATTTACCCCCGATATATTTATATTAAATATCCAATATCCAATATATATATTTTTTTATATATTAAATATTAACATATTTCCATATTTTATAATTTACAGATATATAGATATTGTTGCTGGTTTGGCTATAACATCTAAAGGACATATAGTCGCTATAGATAGTGTTTCACCTACAGTATTTATTATATCAGAAGAAGGTGATTTGCTCCATTGGTTTGATTGTACCGAATATATGTGTGAACCATCTGATGTGGCTACTAGAAGTAAATTGAGAATCATTTTCATTAATCTGATTATTATATTTCAATAAAATTTATTTAATAGATATGGAGATTTACATATCGGATTTTAAGGGTCATAGTGTTTCGATTTTTAATGAAGATGGCAGATTCTTGTATCGTATTGGTGGTCCAGATATTACATGCTTTCCAAATGGAATTGACATATCTGCACAGGGTTGTATTTTGGTCGGAGACTCGCATGGAAATCGTTTTCATGTTAATTGCTTTTCTCGAGAAGGAGAACAATTGGCTAAATATGAATGTCCTTTAATTAAGGTATGCATTATTTTATTAATTTATAATTGATAATTTTTTAATAATATAATAATTTTAATATATCTCTATACTTTTTCTTTGTGCTCAAAACTTCAGTTTCTGAAGATTTGTCACTGTCACGGCCGCATAATCATATCGTGGTTACAAGGCCATGCCCTCAGTATATTGTTCAATGACAATACCTGGACAACAGTGGTGGTAGCACCGTAGATATACTTGTAGTAGTTTGGATAATACAACCATTTGTTTAGAGCTTCTAAAGTATTTTTGTGTGCATCATCATAAGCATATAATATCCTCTAATATGGTATAACCTGATATTATGGTATGACTAGGTTAGATTTGATTTGGCAGTACGCTGATCCTTGGGTTTCACATAATCCATTTATTATTACAATACAATGGATTTAACTCTTTGAGCTTGTTATCACATTAGACTCCTTAATCCATTAAGCTCGTTAACTTATTGGGCTAGGTTATCCATTGAGCTTGCTAACTTGTTGGGCACGTTAATCCATTGTACTCGTTAATCCACTGGGCTCCTTAACCAATTGGGTTCGTTAATCCATTGGGGTCATAAACCAATTGAACTCGTTAATGTTGTTGATTATTGTCTACACAGTCGCTGTCTGAGCAATCGAAAAAATGAGAAGTCGAAACAAGTACAATCGGAATATGAGAAATCGAAACGAGTGTTAACTTTTTATTGCTTTTAATAAAATTAGTGTGGAATTTTTGAAATATCTTTCTACTTCTAGGGCTGTTGACTTCCTTGTGATAAAATTAACCAAAAAGACTGTAGACGATAAGGTTTCTGATGTCACGATGTAAATTCTTATAAAGCTTACTATTCTGGGTCCTCTTTATGTTATCGTTATCATTCTTAGTATCCCAATTTACTTTTATTTCTTTCCAATCTTCTGTAGTTAAAAAGTAAGTAGCAATATTATTATTGAAGTTTGGAGTAGAAGATATCTGAAGATAGACTACTAAGACTAGAAATAGTGGAATGTAGTTGACTAAAACTATAGGCTAGAAGCATTTTAGGATCCTTCAAGAGTGACTATGATTTTTGTTCCTTTGTTAACACTGATCTGTATAGTCTCTCCATATAATTTTATTTATTATTTTAATTTAAATAATTTTTTATAATGTACTTATTTAATATTTAGTCTCAATAGATATTGTTTTATTCATATATAGTGTTTATTTACTGATTTTATTATTTAATAAAATGATGAATTTATTTTTGAATTTGAATAAAGGTTTCACGTTGTTGTGGCTTAAAGTTAACTTCGGAGGGCTACGTGGTAACATTAGCCAAAAATAATAACACCGTCCTATTGTTTGCTTTGCAGAAGTGAAAAAATAACAAAGCTTTCTTCTCAAATTAATCAAGAAGTAATCAAGTTTCAACATTTCAAGTAATTTCAAGTTCAAGAAAATCAAGAATTCTAACAATTTTTTTTTTACTATTCTTTTCATATTGTTCAGTTTTGCTACTTAAAATTTTTTTTAATAATTTTTAATTCACAGTTCACATATTTCAAATTAATTACTAATTTTTATTTTATTTAAAAAATGGAATTGTCATCAATTAATTATAAAAATAAAAACTAATAAAACACATTTACATTATGTATTATTTAGTTGATTTGTGAACACATTCTCCAGCGATCCATGTCGACAATACATGTAAATCATCATCCATTAGAATAAAATCAGCATCAGAGCCAAAGTCCAGTGTACCTTTTATATGCTCAATTTTAAGACACTTAGCAGGATGTAAAGTGGCCGTCTCAATAGCATAAACCGTTGAGCAACCTAGAGAAGTTAATAAAAAAAGATGCATCACATTTTCTTTAGATGGATGAAGGATGAATACATAAAGAATAATTTTTGTTACTAAGCAAAATTTTTGATACTAAGCAATAAAAGGCTGGAGTCTTAGCCTTACTATTTAATTCATCATATCTTTCAGTGATAGCAACATATAAGGAATTAGCTGCCTAAATGTACGAGTATAAGGTGAGTTGTGTGATGTTATTCTTTAAGAATAACATGAAGAATACCAAAGATTTGTAATCATATGTGTGATTAATGACTGCAATTTTTTTTTCAGGTCTGTTTTTTTGAACTTATTCTATAAAAAAAGAAAGCAATATTCCATCTAATATAACAATTGGCAGCTCTGTCTGCAATGTTGATTGCATCACTTTTTAGGTCTAGAAATCACACGCAGTTATTTTTATTATTAAGACTTTTTTCATGAAATATCCTAATAGTAGGTACTGCGGTCAGAAGAGTCCTATTGTACCAAAAAGCTTTCTGAACAAAGTCCAGAACCAAATCGAGAGAACAGCTGTGAAGCTGTTTTGGTGACAGAAATTTGCATATGGAATAAGTTTCTTCTGTACATTGTTAAAGCTGGACAATCACAAAGAATATGCATAGTTGTTTCCTCATCTTCGAGGCATAATCTGCATTTTAAATTAGTAGATAATACGAAGTGATATTTCAGATCCTAATGACCTGTAATGAAACCCCTTAGCCACCTTAAATCACCTTTTGAGAGTTTAAGAATGTTTTTGTAGGAGTACGGTTTTATCAGTGTTTTGCTAAGTCCTGGAGAATCTTCCCAGTACACCAGCAGCAAACGATTCTCCCTGTCCGTGATTATTTGTTTTGTACTATAACAAATAATATATATATCATATAAATAATATTATATGACGACTATATTGCAAAAAATATTCCATTCTTTTATTAACATGATTATATTATAATTATAATGAAAACTGTATTATGGCAATATAAATTAAATAAAAAATCTTAATAAAAAAAATGTTGGGATGAAAGTACATTCACTTTCTGCTTCAGGACTAAAAAGGTATTAATAAATTTTATTCATCCCATTTCATAAATTGTACTACTTTAAATATCAGATAAGTATAAATATATCAGATTGTCAGTATCAATTAAACAATAATTAATTATATTAAATACTAACCTGTTACTTTTTTAAATATTCGCACACATTCATCCATTGGTGCAATGCTGCCACATAATGTGTTAGTATTAGCAATAAATGCTTTTCCATCTCTTACTTCTAACTCAAGTTCGCCAATATGATGTATACCTTCTTCAAGACCCAAAGCTGATATAGCATCTGTCACCAATATTAAACCATCAGGATGAGTGCGATGTGCAATACGTAAGGCGGCTGGATGCGTATGTACACCATCAGATATAATACCAAAATAAATAACTTGTTCGGAAGGTAGACCGTCTGAAGCCAGCAGACCAACTAAGCCAGGGTCACGATGATGAAACTGTAAGGAAAATATATTACAATTTTCTATATACAGAAAAAATTTTGTTTAATAATAAATAAAAAAATTATTATTAAGAAATCTTACTGGCAGCATAGCATTAAAAAGATGTGTTATTAATGTAGCACCATTTTGTGCAGCTTTCTCGCCATCCGATAGATTTGCCATGGAGTGACCCAAAGCTACCGTAATTCCACGATTTGTAAGCGCACGTGTTACCTCACCTGTTGCATCTATTTCTGGTGCTAATGTAATGATCTTAACATTATTGAAAGAACCATAAGCTTCGAGTATACTGTCAATGCCCTATTATTGGAATAAGTAAGTGGGTTTTATATATATATGTTACACGAGTACATAAAATAGTTTTATGGTATTTACCTTTTCTAGATTTTTAATACATTGTTCTGGATGTGCACCTTTCTTTTTGGGGTTAATGAAAGGTCCTTCCAAATGCATACCTAAAATACCAGCTCCTTCAGTTTTATTCGGAATTTTTGGCAGTATTTTTTTATAGTGTTCTACTGGTGATGTGACTAATGTTGGACAGAAGGAAGTAACACCATTGGTAATAAGACCTCGAGCTACTTTATTAATCCCTTCCTCTACAGTTTCCACATCATGAGAAAAATCAACACCGTAACCACCTTTGGTAAGTGTAGAAGATTTTTAATTTTTTTTGAAATAAATTTATTAAATACAGTATCCAAAAAGTCTATTTAACAATAAGTTGACAATAAATAACTGCTTAGTTTAATAAATAACAATTCAAAATTTTTAATTGAAATGAGAACTTGAACTTGCTAAGCTTCGACACCTAGCTTCCTACCGACGTTATTATAAGGATTGTTATAAGGAAGAAGATTTGCACAGCATTTAAAAAAATTTTGATATATGGTGGTTTAGGAAGTAATTGGTGCAATGTGACCTATAAAATCTTTAGTCTAGACTATTCCTGGAAAGAGTCTTCTAAACTAACTCAGATAAAGCCCCTGTTATTAAATAACCCAACAATATCTTGTTTAAGATTCCGGACATCATCTGGTTCATTAAAGTCCATAAATGGGTTCTAAACTTGTTTCATTGTTGTTGCAGAATATGGGGGGATAAAGGACAAAGAAGTATCGTTTTTTTATTTTACAGAACCTATAGGTGTTGTTGTCTTTCAGTCCAACCTTTGAGATTGGGAGGTAACAAATATATGTTTCGTTAAGAAACCAATGATTAGTCTGAATTTAGTTCTATTTAGACCGTGAAATTTGTTGCTGATAAATAATGAGCCGCTACTTTGCTCTTGATAATCACGCGCTATCACCGTTTTAATTATTATAGTTCAACTGTGATAGCCGATAAATCTAATGTGTTGTATTAAAAAAGCCTGATAAATGATTATTAGGGTTTTAGGTCTTATGGATGGAGTTAAGCTTCCTGTTTTCGCAAGATATTTCGTTACTATCGAATCTCTTATGGACGGATTTTATTTCACAACTATCAATGGCATGCATCTTTCTTCGAAAAACTGTGGGAAAATTTTCACTTGGAACGGCTAATGGTACATCAACGGCACTTTTCCATTGAATCTGGGTCTGTGAATGACTTGAAAGCTGTAATTTCAAGTTTTGGTTTATTGATGAATCAAACACACTCATTGGTCGGCTAATAAAAGTCGCCTGAAAAATTGGGGAAGTTGTGTATTGCAACGGCTACATTGGATCCAAGGAACACATTTTTTACCTTTTAGGTTTTGATTTATCGGTGAACTGAAACCCTTTAAGGCATTATATGTTACAGCTTTCAATGGCATGCGCCTTTGTTCGAAGAAAAGTTTTCCATTGCAATCGTTAATGGTCCATCAACATCAGTTTTCCATTGAATCTGGATCTATGGAAGACTTTTTCAGCCTTAAAGTTTTGGTCTATTGGTAAACCAAACATACGCTGTTTAAAGTCACTTGAATAATTAGGGTAGTGGTCTATTGCAACGGCTTAGTTGAATATGGATTCAAGTACCACTTTTTCAGCTTTTAGGTTTTGATTTATCGGTGAAGCAAGAACATAAATTGGTTCAGTAAATAATTTACAGAACATATAAATCGAATAGCGTTTATGAGAGATTAAGTTATCACGTCGCCTTTAAAAAACCACTTAGGTCTGTTGAAACAATGTGTTGACGCAGAAGAGTGTATATAATTATAATATATGTATATTGTTTTTATTAAGTATAAAAAGTACGTTGTATTTAGACATAAAGTAGTAAATAATAATAATGTTAAAGATAAGTGCCTATAATAAAGAAATTAGAAAATGAATGTTAAGAAAGTTCAATGAACACATAACTCATACATCCAACGTTTACGTTAGATTGACCTACTTATGGATTTATATAAAATATGTTGCGTTTCAAAACAAAAACAAAAATTATCTACGATTATATACTATATAGTACATACTATTTGAGTCAAGTTGAATTACATATTGATAAGATAATCTCTGTTTGCAAAAATTCTTGTTTTTAAATAAAGATACCCGTGTTAAATAAACGAAGTCTGGTCACTCAAGCACTTGTGCTTTAAGTGTTTTGACACTTTTGCTCCACATTTTTGCAAATGAAAACAACTTCACAGATACAAAATGTAAAGAATATGAACGCGTGTAATGCAGCGTTTTTCATTTCGCTTGTTTACCGTTTATTTGGAGGTCAATGTACCCGGCTGCTATAATCGCATCCCCGCAATCAATTTGCTTCACTGCCTCCACTTTCTCGTCGAAAAACACCGGCTCCGGATTTATGATTTTGCCATTGCGTATCCACAAATCGTCGCGAATCAATTGGTGGTCGCGAATTAGTCGACAATTTCTAAATTGTATTAAACCCGCGTTTGCCATGTGTACGAATATTTCAAAATTTTAATTAAATTCAATTATAAATAATCAAAAAACTAATTGAGGCTCGTCAAAAAAAAAAAAGATTAATTGAAAATAAACAAAAATACCGAAAACGACTAACTTCCACTTTGAATAACAAAACTAAACTGAGCGAGCTGTCATTGGAGAACAGCTGCTTTGCTCAAAAGTATCTCACGGATGCAAAATGTGTTTGTGGTTGAAGATACTTTATAAAAAAATGTTGTGTTTTGGTTTTACTGCGATTATTTCGCTCCAATGTGTGGTTTTAGCTTAGTTCAACAGCCAATTGGTGTGAAGCCAACATGTTGTAAGTGGTTTCTTGTTTTTTTTTTTGTTTTTTCTTGATAAAAGACGAAATATAATACTAGTATCTGTAGGGTTATACTATTTGAAATATTTATGATAAATATATCCTACATTATTTATATATTTATAAATTAACCTCACAAAACATTTTTGTGAAT
Organism: Teleopsis dalmanni; assembly: GCF_002237135.1. Lineage (NCBI taxonomy): Eukaryota > Metazoa > Arthropoda > Insecta > Diptera > Diopsidae > Teleopsis > Teleopsis dalmanni. Next base: position 184,953,304 of record NC_051846.1, on the reverse strand, counting down.
TTAGATACAATATTAAATCTAACAAAAAATATTTATAAATATTAATAAATATTTTTTTAAATACATATTTTATTTCCGGCCTGTTAAAGGTGGTTGGTTGGTTGGTTGCAGTGGCAGGCCATTAGATAACTTCCATGTACCACAATTAGCGATTTTTCGACGTTTTGCTACCACATTCCTTGCAAGAAACCTACTATAGAAGAGTAAATAATTTAATAGGTCTATTGTCTTCACCGATGAACAATCTGATAAACTAACAAAGAAATATCTTCCTAAGAACTTATATCTTCTGAACGCCAAAGCCGGGCATTTACAGAGAAAATGTATTAGAAAATGTTAAATTTGATCTGTACACCTTTTTTAAATTAAACGATTAATATTTTTTTAAATTCTATAATTTGACACTCCTTGAAAGTCATCATCAGGACAAGGAATAATTGGAACCGGGTTTGTATCTCAGACTTCTTTCACTATATTACAAACTGAATAAACCTGTTAATATACCATTCTGTGCATTAGAATTCAGCACTATATTTACCTAGGCACAGGAACAATTTAAAATCCTATACTTTTCAAAAAATAATACTTTAAAAAACAGTCCTCTATATGTCAGATCAAAAATTTTCAGTTCATTTATTAAACTATTGGAATTTATTTTGTCCAATTGTTTAATAGAATAAAAATGTTATTATTAATTAAAACAAAATTATAAAGAAGTACATAATATATTCCATTCTAGGGTGCTACTATGATTATTTTTCCTTCTGTTACATCTGATCTATCTTGATAATGCTTATCTCATATACAGAGTATGTTATTGTGAATGTTCTATTGAGCTTCATTAGCTATTTCCATTTTCATTTTAGGAACCTGTTTAAATATGATAATTATTTCTTTTATATCTGAATTCTGCTAACAATGCATATCTCATACTATATCCTATGTATGAGTATTATATTAGTATAATATTTGTATTATAAGTATAATGTTATAGTGAATATATGATCCAGGTTTTTCAAGAAATTCATATCTTCCATTTGAAAGATTTAATTATATGATTATTTCTGTTTCCATCTACCTGATTTTTCTGGAATATTATAGTGAATAATCATAAATCTTTTTTCATAAGTGTATATATTCTATTTCAAGGATTTCTTAAATGATGGTTGTTATTCATTTCTTACATCTAAACTCTTTTAATGCTATTATTATTATTTAAGTAATAGGCTATTAAAGCACCCCGACCTAAAAGATCTATTCTGCGCCTAAAGGCTCAACTAGGACAATTTTAGACTATTTATAAATCTTGTAATTGCCTATTTGATTTGGGTCTAAGATCCCGGTTCCAAGTTAGTCGAGTATATGTCTTGCCACCGCTGGGCAGTTGCATAGAACATGTTCTGATGTTTCCTTCTCCTCATGACAGAGTCGATAGGAGTCACTTTCTACCACACCTATAATCTTCATGTGGTAATTAAGTCTACAGTGTCCTGTAAGAAGTTCAGTGTAGATTTTAATATCGTTTCTGCTAAGGCCAAGGATAGCATCAACTTTGATGTGATCAGGATCAATGAATGTTTTTGACTGTGCGTGCCTGTTTGGGCTCTCCAGTGTTCAAGTAGATGTTGTTTCTCCCGTTCACATCAGGACCAATGAAAGGAGTACATGCACCCTTCTTTCTAATGCTTCTTTTATAAATTTAGATATCCCGTTTTAAGCACCGATGATTAATTCTCTTTTCTCATTTAATTCTCATTGTCATATCTGTATACTTCTGATATCGTATCGCAATTCTTCTGGTATATTACAACACATATATGATGTCTTTTTAATGAATTTAATATCTTCTACTTTAAGGTACTGTTTGAAATGCGATGGTTATTGATCTTTTCCTTACATCTGCTTTCTTTCGATAATGCATATCTTATACATTTTTTATGAACTTCATATAACTTATTTTAAGAACCTGTTTAAAATAAGATGATTATTTTTCATTTGTTTATATCTGAATTTTTCTGACATGGTATCTTAATTCTTCTGGTATATTATAATAAATATATGATAGTCATTTCTTCACGAATTTCATATTATTACTTTTAAGGGATAAGAAGTCTTTTATGTATCCCATCTAAGGACTTAAAATTAAATTCTTCTGAAAACTTAAACAGAATTCTTTTGGTATATTATAGTTTATATATAATAAATTAATAAAATTTAAAATAAAATAATTTTCGTCCTAACCACAAATCGTGAATGCTAGTTCAGTTTACACACCAAATATCTTCCATCCTCCAGCCTTTAGCTTCCAAAGTCAATAGCATCGCAAACAAAACAGTTGCTGTAATGAATTCGTTCGTATGCATTTAACATTTTAATGAAAATTCTTAATTACACTTGATTAACATGAAAAAGATAATCTATCCGAAAGCGAGGTATGAACTCAAAGAAGACATAGCGCCGCCGCCGTAATGGAAGGAAAGGATACACTTCAACATTGAGTACATTTACTGGTAATTAAGTGTGTCTAGTGTTTCTGTCATTCTTTACTCCTCTGCGCAGTTTAGTATTTTCGTTGGCGTACTTCTACGAATAGTAATATCAACCTTCACTAGGTGTTCCTCTGCTATTACTTTTCACATACACTTTTTATCCGTGTCGTGCTGTTCGCAGCTAAATAAAGTTATTTCAAGCTTTGCATCTTAGGAGAATATCTTTTTTTTTCGTATCTTCTTTTTCAGGCGCAACAGTGGAAAAAACGTGACCGAAATTCCAAAGTTTTCATTTTGCTACCAAAGCTGATTTTTAAGAATCCACCGTCTGCCGTCTACCGTCACTCGTCTACATAATTTTACTTTGAAACATAAGCGTAGTACATAAGCGTATATAAAATTTATTAAAGATAAAAGTATTTTAAGAGCAGCTACCCAGAAATTTATCATAAAGTATCTTTTGCTTAAGCTTGTACTCGTATATCGAGGCGAGACCGTGCCACACGGCACATAGCACTCCATGCGTGCAACTGCACAAAATATGAATAGTTCCAAAGATGCCAAATTACAAGAATCCTAAGTGCGGTGCGGTGCGGTTGAAAGGGAGCTTTATGCTTGGTGTCAGGTATGTGTTCATGTGTATGAGAAGATACTTTTGAGTGTGCATTTCGGGTGAATTAAAATTTTTAATTACATCAAATGCAACCATCTTTTGGCAGTGTGCGTACTCGTATTTGTTAAACACACACTTACTTTGTGGCTAATGAAGAAAATTAATATTCAAAGGTATTTTCTCAAAAGTAAAATTCTGCAGCAGAGCATAGAAGTTTACCTGCAGATTGCTTTAGGTTATTTGTGAAGTCTAAAATTAAATTTATTATTTTCCTGCAAACCAAACTTAATTACTGTGCTTTCGAAATTTCTATTTACTATCTGCAATATTAGTACGAGATCGCAGTATTTAACACACTTAAGCTTTTTACAGAAAATTAACTTTAATTTAGATACAAATTCCTGAAGAGAATGATATTAGGTGGATCTGCAAAAAAAAATATTTTATTTAACATTTAATTTAAAGTCCTTTTATTTTTTAATGAAATCATATTTTTTGCAAACCTGTTTCAGTTATTCGGTATGGGTATACGCGGGTATGGGTCGGATGTTTTGGTATTTAATTGTTACATGTGTTAAGAGTATTCCCAAATATTCGTCATTTACTTCATCATTTAGTCTTTGGTATGAATATAGTTATTCGGTACCTTTAAATACAAATCCAAAACCAAAAAAATGAATTCGTAACTATTTCAATATAATTTTTATTTGTAATCTATAATAAGACCAGAATAGCTTAAAAGAAGAAACATTTTTAAATAGTATTCTTGAAGCTCTTCGATGTACCCACAATTCTTTCCAATAACAATACATTTTTTATGATATTCTATATATCAAAAACTTACTATAGAATAAAGAGATACATATGAAAATCCTAAATAAAAATAAAAATACATACCGTTATCTATAGTATTTAGCTTTTAACTAGATGAATTATAAATTTTTATGGATCGAAAGCTTAGTGGGGAAATAACTGATCAATCCTTAAGATTGTTTGATAAGCAGTTAAAAACTGAAAAACAACGATTATTATTATTGTTATTAGACCTATTATTATGCGATCCAAAAGATCTATTGTGTCCCTTAGTCGGATTAGAGTATTTCTCCAAGTCCGATTTATTTAACGAAAGACAGTATAAAGCCTATCTTTCCTGGCCTTGAATCCTTATGTTTAAGGAAATACCCTCCTAGGTGTTTCATCGCTTGTGCATCAGTGCTGGGCAATCTCCTAGCACATGGTATGCGGTTTCTGTCTTTTTTCTGCAGTATCTGCAGTCTGAGTTGGATTAGATTTTTAACTTTCTTAGGTGATTATTCAATCTACAGTGATCCCGTAATAACTTAAGTTAATCTTACTTTGTTCTATGCAATCTTTGAATTGCTTTTAGGTTGTAAGACTCCAAAAGTATTTTAGATTGCGATACTCTTGATAGTTCTCCCCAAAACAACTTATTTTTCAATTATATTAATTATGAAATCCTCAAACTATACTGTAAAATTAAATAGTCCACAGCTAAAACACGAATTACAAACTTAACGATCTATTATTTTTTTATTATTATTAAAAGAGTAAACGTGCAAATTGCCCAACAGCCGGTATTGCGGCCAGAAGAGACTTATAGTACCAGAACTTAACGATCTAATCTATAACCTAAATTTAAAGCCTGCATGGCGATATAGAGGAAATCAAAAGGTCATAGCAGGTAAATCTTAAGCTTGTGTTTCAAAAGCCATACAGAAAATCACTAGAAAATGGACATCTTAAAACTAGAGTTTTAAGATGTCCAGTACTTTGTAAAGGAACAAAGTACTGGTTTACAAGAATTCTATCACAGATCCACTCTTAACCCTAATTTAACCTATTTCCCATGTTAATCATTTTAAAATAATGAAGACAATCATTCTGTTGTGAAACACATTTATTCTATATAGTATGAAAGTAGGCGAGTGGAAATTCAAACTACTACTTTATATAGTTTTATTTTTTTTACCATTCAAATTTTTTAGTTTAAACGTGAATATATTTTTCTTGGAATTTCTTTAAAATTCAATTGTAACAATATTTTGGTTATAAATTCAAAATCCTATCAAATAAGATGTATATTTCTGATCCAGAAGTATTAGAGTTTCTTTTCCAACATGGGAAACCAGCTACTTTGGAAGAAGTGACAGAACATGCATACGAATTTTATAGGATGCCAAAATCTGAGATTATCCATGATCTATTAGTGGCTCTAGAAAGCTGTGTGGCACGTGAGGTTATCCTTAAATTCGAAAATAAATATTTTACTTATCGGATTAACAAGCAATCAGTGGACAAAATGCTGGGGTTGCATTCTGTAAAGAAGTCTGTTTCTTTTAAAAGAAAGATGAAAACTTTAAAGAAAAGATATGTAGCATCGCCAAATATAGGAGATAAAATTGTTCAGAAGGAGGAGCAACAAGAAGCAGAAAGGGCCCTGTTTGCTGAAAAAAATTCAGTCTGTCGCAATTTTGGAAAGAAGTTTTTTGATTTTAACTTCTTCAATGATTGATTGGACCTTGCTTGGTTTCCATACAGGGCTTCTAATATGGATGCTGTTGTTTCTGGTCTGCGCTTACTTTTGATATGACTCTAGTTGCCTATTGAAGTGGATTTTTTTTTTGGTGTCTTGAGTTTAAAATCGTTGATGAATTGAAGAAACCTAATCACAAACATACTTTTGGCTTAAAATTTACTTTAAATTATTCAGTATAATCTATTCGTTTCAACTGTTCTAGCAATAGTTTAATAAAAAGTATTCTATATGTACTTAAATCTGAATTATAATAGTGAAGAATTGTTTGTCCTTTGCATCTATTATTCAGACTAAGTACAAAGTCTGTATTATTCAGTATAATCTATTCGTTTCAACTGTTCTAGCAAGAGTTCAATAAAAAGTATTCTATATGTACTTAAATCTGAATTATAATAGTGAAGAATTGTTTGTCCTCTGCATCTATTACTCAGACTAAGTACAAAGTCTGTATTATTCAGTATAATCTATTCGTTTCAACTGTTCTAGCAAGAGTTCAATAAAAAGTATTCTATATGTACTTAAATCTGAATTATAATAGTGAAGAATTGTTTGTCCTTTGCATCTATTACTCAGAGTAAGTACAAGTTTCCTATACTAAAATTCATTGACTGCTTTTCGGAACTATAAACAATTCTACTTAAATCTGTCGAAAGTATTTTATTTTAATACTTTTTTTTTAATCTACAATCATAACAAAAAATTTGACAAAGTACTGTCAACTTCTTTCAAGCGTTTTAAACATTTGATAACAGATACACAGAATTCACAACAATGTGAACAATGTTCCGAGAAAAATTCTTTAAAAATCAAATAAACTTACTAATTACTTTGTCCCTAGTAATATAAAATTTTCGGAGTGACACACCAATTTCAAAACAGACGATAGAAAAGTTAGCTATTTTAAGCAACTTTTTATTATTATTCTATATGCCGATATAGCTTACTTCAGGAGATATAGAGGTTTAAAGCTTCATACATTTGTTACAGGAGCACAACTAATAATAAGAGCTCCAGGGTTATGTAGCGAACTAACAGACGATCTCCGTGGAGACCAATCAGTCTCGTAGCAAGAAAAAAAAATAATAAAAATAGTCCAGAGTATGGGAGGATTAAGATAAGCAGATTTCACTTGAAACTAAACCTTATAAGAGGGTTTAAATGGGTTCAAATCTTACACTATGACTATCGATGTTTTCATCTATCGGAAAATACATATTACTTTTGTATACTTGTATATTAGATTTCAATCCATTATGATGAATGAGCTGAAAAGGTCGAAGTACGTGAATCCTCTACTATTTTAAATTAAATTCTGTAAATCACATTTTTTTTTTTCTAAATGCATAAAATAATAATTGATTAACAAAAGGAATAATCAAATCTATACGAAGGAGACACAACTTATAATAAGTGCTTAAGAGTAACGTGATGAACTAACATGCGGTCTCCGTAGAGTCTGAGCCGTCGCGCAGCAAGAAACTCAGTTCGTTGGACTTTCAACAATTTAAAAAAATTATATATAAATATGTATAAAAATAATCGATTTTAGAATGGGCTTGGTATGTTAGCTACTTAATTCTTTCTAAGATCCTCTACTTGCTATTAAATATTTAATTATATTTTAATTTTTATGCAAAATTATTAATCTTACCGATATTTCGGTCTACTTCGTAGACCATTTTCAGTGTACATTAATAATAAACAAGTAGTATAGAATAATAAACAAATTTTCTATCTCTTAAGAGGAGCTAGAAATATTGTACATTCTTTACTCAAAATGCAATGCCATCGCATTTTAGAAAACATTTTTCACAAAATTACGCACTCCAAGTGGAATTATATTTCATTTGATTTATAAATGAGTTTTTTTTTTATTAATTGTTTTTATTTTGGTGAATGTTGATAAAATTTATTTTTATTTAATCAACAAACAGAATGCTATTCACATAATATTAAAATAGTTGCGGTGAAATAAACGCAGCCGCAGGGCCACAAACAAAAATATTGCCTTACACACGGTCAAACACGTTGCAAGCTGATATGCATGTTGATAGAGGTGAAATCGGAGGCTCATACACCAACACACACCGCGTCAGACATGCAGTTGTGTGTGTACGCGAAGTGCTGATAAAAAGTTGCCATAGGCGCTTGGCGTTTTGATTGCCATAAACAAATAACAGTAATTTTAATTAAAAAATAAAGAAAACACAAACCAAAACCATTAAAATAAAATAAAAAACAAAGCAGAAAATTATGTAAATAACCAAAGTAAAATAAATAAGGGCACAAAAAAAGAAAAAATTAAACCAACCATTTTGAAATAATTTTTGAAAAATTTTCCAGAAATTTTTGCAAACAATTGCCAATTTGCAGTTGCAGTGGCGCCATTTAGCGAATTTGAATTTTAAGTGGCGCTTTAACGTAACACAAGGACTGTCATTACGCTTTCCCGCTTTCTGCATTCCGTTACTATATCTACATTGTACTCAATTTCCGTTTCCGTTTTCGTTTGGAATTCTAATTTTTTTATAATCTTTTTATTTATTTTTTCAAAAAATTTCTTCCACTTTTGGTTATTTTTTTTCGTTGTAAATGCCTTTGTTGCGTCTTCTGAACTTCTTCTCAAGTGTGGTTGGTTGGCTGGCTAAGGAGTTGCAGTCGAAATCTCGAAATCAAGTGCGGAAGATTGAAGTTAACTGAGAACTTTCGTCCAAACTAAATTAAAATTATTATTTTAATTTTCATTAAATTTTTTTCTCAACTTCTTAAGTTAATAAAATTGAAGTCTTTTAGTACTTTTTTAAATAAGTTAATTTAATGAAAGCATTAAACGGAAATGAAATAATAAAGAATTTAAATATTTGCTTGAAGCATGAAAAGTGATTCAAATTACTTTTTAGAAGAATTTTAAAACGGTATAAATTGATTTTAGAAGTTTTAAATGGTATAAAATTGATTTTAGAAGCTCTAAATGGTATAAATTCAATTTTGAATATCTAAATGGTATAAATTGATTTTAGAAGCTTTAAATGATATAAATTGATTTTAGAAGTTTTAAATGGTATAAAATTGATTTTAGATGCTCTAAATGGTATAAATTTAATTTTGAATATTTAAATGGTATAAATTGATTATAGAAGCTTTAAATGATATAAATTGATTTTAGAATTTTTAAATGGTATAAACTGTTTTAAGAATTTTTAAATAGTATAAATTGATTTTAGAAGTTTTAAATGGTATAAAATTGATTTTAGATGCTCTAAATGGTATAAATTTAATTTTGAATATTTAAATGGTATAAATTGATTTTAGAAGCTTTAAATGATATAAATTGATTTTAGAATTTTTAAATGGTATAAACTGTTTTAAGAATTTTTAAATAGTATAAATTGATTTTAGAATTTTTAAATGGCATAAACTGTTTTAAGAATTTTTAAACAGTATAAATTGATTTTAGAATTTTTAAATGGTATAAAATTGATTTTAGAATGTTTAAATAGTATTAGTTAATTTTAGAATCGTATAAATTGATTTTAGAATTTTTAAATGGTATAAATTGATTTTAGAAGTTTTAACTGGTATAAAATGATTTTAAAATTTTTAATTGATTTTAAAATTCTTAAATGGTATAAATTGATTTTAGAAGTTTTAATTGGTATAAAATGATTTTAGAGTTTTTAAATGGTACAAATTGATTTAAGAAGTTTTAAATGGTATAAATTGATTTTAGAAGTTTTAAGTGGTATAACATGATTTTAGAATATTTAAATGGTATAAATTGATTTTAATTTTGAAATTAATTTTAATGCGAAACAGTGTAGGTTTTAAAATAGTAATATTTAGATCGAATTCGATGACTTCGTGAGTAGTTAGGTAGAATGAAAGGAGAATCGATACTTAATTAGCAATTGTGGGTAGTTAGTTGGGTATATTAGAAATAGCCGGACATGTTGATAAATGTTATTTTTCTCCAAATCCAATGTAAAAAATTTCGTCAAGTGTATTAAAACATGGGGTGTCCAAAAATTTAAACCTTATTGTAGACAAGTCCAGGCGTAGACACAATATATGATCTCGTATCTCCTTTTCGACGAGCTTAAATATGTACTACAGCAGACTCAACAGTGGGGTAGGTCGAGCCGGGCTCTATGCCGTCCTATAGTTCAGCGTCCCGTTCGGACCGTTATTCGTATTATCTTTAATAATTTCAATGCAGTTTCATGTACTAAGTCAGAAGTTCAACATTTTAAGTATAAAGGCCATATAGCTCTGCTAAAAGAATATGAGCCCAATAAATGACCCATACCATTTGCATACCCGATATATATATAATCCCTTAAGTTATTCATTCTTACGGATAAAAAATATTTCACTTTCTCACCATAGAACCTTACAGATTCCAAAAGATAACGTATCTAGAGGAAAAACCTTTTAACGATTTTCAAATTTTTAAATTTGAATATAAAGAAAAAACTGTAACTGTTATTAATTTAAAATTGTGTGAATAATAATAATTCACATACCTGAAATCTACTAAAGCTAATGAAACTACTAAATGCCATTCTTTATAGTTATAATAATCAACTCTTAAAATTTCTCAGATACAAATAGTGTTTGGAGCATGTAATTTTTAACATTCGATTTGTAAACAAAAAACATATGATTTCTCTAATTTAAGGCAGTATGAACACTTTCGAAATTAACTTAATTTTATTTTTACAAAATTAAGAAAATTTGGGTGTCTGAACATAGTATTACAGCTCAATTGTTTGTTTACATTTTACATCTAAAACATAGGACAAATATTTCAAGTTTTAATAATTTCCCTAGTGGGAAATTTATTTTTAGGGGTTCATAGGACAAATATTTCAAGTTTTAATAATATCCCTAGTGGGAAATTTTCGCCTTAAATAAGCTGATTTAAATGAAAGCTGTTTGTATGTTAAATCATCCTCATTAGTGGCTATAATGAGCAAAACCGCATAAATGAGACAGTGTGAATGTGCTATAAAGTCCTTATTAACTCAAATTAAATTTTTTATCTTTTGTGCGTTTGCTCTTTCTCTGAATTCGTTTGCTTTCTTATGCATATACGTATATAATAATATAATTTAATATAATAGTGTATTCTCTAATAACGTTATTGTTATTATTGTTATTATTGTAATACGTATAATAATAGCGATTTTAAATGAAGTAACACAAACATCAAAAAATATCAAATTATATATAATGTTTATTACCACTTCCCATTCATTTCAAAGTAAATTACTTTATTATGGAGTAAATATTTTTTTATTTACCCTTTATAGGGTAAAGATTCCTTTTTGCTTAAATATCGTTAATATTCTCATGAAGTTTTTCTCTATGAAAACAAAAAAAAAAAAGGGGGAAATTTTATATTTAATAAAGGCAGTCGGCATTTGATGTTGCGATTCCATACTTGACGTTGGAATCGTTGTTGCAGCAACAACCACAGTCGATGTTCTCCAAAGTGAAGTAGTTTCGTTTGCAGGGATATAAACTAAAGTCAAATGCAAGTACTCGTGTCAAAAATAAAGAAGGATCTCCGAAAAAACAAGCACTAAAATAACAAAAATAAGCTCAATTCACATAAAATCAACTAAAAGTGCACTTATAGCCTTTGCAACTCAACGTTTTTTGACTTTAAGCCAAATTTGTGATTGTGGCCATGCTGTGGGCTAAACACTGACACTTCTATGAAAATATTTTCCTCCCCTCCCCGAAATTTTTTCTTTTCAACTTTAATTTTTTGTGAATACCCGTATTTGGAAAATTTTTGGTAAAGTACGCGTTTCAAACTTGGCACGATTGAGTGTAAGTTTCTCATGCAAGTTTACTTTAATTTACGACTATATTTTTGATGTTGTTACTGTTGTTGTTGTTGTTGTTGTTGTTGTCCTTACTGCTGCTGTACTTATTGTTGGCATTGTTTATGTTGTTTTTAAGTTTCGAAAGAATTGTTTACTTTAGAAACAATAGTAGCCATTTCATAACATTGAAATGGAATAAAGTTAAACTTTGGCTAGAGAAAGATATTTTGTTTTATTTACACAATTTAAGAGTAAAGTTTGGTTGTTTAAATAGGACTATTTTACATATAAATGTTTTTCTGTTAAATATTTGTTGATATTTTTACCTTAAAGTTAGTATTACAAAAAAAAAAAATTGTATATTTATTTATACATTTATAAGAAAGTTATTATTATGAAGTCTTAAGTTATAAATAAACCTTGATATTTTCCTAAATTTATTTAATTATTAAAAGTTAAATCGAATAAGACTTGGCTGATAACAAAAAGAGATATAAACATATATAGGAGACTCCTTGATTCAGTTAAGACCATACTCATGCTGTTATAACAATCGAAGATGATGAATCAGGTTAAAAAGTTTCTTAACTCATCTCATCTCTTTTTCATTCCATAATGAAGAGGACTGTTAGGCAGTGAGGGGGACAGAAACAGATGGAAAAAATAGTTAAAACACTGCTCAGTTCGACTCAGTTTGCAATTTTAAGAAATATAAATCCGAAGTGAACAAATGATTAAAACAGATAGGGGACACTCCTTAAGTCAATAACCCTCTACACGGGTTTTATGCTGTTATAACAACCGAAAATGATGAATCTTTTCCAAAAAAGGTTAAAAAGGCAACCCAGGGAAATATGAAGATTACAAGAACTGGTGGACAGTAGCGAGAGTCAAGATGATTAAGGCAATGCAGCTTGACTTAGGTTTATATTTTTGATAAAAAGTTAAAAATGCAACCCAGTCTTTTTCATCCTATAATAATGAAGATTGTTAGGCGACAGTAACAGTGCAGTTTACCGTGGGTACCTGCCATGAAGGCTTAAAATCACGGTGCTCTACAAACACTTGTATCAAGATAATGCGCCGATTAACAACCCTTAAAAATTCTAATAATTTTCCGTCGGTTTCAAATGAAGTTATATATTTTAGATATAACTTCTTCCTTGGTAAGAAGCAAAGCCTATTAATACTTCTGCCGAACTGTTAGACGACAGGGAGGGATAGAAACATTTGGAAGAAATAGTTAAAACGCTACTCAGGTTGAATCAGTTTCTTAACTCATCTCATCCCTTTTTCATTCTATACTCAAGAAGACTGTTAGACAGCGAGAGGGACAGAAACAGTTGGAGAAAATAGTTAAAACCCTGCTCAGATCGACTTAGTTTGCAATCTTAGGAAATAGAAATCCGAAGAAAACAAATGATTAAAACAGATAGGGGACACTCCTTAAGTCAGTTAACCCTCTACTCTGATTTATTTAGTTTGGTATTTTTGACAAAAAGTTATAACTGCAACCCAACAGAATAGAATCCGATAAAGACTATTGAGCAGCAGTGAGGGATAGCAAGCAATGTAGGACATCCATTAAGTAAGTTAAGGTATTGATCTAATTGGTTATCATGTGACTGTAGCAATTATAAATAAAGTTTTGTGTTAAACCATTGTCATTTTCTCAAAGTAGGCACCGATTCGATCACATTTTCAGACCAAATGCTACAATATGCTGTGATTTTTTGTGAATTTGAATATGACATTCGGAAGTTACTTGTTGATTTTTATAGCCACAGACGCTACAATTTTTTTGTTGATTTATCCATCAAGAGAAATATGGGCCTTATCATTAAAAAAAACTAGACCTCCAAAAATTGTTGGAGGTTATTTTGTAAGCTGAATTTTAAAAGTATTGTGATACAAATTTAAATCCAAAATTGCTGTAAGATAGGTCCATATGCGAACCGTATAGATAAATAGTTTTAAATAGATAAACTTAAAACTATTTTAGACACTTTCACTTAGAAGGCACTATTTTTAGCTGAGCATGCTACGAATTTGTCTTTTCGATAACATTTCTTATGTATGTAGTTAATTCATGTATCTTCACAGATTTGAGATAATGCGATTAGATGAACGATTGTGTGGACCAGGGCTGTTCAAACAAGATGCGATCATGGTATATAAGCATAATATATATATATATATGTATATATGCTGCATAAAATAGCCTCGGGCCGCATTTTCGCCGCTTGCCGTGCTTTGGACAGCCCTAGTGTAGTCTATAATCTCCTCGTGTAGCATAAAATAAACCTGTTACAGAGCTATTAATTTTCTATTACGGTTTTAGAATTTTAAGACGTAGCTTTTTAAACACAAAGCTTTTTAAATACAAATCTAAATTCAAATCTAAATCTTAATCTAAATACATGTTATTTTGAATGAGAGTTCTGTTCTGTATTGTTAAATCTTATTCTTAAATACAAATCTAAATCTAAATCTTAATCTAAATCTTAATCTTAATCTTAATCTAAGTCCATGATACATTGAATGACAGTTCTGTTCTGTATTGTTAAATGGCAAATTTTATTCTAAATACAAATCTAAATTTAAATCTAAATCTTAATCTAAATACATGATACTTTGAATGAAAGTTCTGTTCTGTATTGTTAAATGGCAAATCTTATTCTAAATACAAATCTAAATCTAAATCTTAATCTAAACCTTAATCTAAACCTTAATCTAAATCTTAATCTAAATACATGATACTTTGAATGACAGTTCTGTTCTGTATTGTTAAATGGCAAATCTTGATCTAAATCTAAATCTAAATCATTCTCTAAATACATAATACTTTGATTGAGAGATCTGTTACGTATTGTTAAATTGCAAATCTTGAGCTAAATACAAATCTAAAGCTAAATCTAAATCTTAATCTAAATACATGTTACTTTGAATGACAGTTCTGTTTGAAATATATGAGTAAAAGTGTATTGCCTGCCCAATCAGAGCCTATAACGAGATAAATCTTTGGAATATAAATTTATGGCTCATTAAACTTTATTTATGAGATTTTTTATTGTTGTAATCTATTTAATTATCCTAAATTGTGCTATTGACAATCTAATTGAGTGATTATTACAAATTTTATTACTAAGTACAATAAAATCTGAAAAAAAGCCGCTTAAGTTTAAAGAGTTGAAAACTCTGTACACTGTACCGAGCTCCTAATTAAATTTTATTACTCCCAACGCAACTTTAAACTGCGCAAGGAAAAATTGAGATACTTACTTGACGGTATAAATTTAATATAAAATTAACTTCATAAGATGTGATGTGGAAACTTAAATTTTAAACAGTAAAAAATAAAAAAAAAAAAGAAGAAATCCTGTAAATTGTGACTTAAGTGTCACATGTGTTGAAATTTTTTTCTTATGTACTACTCACCATTGACTAGCCTGTATCCTGTATTCCGTATCCCGTATCCTGTATCCTGCATTGCATGACTTGATTGCGAAATGTATTTCATTGGTACAATGTCGCGGCAACTCAACGGCATAAAAGCAAATGAGTTTGGATATCGCAGGCGATAAATTAATTCAAATCACTGTAACGAGGTCGTCGTAGTCGTTGAGCAATTCATTTTCTTTATTTCTCTATATAAATTTTTATTATGTTCGTGCTGTAATGAGTTTGTTTCGCTTCACCGTCGAGCGAAGATGGCGCGGTGTGAACCCTTCAATTGAGTTACCCTTTTAACATTTTGTATCCTAATTGTATTTAACATTTTAATAAAATAAAATTAGAACAAAAAAAAAAGAAAGAAACCCGAGAAACGTAAATAGAAAACTCAAAGGATTGTCGCGCCATTTTAATGATTGTTAGGGTTCTTCAAGTAATTCTTATACTTTAAACTTACACTCATACTTACGCTTACACGCATTCACACTCGCATTCTGGAGGCTCAATCTCAATCTGAATCTCATTCTCAGTCGCATACGCAAATCTAAGCACGAGCTGTGGAGTCACAGTTAATTTTTGTGAAATAAATTTAGAAACCCGGAAAATATATGAGGTGAACGTTTCTTAACTTAAATTTATGAATTTCTTGCATCCAAAACCTTGAATCTTAAATCTTCAATCTTGAATCTTGAATCTTGAATCTCTTAAATTTAACTAAAGAATTGTGAAAAAGTTAAGTGTAGTCAAGTAAATGGATCGGTATTGCGGGTGGTTGAGTGAGGAAAGATAGTGAGGTAGTGTCGAATAGTTTAAAAGTGAAATATAATTCATTTAAAATTTAACAAACACAATAAATTTTATTTGTTTATACATTTTAAGTTTATGGTTTTGACATTTATTTTGAAAACATGCAAACTTTGCAATTTCATTTAATTTTCCTGCAAAACCGTAAAACTGACTTCAATGCAAATTTCCCTTCTGGTTAGCAGAGCTGTGGTCTCTTCGGGCACATACTACTCGTTCTATTTACTCTATAAATATCTGTTAACTGCTTGTTGAATTTGTAATTAATTTTAATTAATTTACAATTTTAACTATGAGTGAATTTGTTTGGTTGAAGTGAATATTGAAGAAATTGTTTATGAGGGAAAATTTGATATATGCCATATCGATATATTATACTATATGTGTATGTAGTACTCGCATACGAAGCAAATATAATTTACATGATTGCAATACATTTACAATAATATATAATGTATGTAATTGATTTTAAACATATTTACTATTTAATATTGCAAACATAATTTATAATTAATGTGTTTTGAATATGAAATTAATATTATCAAAAAAATTAATTAAAAGCAAATCTATGAAAATTCTAATTATGTATTATATAAATAAAATAATTTTAGTAAAATCTATACTATAACACTATATTAGGTGTGATCTCTTGCAAACATATTTGCGGTATTTACTCTGTCATTGCAAGGTGCCGAAATGCAAGAATGTTATATTAAAATTGCAAGAGTATAGCATGAAGGTGTACCCACACCAAAGTGAATACTTGCGAATGAAAGTACATTCGCTTATAAAAAATGGAAGACACATAGGTCATGTATAACTTTTTGGTTAACATAGTCATCATATAAGAAGACCAAATCTTGGAAAGTTCTTGAAAAGGATCGCGTGAATACTGCAAGGGTAACTGTGTTCTGTCTGGCCACGAGTGTTTAGAAACTAAGGCAGGAAACTGTACATTACTTTTAATACTCACAAAAAGTTAAACATTTTCTCCATGAATGTCTTTGCTCTCTAGAAGAAATAAGTTTTTAGGAAAGTATTTTTTCTGACAGTTTGTCAGGCTGTTCAGAGGTAAGCAGAAACGATTTGAAAGATTACCTAAATTCCATGGATAGATTTCGTTTTTTATCTTCTTTTTGTATTTTGAGACCTCTTGTGAGAAATGTGGTGGTAAAATGGACAATAGAAAATTAAACATTTTTGGGATCTTTTTCTTAACGATCTAACAAAGGTGTTATCCTATAAAATCATGAACTTGGTTATGTTTCAAGCTTTATCTGATTGACTTACTTTCATTTAAGTGGAAGAATCGTGCCTTTTTGCGTAATTCGTAAGGAGAACATTGTGTTCCATCTCATGTGTCAGTGCCCATCTTTGGGGCCCATTTTCTTACCGAACGGACCGAGCTGTTATCCTTGAAAATTAGAAACTTATTCATAGAACTGTCAGGTTGGTTCATCTTTACTTAATGGGGGAGTTTTTGTTTTTCGGTGTTGGTCGTATGCTGACCTTTGGACAATGTATGAACAAACGCCAATCTTGTGGTACCACAACGAATCATTATTTGAGTTTAAGTGGGCTTTTTTAGGTACAAGGTCGCCACTCCAACCTAGCCTTACCTCTATTGAATATTTTCGAGTTTGCTTCACCAGTTCAAATTGCGCTGCAATCGTCTAATTAAATCATTTATATTAAGCAAGTTTTTACCATCTTCATTGTGTTTGCGAAGTCTTTCCTGACTAGTATCGGGTAATTCCTTTATATCATTGAAAATTGTTGGTACATTTTATCTGATGAAATTGGTCTATTTCTTTACTTTAGTGAAGTTAGTTGGCACTTTTTTGCTGATGAGATTCGTGTAATTGCGTTACTTTTGGGATGATAGTTGGTACATAAAAGTTACGATGAAGGTCGCTGTTTCTTACGTACTAGTGTGCATTTGCAATAGAGTGGAGGATTTTGTTTTGGAAAAATTTCGAAGTTTATTTTAGTTGCACAAGCCCAAAAAATGTCTGCCATACATCCAGGTGGGTTTCAGAATTTGATTATATAGTATCAATTTATCGTGAGTTGACTGAGTTTGCATTGGAAGCACAAACTGTATAACCCTGTATTTTGTTTAAAGATATTTTTAATGTTTTTATAGTATGATACGAATTTTAAAAAACTAATTATATTCATTTCAGTATTTTAAAAATTTATCTAAGGGGAATTGAATGAGTTATTTACACGGTCAAGGCAATTTATTACATTCAACAATAAGAATTTATTTATTATTTGTACATTAATTATTTTTATATATTAAAATTTAAGTTTTTCTATAGCAGCTGCATTTAAAAATTGTAATTCATTTTGATTTGAAAAGTATATATGACTTCAATATTAATCAAATCGGAGAATTATTATTGAGCAAATATGTATTTATTCACATTTGCCTTAACTTCACTTCGAATTTTTGTTAATGAGTATGTTCGAGAAGATATTAAATCATTTCGAATGAAACATAAATCACAATAAATATTTTCTTATCTCACAAATTGAACTAATAACATGGAAATAAAAAAGATACTTACTTACATGCCTGGTTTATGATATATGGCCATATGCTTTGGCTACCGAAGCTATTGAATTGCATTCTAAGTATCTGCTCTTAATCCAATAGAATAGAAAGTCAAACGATTATATAAAATAAGAATTTATTGGAATGGAATTCGTATTGATTGCTCCGCTCCATATGAGCTTAAGCGTTTATGATTTTATAGTAATTCCACTTACAAAAAATGTTACTGGTTTGACATTGAACGTGCTTGCTTACAGATATAAATTAATCAAATTAATGAAACTATTATCTATTTTATTTCATATTTATTTGCTAAAATATTTTCATTAAATTGTACATTTTTATCGATTTCATATTATTACATTTCAGTTTTAATTGAAATTAGAGCTTTCTAGCAAATCTAGTATAATTTATGATTCTGTATATGTATATAGTCGTGTGTAATCGTTTATAATCGTATGTATAACTATTCCATATGTCAGAAAAATATGTGTTAAGATTTCATTTGTATTTTAATTATAATTCGAAATATTGATAAATTCATATATAATTTCGTAATATCTTGTAATAGTTCAATTTATTTGGATTACATGTGTAGTAAGCTAAGCAGCTTTTATAATTAAAATTTCTATTTGAATTTATTTACTGTAACCATTAAACACACAAATTCGTGTTCATGTGTAATTATTTCAGTATTTCTGTATTTTAGTATTAAACAATAATTGGTTTTTCAGATACTTTTTGCCAAAGAACCACAATCAAACCTATTTTAATGTATTTAAACTTAACCACAGCTTATATTGTTGAATAATTCAATTAAATTTTAATTCACAAATTGCTAACCAGAAATAAATTAAATCAGTTTGCGTTTTTCTATTTTTTTTTATAAACAAAGTTAGAACACTACTTATGTACTCGTATATTGGAGTAATATATACTTTTCTAAAGCAAAGACAGGGATGTAAGTAGAAAAACAACATTTTAGTAAAGTTACCCGTTAGTATTAAACGAGTTTTGGTGAAGACGAAAGTCTCTACTCTTTTAAACTATGGGTAAACTAGGAGAAGTACCAGTCAATTGCTTTAAATTAAGTGTAACCTGCTCAGCGCCACTGGTATCGGTGTTAATAGTTCACTGTGTACTAGGATGATATAGTATAAAACTGGGTCTATTTTATAATGACTTTTGTCTCTAAATGATATATCGACATAGTTCAATATTTTTCTAATTTGGTTTCGACAACTGCAAAGCAGACTGTCCAGCTTATCTGCTTCAGGTAAACACTTGGAACATCTGAAAGAACTGGGCAAACCGCTGGCATCACAGTTGTTCAAATCTTTCTCTACTGGGCAATTTTTAACCAGGTGGGAAGACTTTACGAACATCTGTGCAAACATCTGAGTGTACTTTGGCTGTGCTTAATTAAGACAAAATAAAGCAATTATTTTGTCCTATAAAGATATCAGTTTTAGGGGAACGGTTAGATCATGGATTTCTTGATACTAAACAGTCTAGAGAAAACCTGGATTAAGAAACCATGATAGAAAATTACACACCCCGTTTAATGATTCTAGTCGCAGTAATAGGAAGAACGATGAAAGTGCCTTACATTTAGCATATAACTGTCCACATATGCGTTGCGTTGATCGACTTTATTTAGGACTTAAGTTATTGAGGATCTTGGTAAGCTTTAAGACAAGAAAGGTTTAGAGTATTTTAAGATTTGTTAAAGGTTTAAAGTGGTTTTTAAACTTTCGAACTCTTATACACAATTGGCTAATAGGATTAGGTGAGGTATAACCTCACCTAACCTGACTCATTTAAAGAAATAAAATCCCTTTTTTGATCTTTAAAGATTAGGATCGCAACTGTAACCTAACCTTACGTAACCTGCTCCATTTAAAACCCTCCTCAATTTGCTGAGAAAATAATTTTGTTACTGTTTTACTCCTACATATTAGAACCAGTCCGACGCATTAAAAATTCAAGTATTTGGTCAATGCTATTGTTGAAGATATCGTCGAGTATATTAAAGAATGGAGCATCTAATAGCTTAAGCCTGGTTTTGAATAATTCTGAACATATATGCAACAGGTGTTCCAGAGTCTTCTCTTCGAGCACGGATAGACATGCACTACAGAAGATTAAACAGGCCCTGGCTTAAGCCGGGGTTTGGCATATCCTGAACATAAACACAGCAGGTATTCCAAAGTCTTGTCTTTGGGCACCGGTTGACATCTATTGCAGAAGGTTAAACAGAACAGGATGAAACTGATTCCATGCCTTCTTATAGTTTAGGTTCCTATATTAACCTAGACATATCCAATTTGGTTCAATGCAACTATTGACCTGGCTGTTGATGTAAATATGAGCCCAAATTGGAAATATTCAGAAAAAAAGAAATGTGATTATGATAGAAACACTGCCTGAAAGTATGTTGTGTTTTTTGGCGCTTACAAAACCTAATTTTAAATAGAAAGTTGATGTGTTAATTATATTAAAATATATTAACAATTTAAATAATATGAAAATAATAAAAAAATTGATAAAATTTTAAATTGTTTTATAGAATTTAATTTTTAATAATAAGTGTTTAACGTTTTAATTGTTAATTCTAATTTATCTATGTAGATATAAATATATATTTTTCAACATTTTCCGTCATTTGCATAAGTTGACTGCATTATAAAAATAATCCCTTAAATACGAGTATAAAGAGTATTGAAAAAATAGCATAAATTGCATTCAATTAGAAGAATGACTATGATAAATATAAAAATGTGATAATACCGTAAATTGCAATAAATACGTAAATACGTAAATTGTTAAACGTTCGGTCGGTCGGTAAGAGCAAAAAACAAAAACCGCGATTTTTGTGTAAGCTAAATCCTTGCCAGCAATGAGGAATCAATTCAGTCGAGAGTCGAAAGCGACTGTTACACTTACAATTAATTTGAATTTAATTTTTTTTTTTTTACAATCCTGTTCGTTATTTATTTTTTTCACGAACGTTTTTATTGCTGGAATATAAGTTCAAATTTGTTTTTTAATATATTTTTTTGTTAATTCAATTTTTTCTTGTGTTGTTTTGTTTTATGCTTGCTTTTTGTTATCGAGTGTTTTCGTTAATTTAAGCTGACAGTGCATTTCATAACAGCAGCAGCAGCAGCTGCTGTTAGTGTTCACACTGTAATCGGCAACAGTTCAATATTGTCGCATGTCCATGCATAGTACGTACAGCAATTAAAATCAATCGATTGCAAAGAACAACATTTTTTCACCTCTCTGTTTTGTTGTTGTGTTCGCTATATTTTTTGATTATTTTTGGCTTTATTTTAAATTTGTTTCTGGTTGTTGTTGTTTTTTTTGTTTTAAATCACAGTGAAATTTTTTGTTGTAATTTTTTTTGTCGGAAATAAAATTTCAGTTTGGTTTCATGAAGCATTCATTTTGTCGTTTAACTCTGCTAGCGCTTAACACAATTCCATTGACTTTGCAGCTGCTTCTTCCTACTACAATTCTCGAGGTGTTGCTTGGTGTTGGTGTTTCCAGTTATTGTTGTTGTTATTTTTAATACTTTGTCTTGGTATGCATTAAAGGAGAATCAAGAATTGTTGTAACTGCAATCGCAATTACTGTGAACATCCCTGCTTCGCATTCACTAGTGTAAGTTTAAATTTTGTTCATTATTCATGAACGCAACTGTTGAATTCAATTTTTCTGTTTTTTTGTTGTTATTTTTGCTTTTATTTCATTGTTAATATTTTGCAAAAGCGATAAATAAGGAAAATCTGATTTCAGACGATTAAAAAATAAGGTAATTTTTTTTAATTGTAGTGTTTATTATATAAATTATTATATAAAAAGCGTTTTAAGGTAGCTGTTTACAATTGAGAGCAGTGTAATTTGTGGTTATTGAAATGAATTTTTTTATGACTTTTTAAACGTTTGTTGCAATTTGATAACACAGAAAATTAACATAAATATTTAATAGAGAGATTTCGAAAAGTAGTGAACTACAACAAGAAAATTCTATATGTATTATTTTAAATAACTGAATTTATGGCTGACAGATGTTTCGAGTTTTGCCAAAATACAAAAGTCAATGCTCATTTGGAATTATTTCTTATATTTAATTATTTGTAAATAAATTTTGAGAGACTCCAAATACCGAGGGTTGAACTCGTACCCTGTCAAATTTGAATCTCAGAGGCAGCGTTCATCAGCCAACTGACCCAAAGCCGTACTTGACTTGTTGTTTGCACTTTTGTCTAAAGTTTTGTTAATTTGCTGTGAAAGTTCATTAACAAAATTATTTGATGTGTTGTATTAGAACGAAATCATAAACCAACTATAGAATAATTAAATTAATAATATTTTTATTTTTAATTGTTAAATTGTAATACTATTCTTTTGTAGAGGCATTATTTATTGCTAGCGTTTATTTCTTTCTTGTGTATAGAATCTAAACTATGTACATAATACGGAGAAAGCCGTGTTAATGTTACGCTACGATTCGCGTCAGCGAGACTGGAAATTGTATATATTTTTTATTCATATTATTTCCATTATAAATCTTTATTAAATTTAATTTTAACGTCAATATGACAGTAGTGACTATTTTTACTTTAATAGAAACTGTGATATTTTATAGAGAGATTTCGAGGAGTAGTGAACTACAACAATAAATAAATAAAAAAATAAATAAATATAAAAAAATATTTAATATTAAATTGATTTTTAACGTTCGTTTGTTTTAACGAAAGAAATTAAATTCTTGATTTAAATAATTGTTTTCAATAGAGAATTATTAAAATGGCAAAAATAAAAATTTAAAAATAGCTTCTTTGAAATTATAAAGAAAGCATAGCTTTTTCGGCAACACTAATAAAAAACTACAAAAATTTTTGTTTATTTTAATTAATTGAATTTTTGGCTAACATATACATTTGTTTCGATCATTTAATTTAAAAATATTTTAGTTATGTATTATGTATTTAGTTTTAAAAATTTTTTTTTGATTTATTAGTATTTAAGTGAATATCAAATCGTATTTACTTAAACTTTCCTTAAGTTTGTCTTATTTTTGGAATCGCCCTTTGAATTTGACCTTTCGTAAACTTCCTTATCACAATTTAACTTTTTGTTATCTTTTTATGGGATTGTATTTTTAACAAATTTATTTCAAAAATACAAATGTTCTTAATTTATTTCGACTTTATTTACTTTGTTGAGTCTTTAAAAACAAAAAAAGTTTATTTCAAAATTTTAAACTTTAACCTCAATTTAAAATTTAGCTTTAAATGTAAGATTTTCATTTAAATAAATGTAAAAATAAATCAAAACTTGAAAATGCAATTTTGTTTATTTATTGGTTAAAGTATTTAAATTATAGCTCATATATTTCACTTCAAAGTGACTCCTATTTAACTGTTTTTATTTATTTGCTAAAGTTTTCATTAAAAACCTTATGCTTTTGGCTTATCTGCAATGTGATATATGAGTGAGTCTTGCTGCAGCATACAACATGTGTTGCATTTTAATTTATTAATGTGTTTTGCCTTTTTTGAAACTAATTTGACAACGCAACACTTAAGAAAACCAGAAAGTTACTTGCAAAAACAAATCAAAATTTTCTAACATCAAAGAAAGTTCAAATACAGGGCACACAACTTAAATTATACTTACTTTGATTTTATTTAATTTATATACTGCAATGAATGAATACACCACCTTGATATTTTATTTTAAACCTTAACCAACACTATTTACCCTTCTACAACTGCTGCTAACAGAGTTATGTATGCATACACGTAAATTGTAAAGTAAAAGAAATAAATAAGAAGAAGAAGAAGAAAAAGTTTTTGAATAAGTATTGCACCGTCTTGCACTGTAATTAATATTCAGCACAAGTCTTTAGTTGGCTGTTCAGTGTGTGGTTACATGATTTTATTTTGTTGTTCTTTCCGTAGTATAGTTGTTGTAGTTGTTGTAATTGTTGTTGCTTTTAGTGGTATTTACGTTGACATTGGCATTTATGTAAATGGCAACATTGCACTATGCAACTGACATGCTTCTGAGGTCTTCACACTGAAATACATTTGCCGTGTAAGAGAAGTTTAAGAGGAATTAAATCTCATAATGAAATTTGATTGGTTTACCTTCTTGAAGTGTCTAAATATATCAAAGTTGCGGAATTAAAATAAAAAAAAAAGAAATTTTATAAAATTATTTTGCAGTTTGTTACATTAATAAATAAATTACATTACATAAATTAAAAAAAAGAAATTTTATAAAATTATTTTGCAGTTTGTTACATTTTTAAATAAATAATTTTTGTTTAATTATTTTTGAATTTCGAAAGTAGATAAATTAATGAATTTATTTAATTGTTAATGAAAGTGTATTAAATATTACAAAATATTGTATGCATTATATAGACGAGCCTAATAGTTTCTATTGGATCATAGAGCTTTATTACCTCTATGTTAGCATGAAGTGTTTCATGTGAATAGGTAAGGTAAGGGCTTTAAAGCTTTTAAAGACTTACTCAACTTGTTGATAGGTTCATTATATTCACTTTAAAGTAGATGGTTTCCAGTTTTAGTCTACTAGCACAATACGAAATATTACACGATTTGTTAGCTCTATGTTAGCACAACGAGTTTTATGTGAGTAGGTAAGGTAAGGGCAAGCTAAGCACTTATCCTGACTTGTTGATTGGTTCGTAATTCTGACCTCAAAGTAGATGCTTTTCAGTTTTAGTTTCGCTAACTAATACCAAACATCACCCGATTTTTTAGTTGGGGATGGCGTTGGCGTTAGATAAGCATCCGTTGGTGATATGCAACTCCAGACCAAAAATAATTATTAATACAATATTTTTGTTTTATTTTTGATGCCGTTAAGAAATATTTTATTTTATATTTTATAAATTTTATTAAATTTTTATTCAAAACAAATAGTCAAATTCTCTAGAAGTTGCATCATATGATTACTATTATCAATTTATCACTACTAACATGACTTAAAATGAACTTTTAGATGGACCAAATAAAGTTTTAGAGAATAAGATTGGCTAACTTTGTAAGATGGGTATAATAAATGTTTCAATGGATAAAACATAAAGTATGGTTCCAAAACCCATATGAAAAAAGTCCTATAAAGTATCCCCAATCCCTCTGCCCTTGCAATAGGAACTGTTTTGAGAGAACTTGTTGTTAGTGATCGTTGAAAGAGAGAATCCATACTAACTAAACTAATTGTAAATTGTTGAAAGAGAGAAACCATACTAACTTAACTAGTTGTAAATCATTAGTGATGAAGAAGAAATGTTAAACATCGCCAGCAGAACTTGTCAAGATGCTGCATTACCATCTTTGGGATGGTTTGTTTTTTCCTTTGTACAGAAAGGACTTAATTAATTTTTTTGTTCCTTCTCCTTCAACTATTGTGGTTGATAACAAATATATCTGTTTAAGAGTTTTATATAGAATGTATACCAGGCTCGTTAGTTTTTATTCTTTCATAGTCGCAATACTATTATCTGGATAGACCTAGACCTTTGGTCAATTCAGTGTTTTTTTTTTATTTCTGCTTAGAGTTTGTTCAATTTCGGTTAAAAAGTAAGGTTAAGGGTGTTACCGGAAATAAATTTTCCGTGTTATTTTATCAACTTTACCTATTTACGTGGTATATATATATTGATAGCGCAAGTTATATTCCTAAGTGTATAATATATATTATAATATATTATAATATAATATATAATATATTAGTAATATCTTATATAATAATATATAATACTCGTATAATATATTAGTATTAGTGTCACAAAGATTTCTGTGGTTGAGTGTTTCATCCAATATTCAGTCATAATAACTGACCTAAGATCTACATACCTCCCCGAAGAGACTGTAACTGTTCTGACATTTAAAAGAGCGATGTTGGTAAGCTTGTCAGTTTTCGTAAAGGGTTTCAGAGCTCTATGCTTTATGTACTTTTTAATCGGTTCAATCTTGAGGTCCCTGAGGATGTCATTTGTCGTGGCACCTTGAAAAGTTTTCTTAGAGCCTGGCTATGTGCAATTTACAGCTAGTAGTATAATTGTTCTTACAAATTCACAATATTTTGTAATTGAAGTGAAAGAATTAAACTTTTCATACAATTACAAAACAAAAGTCTTTCATTAACTAACAAGAAATACAAATTACAATATATAATTTGCACTTTTTGTTCGTGTCCTTGTCGAAATAATAATAAAATTTCCCATTCATTATTTAAAACTTAACTGCACTGTAAGTGAAATATTTCATTCAAAAGCACAATTTAGTATGAATTTTCCAAATTTTCCCCATTAAAATGCAACTGTCCATTAGAGAAATCAAAAAGAATGAATTTTTCAAAGAATTTTAAAACCATAATTATGCATAAAGTCCAAAAATGAAAACATGCATGCGAATATGCGAATACGAATACGACTACAACTACAAATATAAGTACACATGTAAGTGTAAGTAAGAAGTATGTAAAGTCAAGTTGAAAGCAAAAGAACAAGCTGTCATGCTTGTTCTTGGGATATGAAGGGCAACATACCAACACACTTAACACATTCACACGAATCGTATGTGTAAATAGACTTGTAAATGCATTATTAAATTTTCAACAGGACAAAAAGCACATTTTCGTGTAAAATCAACAGAAATGTATGTAAAGGAAATCCGAAATAACCTGAAAGGTAATTTATGAGTACTGAAAACGAGTACCAAAAAAAAAAAAAGAAAAAAAAGAGAATAGTATGAAAATGCTACTACTTTAGAGTGGACCGAATTGAATAAATACGTGAAGAAACACTGCCGCAGAGAAGTCGTTCGTTCATATTTGCGCACAAAGGCTTATCGAAATGTTCTTTAAATGAAGAAGAGAAACAGTAAAAAAAGAAATGTAAAATAAATTAAATTATTCTAAATTGTAGTGAAAGGTACTAATCATTTAAATTTCTTTGAAATTGATTTATAAGAAGAAGAAAAAATAAATTCAAAAAAGAACCGAAAATAAATTGAACAATTTAAATGCAAAAAAGTCAAAATCCAAAATTTGTGCAATGATTTTTGTTTTTGTTATTACCATCAATTATAACATAGCAACTGCATTTTAAATTGCACAAATTGTTATTATTGTTTGAATTTATTTTACTAAAAATTAAGAAATGGTTTTCATTGCATATTTCATTTTCCATTGAGTCTATTTTAACATTTCGTCGTCTCAAGTTTTGGTAAAAAAACATTTGAAATATGATATCTGGCTTGAAAGTAGTTAAGATACCCTACTCTCAGTCGCTTATATTGCAATATAAATATGAGAGATTATTTTTTTAGAATTTTTATTATGAAGATTACGAATATAACATCAATTATAAAGCAACTTTCGGTAGTCAAATCGTTTTTACATCGCAATATCTGAGCTCGGTATTTCTACGAAGTTAATACGACTTCGCAGAATAACGTTGCGTAGTACCCGGTAGGTAGGGTTGTGTCTTCTTGAATCTTTTGATATCGTGTGAGGCCTCACACAAGGTGACACCTTATCACATGACTTCTTCAATTTCGTGATGTAAGTAATTATACGCAGGACAGGTGTTTATCGTAATGGTACAATATTCTACAAATATGTTCATGTTACAGCTGTCTATGTTTTGAAATTGTGAAATATGTCGGATATTGGTAGAAATGTGCGTGCACAGATGCCGAGCCAGTGGCGACTACACTTTCGAATATTGATGATATCAACAGGAAGACAAGTAATTACCATTGTTAATAAGTGCTTTCATGTCGAGGGATGTTATCTCTCTCTCTCTCTCTTGATCCTATAGAGATAGGTTGCTCATCCTACCTTTGCTTCTGTACCATTCACGTTTTCATAGAATTGCGAAGCAGCACTTTGAGTTCTTTATAACGCCTTTCGTCTTCTATGAGTTGGTGACGACTACTGCATTCAAATATGCAACGGCATTGATATAATTACGCGCATTAGCATACAGTGGCTACTCTGGTTTGTTCATGTCATGGGTTTTTGAAGTAGCAGTTAAAGAAAGAAAGCGCAGGGTTATACGGTGTCTCCGGTGAAATAATTAAGTTGAGGAAGTTGAGAAAGACATTCCAAACCCCATATCTTAATTTGGCTATAGAAAGTAAATGGAGGTTCAGGCCACACACTGATTTAGTTGTATTTCATTTGATGAGCCTTGATAGGTTAGTTAGTTGCAGTGGCAGGTCAATAGATAAGTTTTCACTCAACACATATTATTACCGATACCGATATTTTGTGGTATCTAAAATCTAAAAAAAAAAATTCATTCTTTCGAATTTAGATAATTTAATATTTCTTTTCTCTGTCGTTATCTTTCAACAGTCTGATAAACTGTAAAAAAAATCATTTTTTAAAAAGGTATTTCTTTTGGTGAATACTTAGAACCGAGAAAATTCTAATTTGTTTATTTGTGTGAGTTCCGCTACACAATTGACCAAAAAGAACTGCAGTTACCCTAGCAGTATTCACACGATTTCTTTTAATGAGTCCTCATTATCTGGTCTTCTTATATGGAAGCTATGTTTACCAGAAAATTATACATTAATATCTTCTATTTATTATTGACAAGCTAAAGGTATGTTAAGTGGAGGTAAGAATCCCTCGTAACGATCTATAAAGGAATATAAACCGATACCGTTAGTGATACAACTAGCGGCACACTAAGGCAGATCAAACTCCTTGCTTTTTTATTTTCTTAAATGTTCTTATGTTTAGAAACCCAGATAAGAGTAATGTTAGCTAGCAGATTTATATACTTACCTGAAAAAGTTTTGATTTTATAATGAAGGATGATTTCAGAGCTTTAATTGTCGCTTGGCTGCTAATAATAATCGCAACTCTACAAAAAATCGCCCTTGAATTTATATATTAACATTCCTTACAATTGTACCAACAATGAATACCTCTTAAACTAAATAAACTTAAACAAAGATTGTAGTGCATTTAAATAGAAAAAAAATATATACATAATATAGAAGCTCAAATTTAAATGCTGCTCAACAAAACTGCAAGGTAAGTGAAAATGAGTTGTTCACGTTATGGCGCCTTTATGAATTTTACATTACAAATTGTTTTTGTATTTTGAATTTTTTTTTTTGGTTTAAGCTTTTGATGCTTTCATTTTCTTCTTCTTCTTGTTACTGTTGTTGTTGTTGGTGCTATTTGACTGTTGCTTGCTTGCTATGCTTTTATGCTAGTGCATTGGTAGCCAGCCATATTGTGCATTGTGCAACGACTTAACACAAAACTTGCTTAACAAATAATTTTTGTTGTTGTTTGTTTTTCTAATATTTCTTTAAAATTTTGTTTTTGTTTTTTTTTTGTTGTTATTTTTTAATATTTTTGTATTTGTTATGTTGTTGTTTTTATATTTCCTGTAGCATGTAAACCATAGTTATGAATTGTTGTTGTTAGAAGAACAAACAATTCGTTAGCTACTACGAATTTGTTGTTGTAAAATGGTTGGTTCGGTTATTGTTGCTTACAACCTACTTGTTAGTTGGTTGAGAAACTCATTTGTGTTGGCTGGCACCTAAGCACTTCAACTTGAACAGCAGTCCAACAACAGCAACAATTGTCCTTGTTAAAGTACTTCTTCAGCACACACACTTTCGGCACATTTGTTGCACCACAAGAGAGTAGAAAAACCGGTATGAAATAAAAAAAATATTTTCGCACACGTAGCTTTGGTGCGGGTGATTGTGCTGCGGGTTTTGTGTGTAGTCTGGTGCGCTATTGTCTGTCCCTGTTGATTTTCGTATTTTGCATTGTGGCAACGGTTATGGACAACAACTTGTGTTAGTCAAGTCAGTTAGTCCTGTTGCTGTTGGTAATGGCATTGCTGCTACATTCACATCACTACTACAATAACAAATTGGCGCAATAATACTTTAAATGTTCCTTCTGCAACTGCATCGCACTTTACTTTGTTTCTACACTTCCGCTTGTGTTTTTGTATTTTTCGTATAAACCAACTGCAGTAGATTGTTGTTGTTGTTGTACTTCTACTTTGTTTGTTTCTATAGTTACTGCTGTGGTTGTTGTTGCTTTTGTTGTTGTTATTTTACTTTATTTTTGATAGCCTTACGTTGCGTGTTACATCTTGTTTTTGAAGTTTTTGTTAATATTTTTGTTCTTGAGTGTTATTATTTTTATCTTTTGATGTTATTCTTGTTATTGTTGTTATAATTTCTTTTGGTTCTCGTTGTTGTTATTGTTAGTATTGCAGGCAGTGTTGTTATGCCGGTGAAATTGTAATTGTTTAAGCAATTCATGTCATGTTCGACGCTGAAATTTATTCTCTTTTCACCTCTTTTCAGCTCTTTTCAGGTCTTTTCTTCTTTCTGTTTTGTTTTTATTTTGATTTTCTTGTTGTAGCTTTTTTGTAGTTTGAGTTTAATTGTGGCATGTCCTGTGTGGACAATTGAAAATTCAAAAAGGCATAAATGCAGTTTTGCAAATATTTGTACAAAACTGTATAATTTTTGAATTATTTACTTCGTTAACGAGTTTACACATGAAATTAATGAATTTTTAAAAACATTCCGAAATGATTTAGTATTTTTTCACAAAGTGCCTGCAAAGTAAGTTTTTATCAATGCGGTTGTGAAGTGCAATTAGTTAATTTTTTTTAATTTTTGTTTTATAAAAAAATCGTTTAAATATTTTGTGCATTTTTGAAGTTTTATTTTTTATTGTTTTTGTTTTTTCTTTTTTGTCGAAATTTTACTTCACACTTTCAATGGTTAAAATTACAAAAATTTAATTTAAAAACTTTATGATTTAGCTGAAATATTATATTTCATTAGTAAATATATAATAAAAAATTATTTAATTTTTTTTGAAGAATTTATTAGAATTTTAATTCAATGTAATTTGGGTATTAAATTTAAAATTGAAATATGAAAACAATACATGTAAAATATATTAAATGTATTATAAATATTTATTTAATTTTTTTAAAGAATTTATTAGAATTTTAATTAAATTAAATTTATGCATTAAATATAAAACTGAAATATGAAAACAATATATGTAATATATATTAAATGTATTATAAATATTTATTTAATTTTTTTAAAGAATTTATTAGAATTTTAATTAAATTAAATTTGGGTATTTATTTTAAAATATGGAAACAATATATATAAGGTCATAATTACTCCACAAGTTGTTTAGCAGTGCGATGGTGAATCCTTTTATGCTCCTATACATTTGTTATAACAGGAATCCAAAGCTGTCGGTCGCATTTATGTAAATTTGAGAACCTTGAGTAGACATCCGCTCCAAACTCCCAATTCGCCCTAAGTGTGTAGATAGTAACTCTATGACAACCTCTTAAAAATCCCAGCTTTTCGTGGTCTTAAGATCTAAAGAGTAGAAATTTTGTTATAAATTTCAGTTTTGATGATATGTAGTCTAGAACTGGTTTCAAGTTAGTCATTATTCGAAGCAAGCATACGTTTTAGTTTCAATCAAAATTCTATGATTTCCATAGTTGGGTGCTTCCCACTTCCTAGACTTAAGCTAGCCTAAGAGTGCATTTAGCGGCACATCCTTGAACATACGCTTATATTTATTTATTTTTGTTGCATTCTATGATTTTTATAGTTGGATGTTTCCCACTTCTTAGACTTAAGCTAGCCTAAGAATAAATTTAGCGGCACATCCTTGAACATATGCTTACATTTATTTAATTTTTTTAAAGAATTTATTAGAATTTTAATTAAATTAAATTTGGGTGTTAAATTTCAAATTGAAAAATGAAAACTATATATAT
Source organism: Teleopsis dalmanni (assembly GCF_002237135.1). NCBI lineage: Eukaryota > Metazoa > Arthropoda > Insecta > Diptera > Diopsidae > Teleopsis > Teleopsis dalmanni. The sequence goes on along the minus strand of NC_051846.1, from coordinate 184,921,127 downwards.
AGTATATATTGCAATAGAAAGAATGTGTACATATATATATATATATGTTACAGTTACTTTTGCTGCTATTGAAATGCAGTCTACAAAAAAATGTTTAGCAGTAAATGAGGTCTTAAGAATAAATGACTACATTTAGAATTAATCTAAATGAAAACTATACGAGCTTTATCACAACATTATTGTAATTCAGCGAATTAATATCCAGCGTCGAAAAAATGTATAATGATAATCTAGCGAAAAAAGAATTTGAAACGGTGGTTGCAGGAAGAATGTAGACCATGTTTCCGATGGAGCAAACAATATGAATAAGCACTAACTGCACTTTCTGTACGAGACTATAATACAGACTGAAGAGGAGTGCTGTGTTAGGCCAAAACCCGACAACGGGTTGTTACGGCTATTTCAGTAAGAAGAAATGTACATGTGTTAGTTACTAAGTGAAAAAAATAATAATAATTGAAAAAGAATATTTAGGATATTTTGCATATTCTCAAGTCTACAACATCAGTGAAATTTCCATTTAAAAAGTATTTAGACTTATCTGCGTACATAATATGTACATATGCAAACTATATATTCGCGTATATGTCGTGTTCCATGCTATTTAAATCATTTAATTATTATTTAATTACAATGTTAGTTAATAATAATACCTTTCTCAATATTGCACAGAGTGACCCAATCAAATTCCAACCAATTTTAAGGTAATATAAATGTTGTACATAATAATGGTAACATTGCATGTGAATTACGCCTAATAACAACATGCTAAATATGTCACAATTTAGCTAAAAACCACAAGTAGTTACTATTAAAAGCCTACATCATTTTAATACAATCAAGTATTTCGGGTCTCAAAGCAAGCCACGTTATAATGAACACGTAAAAATAATTTAAAGAAAACCGTGCAAGTTCATGAATAATTGCTCAGTTGGACATATCAGAAATAATTATCTAATAAATACTTAGAGTGGACTATTGAACGTTTCAGAAAAGGCAGGATTTCACTGAATAGAATTAAAAAAGTTTAGGGTTGATATAGTTAAAGAATTGTAATGATGATAAGTGGCCGAGTCCAACATCTCTATTGAACATTGTATTGAACACTCTATTGAAAATTCCATCAAAGAACAAAATTTCACTCCCCAGTTCAAACAGTCATTTTACGAACACTACTGCCTACCATTCACTAGTCCAAGTACCAAGGCTGTGGTTAATTGCTCATGAAAATAATTTCGGCCAAATCGGATGTGATGAGGTTAAGAGCAGTTCCGCTTGTAATAGACTGATCCATATTTATTTGTAGCATGACTCTAGTGTCAGCTAAAGGGACAAAGGATATAAATTTACCGAAATATATATATTCTAATATAAATTAATGTGCCCAAAATTATTTTGAAAGCATTGGTACATAAGATTGACGGGCTTACAGATCAGTTCCGTATCCTATGATAAAATTTAAAATTGAATCAAATAAGCGAATTAAATTTCAAAGTAAAATTAAATTTCCTTCTATATTAAATTCTATTAAAAAAGTTATAAAAATGCATAAGTTTTATGTGGAAAATTGTATCTAAAGTAGAAGTCGGTGTTTTCAGAGCGTATCAATTTTATGACAACTGCAGCACAATTACCCATGAGCATAAAAATAACAACAGCCAAAATAAACTCAAGACATATCTGAGCAAAGAGTGCATTCAGTGGAAGACTTACAGGAATAAATAAATAATAATCATAATAAAAAGATGCAAAAAGGATGAGCAAGGATGTCTTCATACGAGTATTTCACATGAAGTACTGCTCACTTGGATTCAATTTAAGTGTCATATTTGTGTATGTCCGTATATATGGTTGTCTCTCATATATGGCAGGTTTAGAATTTTCAAATGCATAACTTAAAATGACAAATTTGCAGGATATGAAATTTATTTTCATAGTCTATTAAAAATTTTATATAAATGTACTATATACTATTCGTGATATTGTAAACAATTTTGCATACATGGAAGTATTCTTAAATTAAATTTTTTTATATATAATAATGAAGCAAAATAAAATAAAAACTAACTTCGAACTTATAAACTTTGTATAAATCAGCGCTTCATACAGATAATTATATTAAAGATCTTGCTATATTTAGTGACACAACATTGTTGAACACACGCTTATATCAGTAAAATATGATCCCATATATGTAGCACTTCCTGAGACTGCTTCCGGAATAGGTAAGCGTTTGAGTTTTATTGTATAAGACTTGTATTGTAAATTTATTGTAAGCGATTTTACAATTTTATAAGATAGTATTCATCTAGTACTCATCAGGATTTGAACTCGTGCCTATTAAATAAGAATTAATGACTAATCGTGTTTTTTTCACTACTAACCATTTCAATAAATTAATTTAAATTTTTGTTGTTGTTTGTTCATCACTGTTCGAACCCTTCTAAATTATAAATAGTCACTTTTTGTCATAAGATGAATCATATTCGACAAAAAAATTAACATTCTATTTTTTTCTGTTTTCAAACACGTTCCCTTAACCAGTAATCGCAAAAGCAGTAGCAAAACAATGGAAACAAATAGGTTACCCTGTATTTCTATTGCTAAAATAAGATTTTACAATTTTATAAGAAATAAAATTTATTTTTTCTGTTTTCAAAACACGTTCCCTTAACCAGTAGTTACACAAACGAGCGAAGTAAATTTCCATGTCTCACCGATTCTATATTTCAACCCGTGGAAACAGTGTATATTCATAGAAAAAATAATTCGAAAAATTTCGGTTTCATAGAGAACGAAACTAACTTAAATAGAAAAAGAAAAAGAAGAATAGAAATATAAAAAAAGAAGGAGAGAGATATAAAAAACAAAAGAAATATATAAGCGGAAAAGTAGTAAATTTATTTTATCGTTAAAGTATAAAATAGTTGTAAGTGCACACAGAAGAAGTGTGCATTGCGACTAAAGAAGAAATATTATAATAACGGAAATTGCCATATTGCTGTACTAATACATCCGTTTCCGCTACAACAGTTCGAATCGGGATTTCTTCTTTTTTACTCTCGGTCTCGTATTTTTGTTTAAAGCTTTCCCACTTTTGTTCCTCTGTTTACTTTTTATTGAATTCCGTGTCGAAATGCTACGCTTAAATAATCTCGTTGCACTGCCAATTGAATTTTTTTGCGGGGATTTTTTATTCCGAAAATTATTTCAACAAAAATGTTTATTACTTTTGTGGTTCGCTATTGTCCTTAACAGAAATGATACACAATTCGCGTAGAAGAAAAAAATCAAATTAAATTTTCGGTTGTTTGTTGCGCTTTTCCTTATGGTTCAAAGGAAATTAGTTTGTTTTCCTTAAAACTATTTGTCGGAAAATTCAGTTAGAGAGTTGAATGGCAAATGCATATATGCGTTACTGTTGTAATGTATAAGAAGAATATAGGCCGGTTCAAGCATAGGAATTCTTAAAGAACAGTTAAATTTAGAACTTTCGTAAAAAGAATTGGTATTAAATGGAGGGTAAACAAAGATAATAGTAAGATACATGATTGTCATCAAGATGACACACACAGACCTTCTGAACCATAACGATTTAAGTTAGAGATATGGTTAGTTGTGTTATAGTGTTTTCAAAAGCTGCATATTCACACAATGGGAGAATTCGTTAGTAGTCAATGGTGTTCCTTAAACCCCTTGTCCGTACACTATAATGAGGACATCCTAGATCTCTGAAAATTTAGCAAAAACTTTTTGTCTTCGTTGCAAACATAAGGACTTACGTTTTGAGAGCCAAAGACGTATGGATTATAAATTAAATTTTGAAGAAAAGGTATTCCAAAAAAGGTGGCTCGATTAGTAATAATTACATTAAAAAGTTCGAGTAGTAAAGGTCTGACGTAAGGAAGAAACGATCTTTTAAAATTATTAATAGTGTCAAAAAAAAAATATGTATATGTTTTTGACATAGTGCTAACATGATACCGTAAGCAAATTTAATACCAGAATAATTGGCAAATGAGATTAGATAGTAGATTAGAATGGATGATAGAAGCTACGCATAGCTTGAGAAGTTCAGTATCCATATCAATTACGAAGTTTTTCTTTTTTTTTTTTATGAGGTGTAAAGCAATTGAAAGCCCTAGTCAGTGTGAGACTACAACTTACTAAAATCACCCCGGAGACCAACGGTTTAACATCTCAGGATCACCGATTTGGTATTTCATCAAGAGGCCTCTCCAAGCATGAATCTCAAACGTGTGGTTTTTTGTCGTCATTTCGTCAATTGACTACATTTTTCAGCCTGTGTGTTTTAATTTGTCATCCTGCAATTTTAGGAACTAAGTCGACTACCGCATAGCAGTCGACAGAACCTGCTATGCGGCACATAAAAATCAATATACAAAATCTTAAATAGAGCCATTCTTACCTGTAGTTGAGAAGTTTGGACACTAAACAGTAGTAATTTTGTGTAATTGCCTATATATGAACGTACGATTTTAAGAAAAATTTATAGGACCACTCGTAGGACAAATTAGTTTTTTGAATTTGCTATAATATTGTTGTATAAATAATTAGATGGGGCTAAAAGGTCATAAGATATGTGTGACTATTATAGAAAAGTATGTTCTATAACAAGAAGTCTATTTTTTATTAGAAAATATTTTCGATTAGAAGAGAAGGTAATAATGTGGCCTAATATTCATTATTAGTGGTGTTTTTAAACCACTAATTGGGGTACAATTTTCCATACATAGTTTTTGTTTCCAAGTGTCAAAAATCGAACCCTGTTAAATGCTTACCATAGACTCGCGTGTTAACAAATAAGCCAATAAAACTTTTATATAAAAATTAAAAATTTAATAAATCAGAAAATATTAAATATCAATTATTTTTGCCACAAAATTATAGGCCACCGAAAGCAACCCATCATCGCGTAAACTTTCTGGTTTTCCCAATGGTTTTTGGGGTTTTTTTTGGTTACTAAAATATACGCGTAAAAATTTCTTTTCATTTCTTAAGATTTTCTGTATTAAAAAATAAAAATAAAAATATTTTCCGAATCTTTTTGCCTGTTTAAATGCGGTCAGCCGAAAATTTTATGATTGCAATTTTTTGTTGATTGAACCGCGTGAAATTAAATTCTGTTGCTATGTGTTTTATTATCCTGATTTTCTAAATTTCATATTTTTTAAGTTTTCCAGTTTGTCATTTATTCATGCCCGTGGGAAATAATTTGGTAATTCTATTTTTTCCTCTTCTTTGTATTAGTTATCATTTTTTATTCATTTGCAATTTACGATTATTCCATTCGGTCATAAAGTAATTTAAATTTTCCGATAGTCAACCCAGTAACAGACAGAGCAAGTGCGGTAATTTCATTCCGGCTGTCAGCCGGTTCAATTTGATTAAATTTATTAAATTTTAATATTTTCTTCTTTATTTCAAAGTATTTTCAATACTATGTGATTTTTATAGAAATAAAAGAATATCTTTATAGATAATACTTAGTAGCATAATTTTCTCTCGATTAAAATGGTAAAAACATAATTTCAAACAAAAGGAAATCACATCATTGAAAGTTTTAAGATATATGAGTAAAATACATGTTTTATTTTATAATTCTCATTTACTTCAGTTAAAAGAGTTCATAACAATATTTATGAATATGATGCCAACCAATTATTTACTTTAATATTAAATATTTAAAAAGAATCCATTCACAACTTGCAGTGGGTTATTGTTAATGTACATGATATTTCATATATTTCATTTTTATTAATTTTGACTAAATTATATTGAAATTGTTTTAAAAATAATTTAGACCAACATTGGAACTTAATGTATATAATATAGATGTGTATGAGAAATGATTGGATATACACATATGCGATTAATAGTCAACATGTTTTGTTTTATAATTCTTATTTACTTCAGTGAACAAAGTTTATAAAAATATTACTGAATAAAAGTCAGAGCAGTTACTTATTTTAATGTGAAATATTAATATAAAATAATATAAATTGGATATGATTATCAAAGCGAAATGAAAATTATTTTTTTTCGATGACCGCATTTGGACAATAATTGGACATACATAATGTTTAACATGTTTTAATATTGTTGCGAAGATACAATTTAATTTAAGTTAGCTGAGATAATTTTGAATATTGTCGGTTAGTTAGAAAATAAGTTTTTAAATGTTGTGGGTTATTTTGAGGAATAAAGTGTGTGTTTCAAAATATAAGTAACGGTTATAATAAATACAAGTTCAACATAAATTACTTATCAGGATCCAGTGTTATCGAACGAAGTGTGATAATAATCATAACAATATTATTAACTTTAGTTAACAAAGTTAATAAAATATTTTTAAATTAGTAATAAATAATTTCAAACTATTTTAAGAATAATTTGATCAAAGCATTGGAACTTAATGTAAGTTATACATTGTGACCGAAAAGTTTTCGGGAAATTTTAAATAAAACGCAAAATTCTTAACCTTCATCAATATTTATTTTATCTCCTTCAAAATATGCTCCATTAGAAGCGATACACAAATGCCAATGTTTCTTCCAATCATCAAAACATTTTTTATAGGCGCTTTCCGGTATGGCTTTGAGTTCCCTCTGCGAATTCTGTTTTACGTCTTCTATGGATTCAAAACGCGTTCCTCTGAGTGGTAATTTGAGGTTGGGAAACAGGAAAAAGTCACACGGTGCAAGATCAGGTGAATACGGTGGCTGTTCGATGGTATTTATTGAATGTTTGGCCTTAAAATCGTTGATAATGTTGAACAAATTGAGGTGAATCGGAACAAGCCGGGCGTTGACACGTCGCATACACAAATTGTCCACCAAAATCAAACGAGCCATCTCACGACCGATGCCTAGCTCTCGTGCTATCTCTCTAACACTCACATGAGGATTTTTGAACACGATTTCCTTTGCCTTTTCAATGTTTTCGTCGGTGGTAGAGGTCGAAGGTCGTCCAGAACGCGGCATGTCTTCGACGGTCGTACGACAGTCCTGAAAGGCTTTGTACCACTCATAAACTTGAGTTTTCGATAAAACTGATTCCCCATAAGCCTTTTGTAGCATTCGCAACGATTCTGCACACGAAATTTCGTTCGAAAAACAAAATTTGATGCAAACTCTTTGTTCAATATTTTTTTCCATTGTTTTTTTCGCAACGCACTACTGAGGTGAACTGGTTTCAACAGCTGCCGTAAACGAACTGTCTGACAGATCGCGCTCATTTTTGGCATAGTAATTAAGGACAGTGCTGCCAAACTACATAAACTTAAAATATCGAAAAATATACAGCGCGCGAATTTTAAATGAGAATATCCGAAAACCTTTCGGTCTTAATGTATAGATGTGTATGAAAAAATGTTGGATATACATGCCAGTGATATTCAATACGTTTTATTTTATAATTCTTAGGAAGGAAAGTTCTTCAGTTAGGAAAGTTTATAAAAATATTACTGAATGTAAAAGCAAAGCACTTATTTAATTAAATATAATATATTTAAATAAAATGATTGGATAACGATGCACTAAAGTAATTAGTAAATATATGCAGTTTCATTTATTCAATAAATAAGCACCAAAAGAACTAAATAAAAATTATTTTTAATTCAGAAATTTTGTTCAATTTACTATAAAAAGAATAAAAAAACAAAAATTATTTAATATTTTGTGGCATGACCATTACTGGCAAGTACAGCCGAACAACGTTTCGGCATAGAATCAAGTTTTTGGCATTTTTCTAAACTATTTGGTTTCACGAACGTTTGTAAACGGCCCAAAGTTCATTATAATTTTTTGGATTGCTTTTGGCTCCATCTGTCTTAATTTCTACAAATTTTCAATAGAATTTAAGTCTGGAGACTAAGGCGGTCACTCCATTACTTTAATTAAATTATGGTATTTTTAAACCATTGCTTCGCTTCCGACCAGTGTCCATTAGGTCATAGTTTTGTTATAAGATCCATTTTAGCTGTATTTTTCCTAGAGCATATGGCAGCATAATTCCTTCCAATATTGTAATTGGAAACGAACAAACCCCAATCATAACAGATGTTTGATGGTTTTTTTTTAGCGAGAAGAGGTCTCAAAAAGGTTTTTAATTTTCTCTAAGCCAATGATGAATACTTACACATAACGTAGAGTACAGTTTCCTTCTTATTTGCAGAGGTATGATTCCGACAAATGCACAATATTCGAATGACTTTCAAGTGAAATGAAATCAAGCTGATAAGTCTTAAAACTTGTCGAGTCCAAAATTTTGCAGGATTACAGCTCCATTAGGTTGGTTAGAAAAGGGGCCCCAAAGACTTAAAATCTTCTCCTAGCTAACAATTGACACTGACACATGAGGTTGAGTACAGTTTCCTTCTTATCTGCAAAGGTTTGCGCCGACAAATATCATTATAGAATAGACCTGACATTGTTTCATAGCATGTCTTTCTAGTAATTGGTGCAGGTAATATGTATCTGGACCAGGTTCACTTGGTCAATTTTGTGTACCTACAATCACATATTTTTATAATAATCGTTGTGATGTGTATAAGTCACTGACTAGTGGTTTTCTCTTTAAAAAGTCAGGTAAGAACGCGACACTAAGAATGTCTGGAAACTTATGAGGTAGTTGTATATTTCAAGTATAGAACTTCTAGAAATGATCTAATTTCTGAACCGCACTGGTTGATTATAAAAGTTGTCATTTCTTATTCGAGCAAACGGTACATATGTGCTATTCAGATAGTAGAGTTAGCATTACTACCTTTACTGAAACTAACCAACTTCACCGCACATTTGTAGGTAGGTTTGTTTACTTTATGATAAACATTTTGGAAATAGAAAGGTTCGAAACTGTTTGTTTGACTTATGTTTTTTGCATATAAATATAAATCAAAAGAGGATAAGAGAGAACGAGAGAGGAACGATAAGCAAACATGAGATAGAGAGGCTACAGCAAGACCAGTTTGAGGTTTAAAGAGATAGGTACGACAACAAAAGACAAGAAAATAAGACTAGAGAAAGGCTAGTTCGAGGTTAAAAAAATAGGGACGATGTTAAAAAATGACAAAGTTGTGCTGTTTAGAAACAACCGACTTTATTTTAGTAACATAATAATGTTTAATGTACAGAATATGTATAAGAGTTATAAGAGTATATATTATAATATAGTGAGTGAATAATATGATATAATAATATAAGGGTTGTACTTATATTCACGGTTGCCACTTGAAAATTTTTTTCTGTACCAAAATTGGTTTAAAAAGGTACCATTTCTGTAAAAAAAGGTCCAAAATTTTTCTATTGTCTTTTTATAAGAAAATACAATTTATATAAAATGTACAAAAAGTATAAAACAATACAACATCCATAATAAAGTTGGGTCACCGAAAATGTACCATTTTTTGAACATGAGTACCAGAGTACCAAACGGAAAAAAAGTACCAATTTTGGTACTAAAGTACCATAAGTGGCAACCGTGCTTATATTAAACTTTACAACAAAAGTGATTCTGAAGAAAGGCCAGTTCGAGGAAAAAAAGAAAGATAAACGATAACAAAACACAAGAAATTGAGAATAGAGAATACGAGTTCAAGATTAAAAAGAAGCGAAAGAGATACGAGAAAGACGCGTGAGAGGTGAGCGATGAAATCGAGAATGATGTGAGATAGAAATGAGGAAAAGAGGAAGACAGGTTAAAAATACGAAAAAGAGAACAAAGAAAGGTGAGAAAGGGATAAGGTGGAATTAAGAAATAAAGCCAAGAGAGAGATACGAGTTAGAAGCGAGAAAGCCAAGAGAAAGGCAGAAAAAAGAATATAATCTCTTAAAATTAAAGTTTTTTTTTTTATTAATTTTAATTCCATATTCTGCAAATAACGTATAGCTGTTACTTAAATCAAACACATTTTCACACAAAAATACCAGACAAAATCATTTACATATTTTGTGGCCACACTTATTACTTCCTCACAGCAATATACTGTAGACTAATGCGTTCATTACAACTGTAATTCAGTGTTGACAAGTAATTAATTCAAATATACCTAAGCAGCTTTAATATTTAATTAATACGTAATGAATGAATGACGTATTATTATTAATTTATAAATAAATGCTAATACTTCAAGTTTCTGTTAAGAGTAATGCAGAAATAAGTTTTGAATAATTTTAACATAATTTTGTGGGGTTCTTGTGCTTAAATTTAATTGAATTTCTCTCCAACAACAAAATACAAACATAAACATAAACACAAATAAAAATAACAATAACAGAAACAATAAGAAAACCAACAACAGATACAGACGTCAACACAAAACAAAAAAACAAAAACAACAACATTAAATAACAACATAATGACCAATAAAGTTTTGGAAACAAATTAGTAATTTGTTACCATAAAGTTTTCCCCTTTTTTTACAGTGTACTGTGCGGGACGACACTTACACATAGCCACAAATACACACTTCATTAATGTAAACGTTTCAGACCGAATAGTCACAACAATAACAATAACAACAACAACTACAACTACAACGATATACAATAATAACAATAACAATAACAAGAACAACAGGAACTGCATTAGCAATATCAAAATAGACTTACAGACCAGCTGTTGTTTTAGGTTAGCATAATAGTTAGTGGGTGCGATGTTGGTGGACGGTGGGGAGCAGTTACAGTTACTTAACGCTATCATAAATATTTCGTTTATTGTTAAATATGCCAACAACAAATTAACTAAATAAAAACAGATTTTGTACTTTGAACTTTGGCTGTAGTAAAAGAATGTTTTAATTTTACCACTTTCCGGGCCAAACTAATTGCTACATGGTCGGGTTATTTGTGTTCTTCGTTCTTATAATTGTTGTTGGTGGCTGTGTTGTAGACGCGGTTGTAGTTGTAGTTTTGTTTTGTTTTGTACTGTTGCATACTCTTACATTTTTTTTCTTTCTTACTAATTGTTGTAGTACTTGTCGTTGTTTGTGTATGTGTTATTGTTATTGCTGTTGTTGTTGTTGTGTTTTTCTAATATAAGCAATGTAAAAGCTTATGGGAAAAATAATTGGAGTTTACTAACAAAAGAAATACTTTGCAAAGCATACTCCAACAAAAACAACAGCAAAGCAACAGTATTAGTTTATCACTTTGACATGAAAGGTAGAAGCACTACATCTTTTGTATGTCTATTAGGTTAGTTGATGTGGAAATAAAGCATAAAAGAGAGAGAAAAAACCAATTGAAAAGTAATGGGGTTCTCGGAGCTAGTTAGTAGGTTTTATCTCTGTAGGCAGGCTTTTTTTTTGCATGGTAGGATGAAGATTATTAGTTGTCAAACAACTACGATTGATGTGGTTTTAAATACCTTATATGGAGTTATGTTCTTTGCTTCTCTAATGACCCTCGTATTGTATATATTAATTACGTTTAAGAAAATATGTTATTATATTGCAAATTAATAATTAAGATTTTTTATAGTTATTTTTTAATTTGCGAAAATGAAGTGAGTGGTGTATAAAGGTAAAACGAAAAATATGTCGGCTATTGGTGGTATATGTCGCTAGAACGCCAAGCTGATGACTAAAAATTTTATCTATCTTAGCACCATGAGATTAACGCTGCAGGAGCATGTTAATCTCATTCTGGAGTTCTTCCGAAAATGGAAAATAAAAATTAACAATGAGAAAACTAAAGTCCTATTTATTACTCGTAAACACAGGCAACATCCACCGAGAGTGAGAGTCAGTGACATCGCGATTAATTGGGAGTACGGCATTAAATACTAAGAAATCACATTTGATAAGCGGTTCACTTGGCACAAGCACATACAAGTTAAAAGAAGTAGATGCGCAAAAACACTGCATTGCTTACAACCACTTTTCAAACACAAAAACCTTAGCGTGAAGAACAGAAAGCTTATCTACAGCCAGATAATTAGACCAGCACTACTTTATGGGTGTGTCGCGTATAGCAAAGCTGCCGACTCTACTATGCAAAAGCCACAAGTTGCTCAAAGTCAGGCTCTCCGAAGGCTCTTCAAAGTACCATGGTACATCCGCACGAATGACATGCTAAGAGAGCTTAGAATAGATCCGGTCAAAAAATACATAAGGGACAGAGTTCTGAAGCTATATGCGAAAACCGACAGGCTGCCATACTTAGCACTATCTAATCTTAGAGTAGTCACTAACCTCACGGGGCGGTACACAGATCTTAGATCAATCATTGAATAATCACGAAGATAATCAGGAATACTCAAATTAGTCAGTGAGATGGGTGGGACTCTGCAGAATCCCCACAGCTATCATAGAGTAAAAGACCCCAGTTGCACTAACTCGGAAAAAGCTTAACATAACATAACACAATGTAGAAGAATAAGAATTAGCTTAACAAATTCCACTTTTCTCTAAAGCCTTGCAGATATTTTCCATACAACTTTTCTGTATTTTTAAATATTTCAAAAACCATTATTACCTACGAAAATGCAGTTTGGTATACTGTATATTGGTACCATACTACTACGATTCAGAAATTTTCATGGTATTCTGATTCACTGCAGCACACACCCTCCATTAAAAAATTATATATTATATATTTGTTATTATTTTATTTTATTATTTGCTATTATTTTTAAAAAAAATTTGTTGGCTTCATTAAATTATTCTTTACATATTCCCCTAATTACTGGAATGAAATTTCCAAAATGACCTTCAGGGCAGTGTCAAAATGTTCTTTATACATTTTTAATAGATAGTTTTAGTGGGTTAAAGTCATAATAAAATAATAATAATAAAATATAAAAAATAATTTCTGTTTCGGGTATTTGGCAATAATCGAAACAGCTGTAAGTACGGTCAGCTAAAAATTCAATTAATTAAAAATAATAAAATTTTACTGTTACTTTTAATTTACTTTTGTTTGAAATTTCTCTATTAAATGCAATAGTTTCTATTAATTAAAATAGTTTCTACTGTTTCAACTGAAGTTAAAATCAAGTTTAATAATAATTACAGATAATAAAATTTTGTTGTTGCAGTTCACTACTGTTTAAAAAAAAAAGTTATTTGCAAATAATAGTCTTAAGAAATTAAGAAAATAGTTTCTTTTGTCATAAGTGACATTAAAATTAGTATTTATTTAGTAGTAATAATATTAAATATGATTTAATGTCATAACTTCAAAATGTGTTTACTTGTATGAACAGCAGTTGTCTTTCAAAGAAGGATTGAAATTTTAATTGATACATATATTGTAGTTTTATTTATTGCTTTTTAAAGACTGATTGATGATCTTCTGCATAATTCCTTTCAACTGATATTATTCGTATAAACACAAGTGGTGTCCGTCCTATCCATATTAATTTTCTATAAAGTTATAACCTTTATTGTTATGGTAGGTCGTGCCGTGCTTTGACTTTTGTTTTTGTGCCCAATGTTCCTCTGTGGCTTTATGCTGCACAAACTATTTCAATTTCATTTATATGCTAATAAGACACCTGCTTCTGGTATTATTATGTTTAGTTGCTGTTTAGTTGTTTATTAAACAATCCTACCAGGCTGTTGTCTGTTAGCTGTTGGCTTCCAGCTTTCTTATCAGATGCAATTTTACTATATCATACTCTATCCACATCCACATCCACATCACGCATCATACCATTTGCCTAGCAATTTTCCATTAGAGCCAAACTAAGTTTGTGTGCTTTTGCCCAGACAGCATTCAACTTCATCATTGTTGTTATCATTTCTACTTTGGTATCCTTATCGACGCTTTTGATGTCCTTTGTATGGTTCGCAGGTTAGTTGTAGTCAGTCCCTAGTTGGCATTTGTTTTAAATGAAAATTTTCCTCTAGCATTTTATTATTTTTTATTTTATTTTATTTTTTCTTATTTTTTTTAAATTTTTTTAACCAATGTTGTTGTTTTTATAATAATAATTGTTGTTGCTATTGTTACTTAAGCCATTGTTGATGCTGATGTAATGATATTTATTTTTAAAGTATGCTATCGAAGGATATTTTAGTTTTCTATTTATATGTATGCATTTTTATTTTGTTTACAGAATAGTGAATATATAAACAATTAAATGAAAATTCTTGTAAGTTTCATTAATTTGAGAGATATTTTTTGCTTTGCAATTTGCATAATTCTCTAATTAAAACTACTGTCTTTAATTAATGGATAAGCTTTTAGTAGGTGAAATGAGTAGTAGAATTCAAATATGAAAATATTTAAATTGAAAGTGAATAACTATTGTGTATATAGTGTATTGCAATTCCAGTATCTAGAAAATATTTAAATAAACTGTAAACAAATTACCTGAGTAGTTCAAATTTTTGAAGATTATCCAGGATGAGGATGAAAATTAAATTTTATCATCTAGTTAAATTTTTTTATATGTATCTTTTATTGAAAATAATTGTTTTTTAAAATATCTAGCACTTTTATTATATTTATGACTATGTTAGAAATGTTAATAATATTTTACATTTAATATAGCCATAAAAAGTATTCATTTATAATATCAATCTTCTTCATCATCTTCAACCTCGAAAGAAAATTTTTGGATTGTATTAGTACAGTAGTTGTGACATTTATAATTTTTTTTTGCGGTAGGTGGAAAGAATCAACAGCCGCAAGTGTGGAACATGAACCCTCTAAAATCACCTCTTAGGAACGAATTAAGCAGACCTTCGCCATTAGACTGTGAAAGTCATTTAGCTGAGGTCTGAGGTCCATCAGTGGGAAATTAGTGAATCAGTGTGAAAGTCATCTAGCTGACGTCTGAGGTCCATCAGTGAGGAATCAGAAATCAGGGGGTAAAGCTGTTAGGAAAATAGTGTTTCAGTGAAGTGCTTCTCGTACGATCTACGGGAATTAATATATGTATATATATATTTTATTAATAAGTATAAAAAGTGTGCCATATATAGCTTAGTGGCTTTGTTTTTCATCCTTGACTGTTGAAATATTGATGTCTCTGTTTAAGTTAGTACCTCTTTATGTGCTGCTGAGCATTATCTCTGATATGTGATGTAAACCGTTTAACAACTATTTAGACGGCTTTTATTTTTTTCTTCACTGTTAGAAGATTGAGATCTCAGTGTATATTATTGCTTCTAATGTTTAATGAATTATTATCGTTGATATGTAACGTAAGTCATATCATATGTATTTTGGTGCCTTTTGTTTCTTTATTAATGCTTGGAGTATGGAAACTGATGTATATATTAACCCTTCCAATCTAAAAACTTTACCTACCTCTTTAAACAATCACCATTAAACCCGTTGTACTATATTTTACTAGTCTGACCAATAGGGCACCATTATAATGGAATGAGTTGTTTATAAATCCGCGATTCGTTGTGCTAGGATAGGGATGATTGCTTTTCTGTCCCCAATCCATTAATACAAATTATCTATTCAGCGTATTAGTTAGATATTTTAGATTTGGCTCACTGATATCTAACACCATCAATAAATTCATGGTTCCTGCATGACAATAGTTAGACAGCTTATTTATTGGAGTCTTAAAATGGTTTAAAATTTTTACGGGAACTTTTAGTGATTTCATAATATCTTATGTACTAACTAGATAATGGCATTCTTTATTAAAAAATGCTTACTTTGCGTTTGTTTCAATTCTAAAAGTAAAAAAAAAAATATTAAAATATCCATCTGTAATTAAATAAATTAAAAAGAATTAATAAAAATGTAAATATGATCATAAGTATTAGAAAATATAATAAATCTATGTAACAAAAAACATATATAAAAAAATAAAAAAATCAAGTGATCCAATAATTGCCTGTTATTCGCGGACCTACACCACTTTATAAATTTAAAAAATATGTATTTCCAATCGTTACAAATTATAATTAAATCTATTGGCTCTTTTTAACTTGTAGTTCTGTTAAATTGTAAAATATATTATTCAATAAAAACTAGAATCAAGAACTAGAATATTCTCTTTCATTCATACTATGATTATGATTCAGGGTTAGGAAAATAAAATATTATTCTAAACACCGCAGGGTAGCTAAAAGTTATTACGGCTTTTAATATTATGTATAACATTTTCTTTAAATTACGTTTATGAAGGGGTGTAGTATAGATCGCCTCCACGTGGTGCACCCTGGGTAATGCTAAATGATCTATTCTCTCTCCTCTGGATGTTGTCCTTTTTATGGGCTCTAGCATCCTTTGGTAACAACCGCTTCTGAAATTTAGTTATCAGATATTGGAATCACACTTGCAACAGTTAAATTGGCTATTAAACAAAAATATCTGAGCATTGTCAAGCAAAATTGGGCAGACGAACCCTGCTGTCAGATCTCTAGGTTGACCTGGTCCAGATTTGACAAAAAATGTACTAGTTGGCTACTTCAACTAAGACGGAATCTGCTCTGCACTACGGTATCGGTAGTGACGGGCCACTGTATAATAGGCAGGCATGCTATGAGACTGGGTTTACCCTATAATAATTTTTGTTGTGTCATGTGTCAGTGTCCACCTTTAGCTAGGAAAAGATCAAAAATCTTTGGGGTTTCTTTTCTTGCCGATCTGACTGAGCTGTTATTTTACAAAATTAGGGAATTAGCCAAGTTGTATAGAACTGTCAGGTTCTCAGACATTTAGTCTATATGTGAACAAACGTCAATCACTTGGTTCCACAACGGGCTATTACTTGCGTTAAAGTGAGCTTTTTTGGGTATAAAGCTGGGACTCACGTCTAATCTAACCTACATTTATGAACAAGTTATAAAGTCAAGTTTCATTAGATGAAACATGTATGCAGTGTTACCATCAGTGCAAAATATAGAGCAGTTTGAATTTGTAAGGAGTTTAATTAAGAGAACCTCTAGATAAATCTTGCTTAACAGTGTGGGTAAAGCTTTATATATATGTATATATTTATATATATATATTTATTTTATATATAAATAAAATAAAAATAATAAGTGTATTAAATAAATTCGGTAATTAAATTTTATAGTTTCTGAACACTTTTATAGTGTTTGCTTCCCAACAGCCAACAAAACCGACTATAAATAAATGATCAGTAGCTAATAAATCAATTAAATTTCGTTAAGTAAATCAATTGCTGTCAATGACGATTCTAATTACGTTACCATTCAAATAACAATGATGCGTGAATGCAGCCGCAATTAGCGTTTTAATTGCAAAATATCTAAATTAAATGTATTCCCTATATTGACGATTATCGCATTAAGCATTAAGCGACTGCAGTGCAACTACTTGACGTGGCCCGCGCACAATTTACGAGCTGCAGCAGTTCAATATTGCATTTGTCGGTACCAGAGTTGCTCAATACTCAATAAAGAAGGCAAAACTTTTCAAATACGGGTACTACGGGTACGAGGGCACTCACAGCAACTGTGATGCGAAAACTTTTTTCATACAAGTGGAAAACTTTTAAATGTGAGTTCGAATGCATGTACAACGCACGTGTATGGGTGGGTGTGTGTGAGTATTGTGCGATTATGTGTCGATGTATTCATCGACATTTAGTGTGTGATACTGTTGCCAATGGCGTTGCCACCAGCGTCGAATCTACAGCATAAACAGTGTCTGTTTGAATTTTTTACTTGGATTGAAAAGTTAAAAATTATTTTGTTTATACATTTTTCTTATTAGAGTGCTTATGGGTTCATAGGATTAGCTTAGGCGACTATTTTAGCTTACTACAAAAATATAACTTATTGGTACAGGCGCCTGTAGGTACAGGCAGCTTAGCTGCGTTTTGTTTCATCTATAGTGTACAAAACACTCGGTTCCGATATAGATTCATAGACTTAGACCTCAAGTTTTACCAACGAAACTTCTATAGGTCCACATGAGCCTATTAGCTTCAATAAAGATATTTTTCAAAAAAACCTTCAAATGCTTATTCCACTCCATTTCATTAACATATTAAAAACATTTCATAGATCACTCTGTTAGCACGATTATTGAGTGCTAAGATTACGACACATAGGGTCTAAGTTTAACCTCTACTAAAGATGCTTTTCAAATAAGTCATTCAATTGGTGGGTTCTTTCCAATTACTTAAGATATTTAAAATACTCTATAGACAACTTTGTTAGCATGGAGCTACGCCACACAGAGCCAAAATTGAAACCCTACCAAAGTTGCTTTCCAAGTAATTCCTCCAATTATATTTTTCCCAAATATTTAAAATATTTAAAGCAGTCTGTAGACCACTCTATCAGCACAGTTTTTAATAATTGGAGCTACGACACAAAGGGTCTAAGTTTAAACCTTACTAAAAATGTTTTCGAAGTAAGTCCTCAAATTATGTTCTTCCCTATTATTTAATATGCTTTAAAGGCTATATAGTTAGCTCTATAGTCCTATGCAGTAGAATTACGGCATACAGTGCTTGTGTTTAAACCCAGATGAGATCTAGTGTCAGAACATAAACTTTGTAACGATGTCTACCTTTTACATAGAGGTTATCATATCTATTAGGTGTCTTACGGTCAGTCAGATTTAGCAATACATAATAACCTATATTTTTTATATTTTTTACACGATTAACTTCTTAAATTTAGACTTTTCAATTAATTAATAATATTTAAATTTTTTTACATCCTTAGTACTATTTTTAAATACAATTTCTAATATTTATATTTTTTTAATCAACATTGCAACACTTCAAAGCTAACGGTACAGAAAGTACAAGACGTGTTTTGGTGAAGAATCTAGCAGAGCCGTTATTGCTGACAAGCCGTGGCAAAATTTTTATAAATTCTGCTTTAGTAGTGCTTAGTTTAATTTATTTAAACTTAACAATTAATTAATTTATAATAAGTGCGATAAAATAGTGTAATAATATAATAAAGAAGAATTTAAAATGAAAAAAGTTTACAAAGATCGATGCTATAATTTATATAATTGTTTGTTTTTTTATTATAAATATAATAAGTTGTGAAAAATTTATTTCTTTTATAATTTTTTATTTCAGTCTTTTTATAAGTTTTAGTTTAATTAATAAATATAAATATTTAAATAATAATAAAAATAATTTGATGTGGAGTGAAAAAACTACATTTTTATAAAGTTTAAAAAGTGTTGATTATTTGGAAGTTAGTAATTTTATATGCAATTTAATTACCTAAAAGATATTTCGAACTTCGATTAGCAATAAACTGGTAAGTTTTTTTTTTTATTTATTTGATTTTAATTTTTTTATATTATTTTTATTATTTGTTATAATTGCATATGGAAAAGAAGCAATAAAATGCATGGAAAATATTTTTATTCAACTCAAACCATCTTAAAAATCTGGCATTCTTGTATAAAGAATTATTGATATAATTATTCTTCTGAAGTTGAATTAAATATTAATTTGAATTAAATATTTAATTGAATTAAATATTAATTTGTATTAAATATTAAATTGAATTAAACATTAATTTATTTAGTTCAGTTTACTATCCACTCCAAAGTTAGTAAATCACATTTAATTAACTTATTCCTTGCGGTGTTTCGTTTTTTCTTTCCTTTCTAGTGTTACTAAAAGCAAATGTGTAATACTCTATATATGCACTATTCGTATACAAAAAACAACAACACCAATAAGTCCGCTAAAAAAATTGTAGTCATTTTACTGTACTAACATACATGCGCTTAGTTGAACATTGTTTGAATGCGCAAAAAATATTAAGCGCTGCGCAGTTAAAAATCACAGTACGTAACTTATTATGGTTTGCATGCAAAAAAAAATACAACAATTCTGAATTTCCTTAGTCTTAATTGCTCCTCCCCCATTCCAAAACTTTTTAAGCTTTTACAACAAATTTGAAGCAGTCTCAATAGCTACCTCAAAAGCTGATTGAGCTTTTATAATGCTAATCTCGTTATATGTTGCGTAGTGAGATTTTCATCATCTGCGTGGGGTATTTAAGCTCATTAAAGATTTATACACAATGATCAGAGCTTTAAAAATTTCATTGTATGCGTAAGTGAACTGAAGGGAAGGGAAGCAATTAATTGGAAATTGATATAAATGCAATTGTTGTAAGTGGGATTTGTTCATATGCAGTGTTTGTTGTTTTTGGTGTGAATGAATTTATGAACGTTGCTTGTATTATATGCGAAACATGATAATTATCAAAATAAGTTATTTTGATAATTATCTAGAATAATTAATGCTTAATACAACTTAATTGTGTTTATAAAGGAGCACAATTAAGTATTTTTTCATTGAACTATATTAGTAAAAGTTATTTTTATAAAATATTATAAGTGTAATATTTCTAATTTAATTTTAACATTTATTAAATTAAAATGAAATTAAAAATAATATTACAAAAAAATTAAAACAAACAAATTAAAATAAAAAGAATACTATTATTGCTATGGGATGAGGCACTGCTACCGTCGGGTCTATTGTGTAACCATCTGGGTTTAGAGAAGGTCGCTAAGCTTTGTGCGTCAATAAAAAGTAGTATAGAACCTACTTTATAGAGTTTCATTGCCTCTTCCGTAAGGATATACATTTTAACATGTGTGGCTGACTCCTAATTCTCTTCGTAGAATCTACAGTTTGCACCGGTATATATACCAAGGTGGTAAGGTGTTATGAAATGATAATTTACTTAAGATTTATAAAACTTTCCCGACTTAACTTAAATTTTAAATTAAATTAAATAAATTAATTTTTAAGCTATTACTTGTCTAATATTTCTATTAATATTTTATTACAAATATTTAATATTATTATATTATTGTCTTCCTTTAATTATGTTTGAAATACTTATTCAACAACCTGAGATTTCTGTGTTAACATGTCTTGTCTTTTGACTTTTTTCTTCGGAAACGGAGTTCCTAGTTTTTTTGATGTGTTGACCTGACGTCAAAACTCAATACCACGGTATTCTTAATATACGTAACAGTAGATTACAATGATAAACGCATTAATATAACAATACCTTGACATTGACATAGTTAAGTGCATAAAAATAAACTGGTTACGTTGGCTTATTCATGTTATGTGAATGGATAAGAGTGCTACGATTACAAAGGTGTTTAATTCGGTACACCCTGGTCGGAAGGATATGAAGGTACTCGGCATTAACAACTGGTGACTGGAGGCTATTGAACGCGGACAAGGATAACTCACGTCTGTTATTGCCGAGTAACTAATTAAATAAGTAATGCCGTTTACGATTGGTAAATCTGAGATTCGATTGGTGAATTTCGAGATCACATTTCAGATTAATTTATAATACTCTAAATATTTTGCAAAAGTAGCAAGGTTACTCTAAAATTTTTTTGATAGGTAAAGTAAAATTTGATTCGACATAAATATTTATGAAAGATATAAATGCCCACTAACAAAACTACAAAAATATTAGACTAATCTGAAAATGTTAAATTGGGCAAGAAATTCCACAGATTGAGAGTAAACCAAGATTGAATCTAGATTTACCAATCGAAAACGCCATAAGACTTTTAGTTTCTCACTTTGGTCTCCCAATTTGCCAAACTATTGTTTTTATGAAAAACTATTGAAATTTTTAAAACTATAACGAGAGAGTAATAATCTGTCGCATAACGGTTTTAAATATAAGATAGATTTGAATAAATCATCATAACCGAATCATCGGAAATAATTGCTAACTTTATAGCTATCGTTTTTCTTTATCAGCTTCCTTAAAAAAACTATCCCATTCCCGATCTACTGTGCCTGTGTTAATTGAGCTTTAAAAATTTTTCACCTAAAGTAAAACAAAAAAATAAAAAATAAAAAATTGCATTCAGTTATAAACTGAACTATAAAAGTTTTTTATGAAACCAACACTACCGTTTTTATTTGCGTAGCGCTCTAAAAAACTTTAGCAATGGCTAACAATATTAACTGTTATTGCAGTTGTTGTTGTTATTATAGTTGTTGTTGTTTATGTTGTTGCTCTTCTTAGTTCAGGTTCAGTTATAGTTTTTTATATTAGTGTTGACAACACATAAAATACACTTGATTTCTCTCCTGTTGCACACGCTTTAGCAAAAGTTATAGCTTTTTATGCAATATTTCGCAAGAAAAAAGTATTAAAAATCAATTAAAGTTTTTTTTATTGTTTTTCACTTTGAATGACTTCAACTTTATCGTCGATATAGTAAAAGTTTTTTTTTATAGGTTAATTAATATTTATCGCTGGTCTGAGACTCTTTATATGCAGTGAACTTTAGTTTTTATTAAATTTTTTTTTAATTTATTAAATAACTTATGTTGGAATTTTAATTTTTGTAAAATTAATTAAATAAGTCGAAACGTTAACTTTTGATTTTTGATGCCATTATTAAGGTAGTGAAAGTTTCGATAAGTAAATAAAAATTCTATAAAAATGTTAAAACTTTCTTTTTATATAAATCGGTTTTTGTTTGACATATAGATGGCGTAAGAAGCAATGGAAGTAAATGGGGTGTGAACGGAACTTTTGATTTTTTTGAATATATTTATTTAATCTTTAATTTTTTTGACACACTTTAAAGGTACACCCTTTATTATAATGGTATTCTGGTGACGCGAATCGAATAAATAAATCAATTTTTTTTTGTGGTAGGTGAAAAACTATCAAAAGTCAAAGTGTGAGACTTGAACCCACTAAAACCATCTATTGTGGTTTTATGCATATGTGGAAAATTACAAGATCGCTTAAAATCCCATTCCAGTAATAAAAGACAGAAGAGAGAACAGATAAGCTTAGTAATTTACGAAAGTATTTACACATGAAGGGAGTGGGTTGACGCAAACCTGTGAGAAGTCTACACTAGAAATAAATTCCATGCTCAGTGTCGTAGCGACCCCAATTGTAGAGCGAAATGCATGGTGGGTGAACAAGCTTATCCTCAAGATTGAGGGCAAGGATTTGGAATACTTGTGCTTCATGGTGTAAAGCAGCATGTTTGGTCAAGCAGCTTGCTTGAGAGATGGTATACTTGCAGGATGTCAGGAAAATGCCGACATCTTATAAAATATTTTCTAGCAAAAGAAAGTAGTTACTAGTCTATTTGAGTAACCTTGGCAGAGTTGAGAATTAAGGATCTGAAATAGTTTTTCCCATATGGTTTACGTCTTTAGTTCAGAGAACCACAAATAAATCTTTTTTCAAATGCTCGTATCAATTAGAGACTTTGTTCTCTTATAGATCTGATTCGATTCAGAGATTAATCTAATGGAGTCACTTTATTCATTTTTGGACAATAGAAGGATATTAAGTCGTATAGTGGGATATTAAGACGATAAGTGTGACGGTAGCTGGTGTATATTTAGAAAAGTTTGTATTTTAATTATGAATAGCCATTTAATACAGTTAATTGGATTTATTTTTATTAGAGGAATAATCAATGATAGATTTCAGACTTTGAGACATATTAAAAAAAAGTTTCCTATTGTAATCTGAATTAATAAAAACAAATCTCAGATTTTGAGATCTATTTAGCTACTTTTAAAGAAAGTTTTCTAAACTAACCTAAAATAATTTAGACAAATTGCACACTTTGTGGCTTATTAAACTACTTATTGCAAAAGTTTGCGAAACTAACATGAACAAGATTGAGACAACTTTAACTCTGTATTTCACAGAATTTGCAGGTGTTATTGTTCTGTCATCCCAACAATCGTGACTTTGACATATAATAGTGAATAGAATTGTGTTTGATAAAAAAACTATCGATTAATTCCGTTATCAAATTAATTTAAACGGTTTCCGTAATTGGTTTCTTATAGACAAAATGATTGTAATTATTAACAAAGTTTCTCATATAATATTTATCTAAATAAATGGCGAACTCAAAATAGAAATTAGTGAGGTTAGTGTATGAGTGATTCTTTTCAAATGTCTTGCTTTGTATGTTTTTAAATTTTAAGCTTAACTTCTCAACTCTGACATATAAAATAAATCTTAAAACAGAAAATAGCGTTAAGTTGAGACATCGCCGCTGATTTTATGGATCAACAGTGCACAAAATAAAAAAATGAATTTTTCACAGATTTGCACTACTTGACTTCTCTTTCCGCCATTTCAAACGAGCTGACAAATAAAGTAAATTATTGTGGGTTTGAATTGCAATGGGAACGTATTGTTTTTGACAGATGATCAAGAAAATAGAATTTAAACGTCAACCAAACTCGTACGTTCCAACACAACCAACCAAGACCAAGAATGCCAACTTATAAGTAGTTGAAAAGAACTGACACACACATACACAAACACACGGAACACATATTGTGCTATTAAGTGAGTTCACACAGCACATATGTATTGTGACACATTTGCAGAACAGTTGACGTTTTTATTTAAACGAGACAAAAATGTGCCACGAAATACGAAAGCGCCATTTTTCATATCATTCAGTTAAAGAACAAGAAGAAGAAGACGAAAATATAATATAAATATATAAAAATTATAATAATATAAATAAAAGAAACATAAATATAAATATAAGTAAGCAAAAATAAATCCACAAAATAAAGAAAGCAAAAAAAATAATGGGAAAATTTTTCTTAAGACGTATTCGTAAGGTTGCAAAGGCACTGATTTACACGATGCATGTGTGACTTTGTCTATTGGAGCAGTGCGGCTGCAAGTTACGTGAAGTTAAGTGAAGTGCCTTTTGGCGTTACTAAAGCACGACGGGCAAAGCTGTTACAATTTGGGTTGCTGTATGCCAATTTGAGTGACGTTGCCGCTTTCAACTTGTGGAGCTGCAAATGAGAATTTCACTATTCGCATTCACAATGCACACAACACAGTACACAGTGCACAGTACACAGTGCACAGTACACAATAGCACAAACACATCACACACACGTCACACATTACACATCAGACGACAACACATAACATTAAAATGTGCAAAAATTGTTCAATTTGTGCTTAAATCCTTTGTGGCAGTGATGCAGTCTAATACATTGTTGTAGAATGTACCAAACTCAGGGAGGTCTGTGGCAAGCTTTGGGTTTAACGTCGGATTCTTTTTAATTTCATGCTGTCACGCCATGCTTTAAAGTTGACAAATGCAGTTCATGTGCTGCAATTCTTCAAAGCAAATTTACATCATTGCATATTTCTTACAATGCAAAATTGCATAAAATTACTACACTAGTACATTTTTTTTTTCCTACATAGGTATATGTGTAAGTGTATATATAAGTATCTATAAGAAGAAGGTCAAGTATTGTTATGAGGAGTGGAAATGACAATAATAAATGTTACACATTAAATAAGATATTATTCTTATGATATTTCTAAGGATAATGGGTGTTGTGTTAATAGTTATTTATATAATGGAATTATGCAGTATTTATTGCAACTAAGTTTCAAGACAATTATTATTATCATTATTTCCTTACTCCTCTTTATGCTACTACAAGAGATTCCCCTTTCTGATTTATTGATTTATTTATCCTTCTCTATGTTGTAAGACGTCTAGCACGATGTCTTGCATATTGCATGATTAGATTAGGTTAGCTTGGGGTAGCGGTCTTGTGCTCAAAGCTCAGTTGAGGTCTAGTAACGCTACGTTGTTGTACGATGGATGAGCGTTGTTTTTACGCAAACTACGAATTGCATCGAACACAATATCCCTATTTAAGTGAAAGTCAACTACCCCTATAATCCCTATAAGTTACAAGTCTATAAACTTGCCCAAATCCCTTGTTGCTAAGGACAACTTGCGATCATCTTTTTCTAGCCAATGTTAGATACTAACACATGAGGTGGAGTAAAGTTTCTTTTTCAACCGCAAAGTCGCAATCACGACACTGCCACATGAGTTGGAGTATAGTTTCATATAGCATGCACTCCTAGTAAGCGAACAAGTTCTGTCTTAGATGAAACAGCTTACTGGTACATTTTTTGTCTAGCTTAGATGAAGTAGTTCTTGAGATCTGACAGTAGAGTTTGTCTGTTCAATTTTGTTTTGCCATGCTCAGATATTTTTGTTTGATATCAAGCTCGGCCCTTACAAGTGGGATACCAATATCTCGTAAATTATTGTTAGGGATCAAGGTGCTTACTTTGGTAAGCTTATCTACCAGTAGTTGCTTAAGATGTCCCTGCGTCCAGTGTGTCACGGAAGCTGAACACTAACATGCTTAGCTAGCTCGAAAAAAATTAGTCCACATTTTTATGAAGAGTCCCAATTTTTCTTTATAAGTTTTTAAAATGAACATTCGTTAAGAAATAGTGAAATTTTTACTAGTTATGTGTTTTTATAACTAGTTAATTAATCGAAACTTACCTTAAAACGATGCAGTACTGTAGTATATCCGGCAGAGAACGTTTGAATGGTGTATTTTAATTTAAATACAAGATTATTATTGTAGTCCACATTTTGGATAGTTGATGGTTTTGTTATTTTTTGAATCAGTAGAAAAATTGAAATGTAATTTTTCTTAAATATAGTTTTGGAGTTCAGCTAAATTTATTTTGAGCCCAATATAGTCATATATTGAGCTCAAATTTAGTCAACTTTTTAATTTTTTTGGATATCTCACTAACTATAATAGGTAGAAAAATAAGATTTGTTACAGTAAATATTTGTACTATCTGACTAAGGTCTAAGAAGTTTCATGATGTATCACTCACTACAACATACACCTTTCATACAAAATTTTTATGAAAGGTTTATTATTATTATTGTTTATTATTATTTTTTAAAAAAATTTTTGTTTTTTAACTTCATGTTTTTGGCATGACGTTTTTAAAAAAAAACAATTAATTAGCATATTACCAACACCGCGTAATCGAATCTCAGAATGGTTACAGGCTTCTCTGGGAGGTATGCAGATCTTAGGTTAATTATTGCTTAGTCTTATGAAGTGTTAAACATAAATCCAATCAAGGCGTATGGAGGGGTTATGAAACGTCGCAGTTAATAGAGAATAAAATTGCTCAAGTGCACTGACTCAACTAGACTCAACATAATAATAATAATCAAAATTCCAGTGAATAATATTAGTTAGAATATATTAAAGTAGTATATTAATTATAAAATATATACAATAAAGCAGTTTTTGTACTCTTTGTTTGTTATTATACACTAAATTTCAGTACTAGCAGTATTCTAATTCATTTATAAAATTTACAAATATATAATAAAAAGTTTCTACATTTATAATACAACTTAAAAGTGCGAGACATTTATTTTGTTCAATTTAAGTAAACATTTAAAGCAAAATTTTCCATTTTATATCAATAAAAATTTATTGCTGGCAACTTTTTGGTAGTTCAAAATCTCGCCTCTTAATTCCTAAACTCATTGACATCTTCAAGTGTCCATAAAAAGAAAGTTAACATTACTGATTTATTGTTGCCGAGCAAAAGAAATACCAGCACAATGGCAACATGAAAATTTTTCTAAACTTTTTTACACAACAAAATAACAAAATAAATTTTTTTTGCAGTTTTTTATTTTTTTACTCATTTTTTATTTATTTTTATTCTTCTATTTCATTTGGATTTTTTTTTATTGTACATTTATTGCCTTATTTTGCTTTTATAGTTCGCATTGCTTGATTTCTGACAAATATACAATACAAAAATAACAATAACAATAACCGAAAAAAGTGCTACGATTGCGACAGATACAATATTTCTATTATTTTTTGTTTTTTTTCTGCTTTCAATTTTTTTGTCATTGAATTTGCAGCAAAATCTTTTTTACCGGAAATAGCAGTGGCAATGGTAGCAATGGCAGTATAACAGCGTAGCAGTCAAGGCGAAACTGTAATAACAGCAACTACGGCTATGATTGAAAGTGCTTTAACATTTCACTCGAATTCACTGCCAAAAATATTGTTGTTGTGTCCAAGTATGTAGTGCGACCGAATGACTTAACTGCACTACTGCATCAACACAGTTTCACCAAAGTCGAAATGCTCAAACACTTCCATACTAACACACACTCACACACTCACACACACACAACGTACATAAAATGAACATTGCTGCTTATGACGCCATCTGGCAGTTTGTTCTGAGTTTCTCATTATTTCGTTGAATGTTTCCGATGGGAAATGAAATGATGTTTCAAACGACTGATTTTTTGTAAAAAATCAAATATAATCCAACAACAACAACAACAATAACAACAATAGCGACAAGACGACCAACAACAATGACGAAGTATGTGTACTACGTATGTGTGAATTCTGAAGTTAGTGTATGTTAAGTTTGTTAAGGAAACTTGAGTTGGCGTGCATTACAAAAGCAACAACAAAAACAAAAAAAAAACAACAAAAGCGGTAAAGGAAAAAAATTAAAATAAAAACTTTATAAAAATAAAGATTTAATATACCATCAGCAACGTCTACTACTGTTTCTTTTGTTTCTTTTGTTGTTGTTGTGATTGTTGTTATTGTTGCTTTAGCTCTTGCTATTACTTGCGTTGATGTTTCCGTTTCCGTTGAGGCGTGCAGTTGGCAATAAACTTACTTGATTTTCTTACTTTCCTTTATGTGGACGTCAGTGTTGCGTTTTTTGGGATTTTATTTATTCCGGGTGTTTTTCGTAAGAATTTTTGAAACATCACCATTGTTTGAATACTCAAATTATAAATCTTTTATTAATTTGAAAAAATGTTAATAATCAAAAAAAATTATTTTAACAAATAAAAAATCATTATAGTAATTCTTAATGAATTTTAAGATTTTATGTTAAGAGTGTCAGTGCTGATATAGCTATTAGCACTTCCACAATGAGATTTCAACTGCCCATAATGATATTCTCAATCTTGCCTAGCAGAGGCAAGTTATACTTAACATTGTTATTGGTTGGGTTGAGAGAAGCTGTGCTGATATAGTTCATTAGTCCATTATGAAACTTTCAAAGTCGCCTGTAAGAGGCAATCATTGTTATTTTTATGTATTATCTTTGTTAAGTCATATGGTTTACTTCTCTGATCTCTGTCAAGTCAGTGAAGAAATTATATAGCTATAGGACTATAGGTGATTATAGGCTAGTGAAGAAATGGTCTGCATTTATTTCTTCATCATCATGACAACCCCTGCACAATCCACTTATCAGAACGATTATAGGTAAACTATAAGCTAGTGAAGAAATGATTTACATTTATATATTCCTCATCAGGGCAACCCCTGCATAATTCACTTATCGGAAGAATTATATTTGACTACAGTTTGGGTTGCAGTTGATATGTATGAAGCAGGGACCGATTAAGCTGGAGAAATTCTCCGCTTCTTTAATGGAACCTCTCTCAGTTCTTTCTTGGGTTACTTACAGTTTTTGAATGTCAGTGTTTATATGAACAGTATTTTAAAATTAAAATCTGCAATTATTTGCTATTGCTGCACAACAACAATCATTTATGCTGATGTGACCTACAACATTGAAGATGTGACTCATTATACCACGGCACCTCTTTTTAGTATAAAATATATCTTCAGATATAATTATGTGGGGCAGGGTCAATACTACATATGCAATCTCTCGATTACGCCCATGGACTCCACACGAGTTGTAGTTCCAACTTTTTATTTGCGTTTTAGATATTTTTTAGATATACATATTAATACATATATATATTTTTACATATATATACTTATTAAAAGACAAATAATGTATGCTTTAAATTCTTGCTCTGAACTGGCATGATCACACATCTTTTCTTACCTATCTTAACCACTTCTTCTACTTATTTGTGTGTCTACTTTCGACTCTAACTGTGAACTGACATTATTCTGTCATATTGTTTCTCATAACTGCTTGCGATATATCTCATCTAACGTCAATCATAGGTCTATAAAAATCAATTAGAAGCTATATATGAGTTAACCGGAAATTTTGTTTTGGAAAATGTTACAATCTTCTACTTACTGTTTAATCCAACCCGCTCTGGGAGATCTTTAGTGTAATGTAGTATAATATTTTAATAATTAAATAATATTTTCTACCTCAATTTCAATAATATTTAAATTAACCGTGCTTGAATCAAATTATTAATAAGTTATTGTTAAAATTATTATAAAAAAATTATAAGAAGTTTGAACATAAAATCTTTTAATACGAATATTTCGGATTACTTCTTAGACCATCTTCAATGTACATTTTAAAAAAAGAAAGAAAAAAGTTAACCGACCTTAAGTCCGGATTAATTAAATTTCAGTATAATGTTTTATGTCTTGTTCAATTAATTTAAATAAATTAAATTCGAAAACTGTACTATACTTTTATATTTATTTTACTATAAATGCAACATTTGAGGAATTTCGTTAAATGTTATTATTCTTTCTTTACACAATCGAAAAATAACAATTTCTAATGACTAAAGCTCACAGCATCAAATTGTTTATACAACTTAGTATACTTTAATTTTCTAAAATATTTCAATGAATATTTCGTGCAAATAAAAAAATATGTTACTTGCGTGCTGGAACTAAATTAAGAAAATAACATTCCGCAATGGGTTAACTTTTGGTTTTATGACTTAAATGTCAGACATTGTAGTACAAACAAATGCACACCTGTACCACCGCATAGCATGTTCACACCACATTCACGCTAGCACCCATTTTAACATACATATACACACATTTCACATCCAACCACATTTATGTTTATGAAGTGACTTCAGTAGAGAAATTCCAACACCAACAACAATTATTTCAAAAACTTTTAAAGTTTATTCACCACACACATGCATATATGCCAAACACTAACAACAAAACCAACACTATAAAAACACTAAAAGCAACAGTAGCATCAAGTACAAAAACAACAACAATAATGGCAGCAACAAAAACTCTCATAAGATGCTTAATAACTAGCAGCGAACATCATAATAAAAAATGGTAAATTTTCATGTTAACAACATGTTTGCAACACGGCAACACTTCAACCTGGCTAACATGACTAAAATGACTACTGTAGCTGCTATGATGTCAGTGTATTTGTGTAAGTACTTCTTGTTCGCATATGGACGTGCATGTTGAATGCATGCATGTATGCATTTATGTATTTATGTATTTATATGTTTGACCTCAGAGAGGCGTGTGCGCTTATGCCCTTTGGTGTGGTAGTTTAAAAGGGTACAATAAGCTAAAACTATTATAATAACACGTCGTTAGCACAACACACATAACACACACCACGACAAACAACAACAACAATGCCAACAACAATAGTAACAGTTACAGAACAACAACAAATATGGCATTATTACTATTGTTTGTAACAACAACAGCAACAACAACATATGTTAGGACAATGGCTGCACACGATTAAGTACGAGTTTATGTCAACAAGCAGAGACGGAAATCAAAAGCGGAAGGAACAGGAAATAGAAATCGAAATGCGACGAATTGAGTTTGCAACTGGAATCAAGACAAATACTCAATTAAAATTTTATTCAACGCTATTGGCAATGTCATATTGACATTGCACATCGACATTATCCATCAAGTAAAATAATGAAAATATTTAACACATCGCACTAGAATTTTGTTATTTCAGTATTTGTATTTATATTTCAGTATAAATGTTTGCTTTTGTTGAAAAAATATTTGATAGGTTAATTATAAAAATATTATATTTTTTTATGTAATTAGTTTTTTTGATATTTCAGTTTGAAATTTAATTTATTACGAATAAATCAAATTTATTTTTTTTTATGGCATAATTTAAAGGTTAATATTGATGAACTCATTATGGCTTATTTAATAAAATTGAAAAATAAATTCAGTAAAATAAAAAAAAATATAAAGGGAAATTTGAATTTCTATAAAGTTATTATTAATAAAATTATATTGCAGTATTACATATAATTCAATTTAAGACAAATTCTCTAAAATATTTAAATATAAAAAAAATATAAAGAGTTTTGTTCGAACAGTAGTGAACTACAACAACAAAAATTAATTTTATATTATTTTAATTAAATGAATTTTTAGCTGACCATACAGCTGTTTTGTTCGAAGAGTTTAGTTCGAACAATAGTGAACTACAACAACAAAAATTCATTTTATATTATTTTAATTAATTGAATTTTTAGCTGACCATACAGCTGTTTCGAGTATTGCCAAATATCCGTCATCAGTGGTTTTGGAAATAATTCTTGTATTTAATTATTCGTAAATAATTATTTTTGAAACTGCAAGTACCAGGAATCGAACTGCGGTCCTGCCAAATGTGAAGTTCAGAATAAGAGCACCTTAAAAAAATATATAAATAAAATTAAGAATACAATATTGAAAAATGTGTTACAATAACAAAAAGGTTTAATTACTTTTTTTTTTATATATGTATTGTGTATCTGTGCTTTTTGTTGCACAGAAAATATATATATGTACAAAAAATACATTTGCAACGAACCATTATCATCATAACTAGCATAAATATATAGAGATATAAACCTTAGTTTCCATAATGTGTTCTTACTTAAAATATCTTAATGATTATAATAGCCTATTACCGCGTTTTGGTCAAACGCAGCTTTTTTTGTGTAGCCGCTTTATGGTTTGCATCCCACTCCAGTTTCTTATAATAAGTGCAGTTTGTGTTCTTTCAACTTGTTTACTCTACCAGAGACACGGTCTAGTTTTTTACTTTCTTCCTTCAACTACCGCTTCTAATACCTTTATCGTTGAAGCATATTCATCCATTTACACGATATTTACAACGAAGATGTTGGATATAAATTCATGAACTATATCATACAGGTCGTGGTATTAGTCGCATGCAATAGTTCTAGAAGACTAAAAATATTAAGAAAAAGTTTTGTCTCAAAAACAACCAGTGTTGCTTCATCATTCTGTGATAGTGTTCATGTTTCTGCAGAAGCATAGCTAGAATGAGCGACCTATAGTAAGTTTTGATTGTCGCGAGAAAGAGAATCAACATCGCTTAACATAGAAGCACCTTTTGACAATGGCTATTCTTCATCTGATCTCCAGGTTGACATCATTGTTGTTTGTTACGGCAGACTCAAAACAGATGACATCCTTGACAGACTCGAAAATATAGTTGCCAGCCACCAGTTCAGTATCCGATTCTTTCTAGGATTTGTTGCAGTGTGAATATCTGAATATCTACCTGAATAGATAGATAGACCCACTGATAATGCCCAAACAGTGAGTTGGCATGTGGCTCGAACTTTTCACACAGTACAGTTGAAAGGATCTTGTATGCAAGAGGTATTAGGCTGATCTCGTGGTAGTTGGTACAAATCGTTGGGTCACAGTTAAATCCTGCTATGAATATAAATATAATAGAAATTTGAATTCAAAATGAATTTTTTATTCTATTAAAAATAATGCAACTATTTTTTGATTTTGAACATAAAGAAATTTAGTGTGCCCTGTCTCACTTGAATACTAATTTTCTTGGAGAATGTTTTAGATAACGCATCTTCCTGTTCAGTCAAATAACATTCCTCAAGAAAAAAGATACCACAAATAGTATGAAAATAATTTTTTTTTTTTGATTTTATATTTACTATTATTTTTTAATATTGAAAACATTATTTTAATTATAATATTCTAATTTAAACATTTTTATTTATTACTATTCGACTTTTTTATTTTTCGATTCGCATTATTTATTATTTTTTATTTCTGTGTTATTTGGGAGTATTTGGGCTAGTACTTTGGCTGTTGTTAATTTAAATATATTACTTAAGGCTAAATTGAGCATGAATTAAGTACATACTTACCTCTTACAAGTGTTCTGCGAAACTTTTAGAGTATTCTTTGTTGACAATTATGTTTTTCAATTGTGAATTTAATCAATCGTGAACTTTATAATATATTTTTATGATTATTATATTGTCAAGAAAGTTATAAATTGAAACCTTTTCATTATAATTTCAATAAGGGTGTTACGATACCGTTTAAAGTTAAGCGCTGAAGTTCAAAAGTTGGAAAATAAAGTTAAATAAAGTTATCTAAACAGGCATACACTTGTGTAAACTGTTATTTTGGTCCAACAATAGTTATATAAATAAAATTTTTTACTACTAATCTGCTCTATATAATCAGTAATTGATCATTTTCGTATCGAACTTCATGAAAACTAAAATTGAGCAATGGAACACCGTGGCGTATGAGTAACTTAAGTGTTACAAAAGTCCTCATATAGCGTTATTGAGGTAGAGGAAGATAGAAGTTGCAAAAGAACAATTTAACAAGTTCTTTAGAAACTTAAAATGAGTACGATTTATATATATATAAAATATATATATTTTCTAAATATTTTAGAAAATAATTTTTTTTTACTTTGATTCTTACATGCAGCTTTTACACAGAATCAGCATCCTTCATTTAATAAAATAAAATTGCTTACAAAAACTTCTTCCGTAAACCATGCTTTGTATTGCTTCTTTATGTTTTTAGATATAATTTAAAATATAAATAAAATTGTGGAAAACTGTATAAATGGAAAAATAAAAAGAAATTTGTCATTAACTTGACGTTGTACACGGCGTGTAGAAATGAAAAGAAAACTCTTTGAAAAATTCTAAAAATTAAATTTGAAGTACAAAGCAATGACTGAGCGCAATGCAGGAGACATTCCATTTAATTGGTATTTTATTTGAATTCCTCGGGCTAAAACTTAATTATTAAATGTCAATGAAATTCAAGGAATTTGCTTATACTATTTTTTTTAAATAATTGGTAATACACAGACACCTTAAACCTTCAAATTCACGACATTAGAAAATTAAATTTAATTGAGCTGGATTAAATTTTATCTGTTTAATTAATTAAAATTAAATTTAATTTCAATTTAAGTTTAATTAGATTAATTAATGGAAGTTAGATTGAATTAATTGGGTTGAATTTTAATTGAATTTAAATTATTAACTACACTTCTAAAATATGAGAAATAAATGTTCTCCAAGTTAAAATAAGATTTCACATATTTTAACTTTTTTAAAGCCGTAATACTAGTTGCATAAAATACTATTAAAACATGTTTAATTCTAACAAACATGTTGAAGTACTTAAATTACAAGTTAAACATGTTTACTGTTAGTGTAAGAAAACACGCTTTAGAAATAGTTTTATTTAAAACTATACCGAGTTGCATCACATTAATGCTTACTAAACATAGCATCAACATTGAAGACTTTTGTGACACAAATGCTTACTGAACTTAACTTATGGGATAACTCAATCGAATAGAACCCGAGATACTAGAATCTATTTACTCAATAAAACCTTTTGAATCTGTTGTAACAAACAAAAGCATAGCAAAGGAAGACGTTGTTTTCAGAATTAATAGGGCTGGAGGTGCTTTTAATCAACTTAAAACGATATGGAACTATAGCCAAATATCCTACTACTATCAAACCAACCAATTCTTTTTTTTTAAAGAGTGAAGCATGGAGAAGTGTGACAGCAGTCCAATTAAAAATTCAATTTATTTGAAATGTCTACACTAAAACTTGCATATTTAGTGGTCATATCTAGTATCGATCTGTGGGTATGTACAAGCAACACTATTGGTTCACAAGAATTTTAAAAGTAAATTAATATTGGATGGAGCACACTATCGGAAGAGCAGTTATTATTATTAGTAGTTCAGCCTGCACCGACATGTCTTGAAATAAAATAGTGCATCTCTGGAATACCTAGGCTCGTATAAACGACACTATTGATTCAGAAGAAATTTGAAGAGGTCTTAAAACTGGATGTTGCACACTCTCAGAAGATTAGTAAGTCATAATGCTTTACAGGTACTTTAGTTTAACATGCAATGACATGGCTTAAAATGAAATAGTGCATCGTTGCATTTTTGGTCTCAGGGAATATCTAGTATCTATCTATGAACTCGTGTAAACAACACTATTGATTTCAAAGAAATGCAGAAAGATATTTAGACTAGAAGGAGGCACCTCTCAGAAGATCAAATAATAATATTATCTGACCAGCATAGAAGTTCAATCTGCATTACCATGACTTAGAGTGAAACAGTGTATATAAGTGATTCAAGTCATACCTACATATTCGGACATGACCACGATTCTTACTGTACTTATTGGAGGAACGACCTTCTTAAGAATGTACATCACGTATTCATTTAGTGTAGGAGATACAACGCAATGATGTATAGTTAAGTGCTATACTTGGAGAGATCGCTACGACTGATAACGACATAAATTTATACGACGTATGTAAAGTTCTTAGTACAAATGAAGAATAGAATCAAATATGATGACTATAGTAATGAGAGAGCAAGGATAATATGAAGGATGTCTCAAATAGAATTGTTATTGAAAGGTATTGCCCGTTCACAGAGTTCTTTGCAGAATTAACAGGTCGCGTTACGGTTACAAAAAGGTCACTTGGACGACCTTGCTGTCTTCTTCTTTAAAAAAAGAAATACATAAAACGATAACAAAGGGTCTATGCTCTATTTAGTTGGAATAGTTATTAAATGGTTGTTTCCCACTTTCAAAGAAGCTAAACAAATCAGTTCATTGAATTCATTAACTTTTAAAAAATGAAGCAAAAAAATCATATCATATAAGTCAATGAGAACAAAGACTCTATGCTGTACTCAGAAGGACATATATTTTGCATATATATGAATTATATATACAAAATATCAAACTTTGAATTTGGAATCTGCCAAATTTAAAACATAACTTAACTCCCATTTTAGACAATCAAACCAATATCGTACTTGATTTGTGTTTCGGAGTTTGTTGTATGTGTAGTTGAGGGAGTTATAGACTTGATCTTAAATAAACTAAATTAACTTTTGATTTTTAATAACTTTTCTAATTAAGTTCATATTCAGGCGTACAAAATATTATTTAAAACAAGTGAATCAAGTTTTCACTTGCAGTTACTAGAGTTTTACAAAGTTTTCTTAAGTAATATAAATAAATAGTAATAATGTTTAATTTGAACTTTTTATTCATTTAAAGTGCTTTCTCATAAAATTTACAAAACTTTGAGTTCATTTGCATTTTTATTTTACACTTAAGTAAGCGCATTATTCAAACATGATTCCACCTCTTAAATTTACAAATTCAATTTGTATGCTTTTCTCATCTAACTCAACTCCAGCTCGGTTCAGTTCAGTGCAGCTCAGCTCAGCTCAACTCGACTAAACTCAAGTCAATTCAAAAAAATAAATAATATTACAATTTAGCCCTTTAGTTATAGTGGTACTATTTTAGTTATAGAGGACGAGGAAAACAACAAAAACAAAATCCTTAAAAGGAAAATCATATTCCAGTACCAAAACTACATTCAACCGGTTCACAGCAGAATAAAAAAGATGAAGTGGAAAAAAAAGTGAAAACCCATCGCAAATATATTCGCATAAATTCACCGCAAAGCAGTAGTCGAAATCATCGTCGTCATCGTCGTCGTCGTCATCATCCTCGTTGTCGTCGAGGTCACCAGAGCAAACGGAGCAGAATATGTAGTAACACTTTCGAACATATTCTGTAACCAAACAAAATACTAGAAACATGCAGAAAAAATATTTGCAAAAAAGAAAGCATGAAAAAATTATAAAAATATGTTCCGGAAACTGTAGTAAATTTTCATTTATGTCCAATTCAACTTTTCCACTTTATATCCTTCTTTATGCTAGTGTCACATCCTTTCTTAAACCGCGTTGTGCTTCTCACAAATGAAGCACAAGCCGTTTACTCATGAAGCGTTGCATTGAGTTCTGGTTTGACGGTAGTGCTGAAGATGACGAAGACGAGGACGAGTACGAGGACGTTTCTGACTGTGATGATTATAAATAGAAAGAAAGGAATAAAAAATACAGAAAAAAGTGTATCAAAAGTACACGAAGCAGAAACATAAAAGAAAACATTGAAATCAAAGAAATCCTGTTGCAGTGAAATGTTGCAATTGCAATTGCAGACAAACCTTAAGACAACCGCTTATATTGATATGCCGAAAAGGACACCAAATTTGAATTCATAAGTATTTTCATTCGTATGGAGTGTACGAAATATCCTGCTAACACGTTTGTGTAAATGCAATGCAATTCTCTCTGCCTGTCTTTTTTTGATGTTGCCGGCATCCATGTGAGCAGTGTTCGCGTTTTGAATAAAATGTGCAGCAATATGGAGCATCCGAAATGCACATATAAAGGATATAAGGAATAAATGCACGCAGTTGTCGTTGAGTGCAACGTTCTGCAAGCTACTGACGATGATGGCAAAGTCACTGCTAAATAATAAAATGAACTGTTATAAAATAGAATACATAAATGAATGAATGGGCGAATGGGCAAATGGGACTCCTAAAGGATTTTCGAAAGTCCCAAAACTGCTTACTAAAATTATAATAAATACACAATAAGAAATTTTACACATTTCTTTTGTGGTTACTATAAAAATTAAAAAAATACGGCTTGTCTCATGGTTTATGGAGTTCTCGTTCATAAGCAACAAGCAGAATATTTATAAAGCCTCATGAAATATAAGTAAAGGTTATATTAGAATTACAATTAGAAGCAACTATATATGAACTGAAAGTTGTAGAATAAGCACTCATTTATTTACCCTAAGAAAGTTATTAATATAAGAATATATGTAAGAGGAAGAAAATAAGAATTCCAGAATATTCAGACTTGGCTTATTTTAAATGTAGTAGTAGTAGGTCTACAAAAGTAGCTCCTTAGACCCGATGCGGAGGAAATAGATTCAGTAGGGAAAGGATAATGTTATAGAGAATAATAAAGTTTTTA
Source organism: Teleopsis dalmanni (assembly GCF_002237135.1). Classification (NCBI taxonomy): domain Eukaryota; kingdom Metazoa; phylum Arthropoda; class Insecta; order Diptera; family Diopsidae; genus Teleopsis; species Teleopsis dalmanni. The sequence continues at coordinate 184,882,396 of NC_051846.1, read as the reverse complement.
TAAATTTTCAGGTTTTAGTTTCCAGATTTAATTGAAAACTTCAATGTCTACTTACATGGTCTATACTTCTATGAGCGGCACTCTGATGCCCCCATCATACCACTCCACAACCGTTGTTCTTGTGGCTCTGGTGATAAAGTCAGTATATTACTAACCTATCGCCCGTGCTTGCGCAATGATTCCACTCTCTCTACATATTCTCCATCCATCTGTGCCATGCTCATGCTATAAGTTAGTTATATGTTTAGATATAATATTCTCCTTGGGGTTAACGAGGTTTATCTAACATGAATGTTGTTCTATGGATACATTATCCGGTAATTAAAAGCAGCACTACATCAAATGGAAGTAAATGAATGCTTTCATATTATCCGTGTAACTTTGGCTTCAACTACAGCCACTATACTCTTATGAGGGCCAACCACAATTGTTCTAGACAGTCCTGACCCTCGTGTTACCAAATTTATATCACCGGTCAGGTATCGCAAGTGAAGCTCACTTACTAGCATGGAAACTCGAAACAGTATCGGGTGGTTCTTACTCTAATCACTTTGAGAATATTATAATTTCTTTCCTATGAGTTAGGGCTTATAAATACAAGATGTGAACGAGCAAGTAATAATTGGAATACTAATTCGAAATAGAGACCAAACGCAAAAAACTAAGTAAACAACACTGTTTCAAATTTGCAGAATATCAATTTGAAGATTTTGCAATATCAAGTAAAGCTACAGTTGTGTATTGTGTTCTTGGTAAAAAACTCTAGGAATTTGATCCACCAAGTGTTATAAACTTCTTAAATAAAAGAACCAAAATTTCTTTTTATTGCTCTTTATTATTAATTATTTATTAAAAATTTTATCTTTAAAACAATTCAAAATAAAATGGACGAATTAACAAGGAACTGAGTTCGTGGACGATATCATAACCGCTTAAATAAAAATCTTCCACTTTAAATTTTTATACCATTAGTGACCTTAAATACATACAATTCAGCATAAGTACATGAAATACAACAATTAACTAACCTGTGAGCAGGAAACATCAGCAGGATCTTCACATTTGCCATTGTGCACATTATAGTAGAGCCCAGAAGAGCAACTACCAGTAGACATGATATTGCTTTTACAAATATTCCAATCGCTGCAAGAGACAGGACTACCGAAATGCATGCCATTCATTATGTAAGTACACAAATTGATTGTTTCGTCAGTGTTGCCAGCATCATTGGTGCAATTTACTTTGGATGGTGGCATACACATCTGCATATCCTTATCGAAATAATAACTATTGGAGCAGTTCATTAAAGTGGCTACTCCATCGGAACAGGAATAATATTGATTACACAATTCGCCGGTAGCAATTTTCATGCCATTCCGGACCAAACCACATATGTTATTCACGTCCACGGCAGTAGCTCCACAGATGAATAGCAAAGCCAAAGCGCTCACAATTTGGAAACGAGCTGTGATTTTTGGAAAATTTAATAAATAAAAAATTTTAAAGGAAATCGGAAATCAAGAAATTAAAATTTCAAGAAAATTTTGAGTTGCTTACACATTTTGTAAGGATGAAGTTTTGTATTGTTTTCAACTGAAGTAGTTTTGAACACTGATTGTTCCTATGAAACCAGTTGGTATTTATAATAAATTCGATTTTATTTGCAATTTAATTAAGTATTTTATAATTCGTTTAAGTAAATATCATTTATTATCAGTATTAAATACTTTTTGATTTAAGTACTCATACTTAAGTGTCGATAACAAATTCGCAGTTATCAGACATAAAACACGATAATCACTTAAATGAAATAATCGATTGCTGGGTTGTGTGATTAATTTTATTTCTTATTTATATTATTATAAGAATTTAAATTTTTATTATTATTATTTTTATGTTAATAAACTTTCACAACAAATTAATAAAACTTCATTTCAAGTACGGCTTTGTGTCAGTTGGCTAATGAATGCTCACTCTGAGCTTCAACTTTGGCAGGGCACGAGCTCAATCCCTGGTACTTGCAGTCTCAAAAAAATATTAATGAATAATTAAATACAAGAAATAATTCCAAGGCCACTGACGATGGATATTTGGTAATACTCAAAACAGATGGATGGTTACCAAGAAAAATAATTTATTAAAAATAAATAAAAAAATTTTGTTGTTGCAATTCACTACTGTTCGAAACCTCTCTATTTTTTATTCTTATTCTAACAAGAATTTATATTTTTATTAGAAAAAATTAAGTTCAAGACTAGAAGTCCTTTCGAGAGATTACTCAAAACTTACTTACTTACTGCTATTTTTCTCTTCTAGTGGAGCATAGGGACTCAAAACAACTAATCGTGATTATAGGCGATTATTATGCTTCAATCAAGCAAGATATGTAACATAAGATATGTTGTAGGCTTGGGTAGTAAAAAAAAGAGCAAGCTAAAAACCAGTCAGAGACATTTATAAAGGCAAGGATCTGATCAATGCTTATGCTAGAGATATCACTGAATGTGTTAAGATGCTTCTTAAGCTTGAGTTTCGGTAATAGTTAACACTCGTACTTTTTTAAACTTTTCTTAGTATGTTTTGCTATCTACACTTAAGTTGAATTTAGTACGAGTTTTATGCTGTCTTTATATGATAATAGTTTTTGTAATATAAAAATTTATGTGAATTATTTAATTATAAGAAATTTTGTAAAACTTTAAGTGACATTTAAGTGACAAGTCAAAACGATACTTAAGTGCACATTGATAAACTGACTATAAATTTTTTATTTACTTAAGTGAACTTATTTATAATTTATTTAAGTGAATTTCTTTCTGGCAATACTGAACCTAATTGACAAATAATGTCATAAGATGTTATATATATAGATACGACAAAATGTATGTATATATATATATTATAGAAGAAAATATTTCTTTAAAAATATTTTAATTGTATGAATTAAAATTAATTTATTTTTTAAAAGTAATTTATTTTAAGTTTTGGAAATTAATTAAGTTCAGTCCCTACAGTCAATATAATATAATGGTTTACAAATCATTCATCGTTTAGTGTACAGATATATACTATAAAATTGTTAAAATAATTTTTTTTATTTATTAAATAGATATATTTAGCGCATGTATGTTATGTAGTTTTGATTACTTTTAATTTTAATAATTAAATTTGTTTAAATTATTTATTATTTAAATTGCCATTGTTTTGCATAGTTCTATAGGTGTTCATGACCCAATAAATTTATTATAATTATGGTGCTTTGATCTGCTTACTACTTAGATCCTAACTAAATAATAATATAGGTACTATCTATTGTAATTCTATATGTCATGACTGATTAAGGTTTCATTACTTATATAAAGAACATAACATATTATTTTATGTTAATAACATGAGATACTTTCACATTGCCTGTATTTCTTTGTATAGTTTTTTGCAGCTCTGAAACATAAAGTAGAAATCAATGTTTAGATACAATTATCTACTATCTTTTTAAATGATTAAAATAATCAATTTTAAATATATACATATATATATATAGATATATATATAGATATATTATATATATATATAACGCAAAACTGCTTAATGTGTTCCTTAATGTTTTACATTTGTATTTAAAATTTATTTTAAAAATATCTGTATCTATTTTTTATATGAAGTTATCTGTTTCAGCTCAAGGAAAATTTTAGCAATTACTACGATTATAATATATTTTTTTTTAAATAATTTTTTTATGTAAACAAACTGCTTAGACATTTAACAATAATAATTCACAATTAGAATACACAAAGATAAGCAAATAAATCAAGATTGTCTGACAATTCACCTATAAGAACCGAACAAAAACAATAATTATGATATATTTGTTTCTAAGAGCTTTGTTTCGAATTTATTTCAACTTATCAGTAACAAGTGCCATAGAGCCATACAGTGCTCTATGGCGTATGGCACTTCTCAGTGTATTAACTATTTTGGCGATTTATTTTAAAGTGAATAAAAGTTTAGTTCTCGACTTTTTGGACAATAATGAAACGTGTGCAAATTAATTTATTTTAATCAATAAAAAATTTGGTGCCGTGTGGAATAAAAAAATTTGTGAACTGAGTGCAAAATTAAAGAGCTTTTAAAAAATTTTTAGATAATTTTTTTTACCCAAAATTATGCTGAGTAAATTAATAACTTATTATAATAAATATAAAAAAAATATTTTGTATTAAAAGTTTATAGTATTCAATTCGATATTCTTTTAAATTATAATAACAATAACACTAGATTTAATAAAAATCTATATTGATTGCAATGGATTTGTGAAGGTGTGATGAAAGAATTAAATTCCGTAGCCAAAGTTAATGTACCGGTAATATGTATTTTTTCAAGAAAATAAAAAATTTTAATTATTTTTAAATTAACAAGTTTTAAACAATAATAATTACTTTCGTTAATTTTTAATTTTAAATAAATGTAGACTTATTAGATTAATTAAATTATTAGACTCATTAAATTAAAATAATAAAATAATCTTCCATTTAAGTCTCAAAAGCTTTGCAAAAAAACTCAACAAATATTAATTTAAATTAAAAAAATATTATTAATAGTAAAAATAGTTACACAAAGGTATTTACAGAAATTTTGTAATAATGCCTAATAAAAACGCTTCGAACTTTTAAAGCAT
>NC_051846.1:184868590-184877621 GCF_002237135.1 Teleopsis dalmanni | reverse complement strand
TACAGATAATTACCAGAATGTTTAGAATTTTACCACTTATCAAGGGAAATTCGTACTTCTACAAAATCTGTATTAAAAATGATTATCATTTTTTTTTTCAATTCAACTTTGATAATTTCCAGTACACATTAAGTACAGAAGAGAGCGTTCGTTAACACTATAGATTTATTGGGGCAATAAAAAAAGTTTTATCAATTTAAGCAATGATATCAGCATAATTTCTAATGAATGAGACTTTTTTTGGTTAGACACTATAAAAAGTTATTTAATAACTATGAAACTTTATATAAAGTTGAATTTATTTTCAAGTATTAGTTATATATGAGTAAAATTCAGATAGGCCAAATATTAAGGTTTGAAAGTGCTTGTTTCATAATTAATTGAAGAGTGAAGTAACTGAATAGTTTGATTCAAAAGAAAAAAAATAATTATGCGATAAAAAGTTTTATAAAAATCCCTCCATCATTTACTAAAGTAATTAATCCAAACTATAAAAATGTTTTATTCACAAAGTTGACTTTCTTAGATTAGAGTGTCGTTTGTAGACGTACTCAAGCGAAAATGAATCAGCCACATAGGGTTATAAATATAACTAAGTCTCTGATTTTACAGGATAATAGCTCTATCAGATTGGTAAGAAAAGATTCCCGAACATTTTTTAAACTTCTATTGACTAAAGATGGCCACAGACAAAGAATGTAAAAGACAATTTTCTTACCCATTTTATAATCACCATAACTCATTATAAAATAGCCAATCTCATAGAAAACAGCCGTGAATTTTAAGGTAATAGCGGCAAAATATCTAAAGTATTGTCATGTAGAGTGTCACATCCGTTTAGCAATATCGTATTTTTACTACTATTTTTATACTTTTTGGTTGAGCCTAAATTGAAAAGGAAATATAGATATGTTCACTATGAGAAAAAGCTCATAGAGGCTATAAGAATATCAATTAATTATTATATTGTGTTGAGGCTAGTTGCGTCAATGCACTTAAGCACTTTTACTCTGTATTAACTACGAGGTTTCTTCATAACCTGTCTCTATACCTTGACTGGATTATTGTTCATCACTTCATCAGACAAAGCAATAATTGAACTCAAATCTGAGGAGCCTGTAACCATTCTGAGATTCGATAACGCAGTGCTGGTAAGTCTGTCAGTTTTTGTAAATAATTTCAGGGCTCTATCCTTTATGTATTTTTTGATCGATTCAATCTTGAGGACCCTGAGAAGACTTTTCAAGGTACCATGGTACATTAGAACGATCGTGGTAATTATAAAATTTCCTTAAAATCGGAAAATATAGAATTAGATTATTAGCGGCTAATAAAATAGGCTGCGATGCTTTCTGTCATTTTTCCTCCAAAACGTACTAAAATTGGAATAATTTGCTCCTTAAAGGCGCAACAACAATTTTACTCATGCCGTGTCCGAGACGTTCTACATAACATGGTCCTTACAAATCAAAAATCGGAATTACACTAAATGTAAATCTAAATTGAAAAAGTTACCCCAGACTGTCCTGATAAAAATACATTAAAATATTTATGTGCCAAAGTGCAAGCTAACAGCACTACAAACAAGATATAAAAAGAGAATTAGCTAAAGTATCTTCATCCGAGCACTAATAGAAGATTTCAAGAATGGCTAGGTCTATGCCTCGGTGCCACTGGTCGACTTCGACGACCAAATACAGTACGCCACATTCAAAGGAGACTACAACAATAGCACTAAAAGAACTAGGAACAAAAATGTAATAAAAGAGTGCCAAATAACAACACGAAAAAAAGAAAGAATATATAGACACCAAAAATATTAACAGAAAACCTCTCTATTTACATATTCAACATTAAATCAATTTTTTAAAAAAGAATATAAAAAATCTCTTGATTTTTTCTTTTTTTGTGTAAATGGAAATGTGGTTCCCCTTTTTTACAGCCAACTTACTTAAAATGCTTTTTAAGTTACTTTCTATTAAGTTTTATTTTAGTTGGGCAAAAAATTTAAGGTGACAAAAAATAAATAAGATAAAAAATGAACTAATTCCGATTAAAGATCATGAGAATTTTTAATTTATCATTTATAAATATAGAAAATTCCACGAACCCAAATCACATCAACAGCATATGTGGAAGGGAACACCACACTTCGCACTTTTTTTTCTTAAGATATAAACAATAACAAAGTTCAGGCAAAAAAAACTGCTGATGAGAGACTAATTGCGAACTCGATTAAGAGAAAAACAATAAAACAACAACAACGTCGAAATTAGTTTAGTTTGGCAAAACCAAAAAAAAAAAAAAAAAATAGTGTAAAGTAAAATGAAATCAAAGTCAGCGTAAGCAAATCAAAGAACGGCAACGAATGAATGTCAAGTGCATGCATGGCCGTAAGAGGAAGACATACTAAATGAATTTATAATGAAGGCCGTACATGTTGAAGAGAACGAAAAAAATTTATCAATGAGTAAAAATTAAAACGAAAAAAAAAAAAATAACAGAAAAAGCGGAAATAAAAAACTATACATATTGACTATTGAATATTTAAAATTGAACTTACCTTGGCTAAATCAACATGATTATCAATGTTCACCCGGTGAACAAATGGGTTTATATAATTGAAACCATCTGACGCCCAAGAATTATCCTCTGAGTCTGTTTTCTCAATCGCGGTCAATGAACTGGTGGAATTCGCATCTGCTTCATTGTTTTCTTTTGGCGTTTTGGAATTGTGTGGTTTAAGCGTTGAAGTTGTCATTATATTTGAACAAATTTTAATATCTATATATATATAATTTGCACTTAAACTTTCTAATAGGATTTTTTTATTCAAATTTTGTTCGAGTTTTTTTTTGCTTTTAACGTACAAATCTACTATTACTCGTTCTCGTTCTCGTTTTCAATCGCGTGATGCCAAACGCTTTTTATTCTTACTGTAAAATAATTGCCAACAACGCAACGGTACACGTTTTATTTTGCCTTTTTTATTCTCATATAAATTCTTCTTCTTCTTCTTCTTATATTACTGAACGGTATCCAATCCAACTTGTTTTTATTTTGCTACTATTCTTCTCTCTTCACAAGGGGGTAGGGTAGGGTAGATAGACAGAAGATTCTTTCTAATTTTTTTTTATTTTTATTTTTGTTTTTGTTGTTTAAAAGTAAATTGAAACACATACAAAATCACTAAGTTGGCTTGGCTATGAAGTGAACGTACTCCACGCGAGTTGAACACAGCGCTGTTAACCAACTAAAGCAACAATTCACGCTAGACTAAAATGTATGTTGACGCTTAGTTTGTCTTTTGTTGTCTTAATCGCATTTTTCAGTGTTTTTGCAAGTCTTAAAATTTCTCCGCCGCTCTTCTTTCGGTTGCGAAGCTCTCAATTGCTCTCCTGCCGCAAAACAATTAACAGCTGATGACTGCCCCCCCAGTTGAATGTTAACAGCAAAAACAACAACAATTCATTCGTGGTTGAGTGCCTAAAATGAGAACAATTAAAAAAATAACAACAAATGTTAACAGTTGAGGAAGTAAAGTTGGACGTAAGCAAATATTTGAATTTATTTTTGGTAAAAAAAAACTGTAATTATTAAGAAATTAAATTTGATTAAATTTCTTAAAAAAAATTTTACTTTAATTTATTGAAAACTATTGAAATATGAAATTTTATACGTATATGTGAATCTAGTATTATTAAAAAAAAATTATTTTTAAAACAAAATAATGCTTAAAAAAAAATAATGTTTAAAAAAGAATCATTTTTAAAAAGAATAATTTTTAATAAAAAATAATTTATAAAAAAATAATTTAAAAATACAAAATTTAAAACACAAAAATTTATTTAAATTATTACGATATAGACTGTGTTCAAGTTCGAATATATTTATTGGAAATAGTTAATTAAGTCGGTATGGCAGCGAATGTTGGTATTTACCATGAATTTCGAGTAGAGTAAATCAAATAAAAATTAGATAAATTAGTTATTACCATTGAGAACATTTAATAAGATGTTTAATAAATAAATTTAAAAACTTTTAACAGAAAAATAATCAATAAGTGCAATAAGGCTGTGTGTGAGTTCGAGTAAATTGATGGTAAATTGAGGGAAATAGTAAATTATGTCGGTATGCCAGCAAATGTTGGTATTTACCAGAATTTCGAGTAGAGTAAATTAAATAAAAATTAGATAAATTAGTTATTACCATTGAGAACATTTAATAAGATATTTAATAAATAAATTTGAAAATTTTTACAAAAAAAATAATCAATAAGTGCAATAAGGCTGTGTGTGAGTTCGAGTAAATTGATGGTAAATTGAGGGAAATAGTAAATTATGTCGGTATGCCAGCAAATGTTGGTATTTACCAGAATTTCGAGTAGAGTAAATTAAATAAAAATTAGATATTATACTCTGAAAATTTTATAAGATGTTTAATACTAAATAAATTAAAAAAATAGAGCACTGAAATTTATTTACGAAAAACTGGACAGGCTAACCCAACACGCGTTATCGATTCTCAGAATGGTTACAGACTCCTCGGGGAGTTAGGCAAATCTAAGATCAATCATTGTTTAGTCTGCTGTAGGTATGAATAAACAATATTCCGTCAAGGCTAGAGAAGGGTTATGAAGAAACCTCGCAGTTAATAGAGAAAAAAAGTGCTCAAGTGCACTGACTCAATTAGCCTCAACATAATAATAAATAAATTTGAAAACTTTTAAATAGTTTCTTTCGTCATAAAAAAACACGCCATTATCGGCAAGAAAAAATTTACCTTATAAATTTGAAAACTTTGAACAGAAAAATATTAAATATGTGTAAATAAATGCAGTACAAAATATATCAATTTACTTTACCTCAATTTACTCGATTCAGACATGACCATAATATAGATATTTTTTTAATAATTTAAATAATAAAATGAATTTATAATAAAATCTTTATTATTATTATTATTATTTTTATTTCTTTCTTATTTTTTTTCTTTAGTGGGTATAAAAATATATTTTGGAAGCCTTAGCTTAAAACAAAATATATTGTATTATTGTATTTGTATATGAGGATTTAGTTGATGAAATCAACTAATATGACAGGTATTCAGTCCTGTGATATGACAGGTATCGATGAGGACTGATTTCTGCATGGTATCGACAAGGTTTTGTCGGAGTCCAAAGATGCTCTCATTTGTACACATGAAATGTTTGTCAATTACACCTTCAGCGCTTGTTATTATTGGAATGGTCTTGATTCCAGGTTCCAGTTTTGTTGAGTTTCCACTGCTAGCTCAGCATATCTGCTAATTTTCTCTATGTACGTACGACTCATGTTTCTGGTAGCAGGGATTGCAATATCAATGAAATAGCATTTATGTTCATTCTTATCAAGGATCGTGATATTTGGGCGGCGGTTATGGAGTCTCGAGTGGTCTGAGTAGATTGTTCAGTCATAGTATATTTTCATATCTTCATTTTCCATAATTGGTTGTGGATTATATCTGTAGTAGGGTCGTTTCTCCGCTTGGAGTTTCTATTTACTAAGAAGGTTTTTGTGGAGCATCTTCACGACGTTGTTATGTCTTCGTGTGTACTCTGTTTGTGTCAAATTCGTGCATCCTGATATTATATGTTCAATGGTTTAGATTTGATTCATACATCTTCTGCAGGTATCATTGGTGATATTTGAATCTTTTATGACATTCTTTCTACTATTTTTCATTGGGATTACTAGGTCTTGTATAGCGATCATAAAAGCTTCGGTCGCAGCATACAAGTTTCCATTTAATAGGTATTTATTTGACATTTATTTATTTTATTAACATTGTCAACGTTTATGGACCTGTAGAATCAGCCGTGAATAGTTTTGTTTTCAGCTTCCATTTAGGTTGAGAGATGTTCAATTTCTAAATGCCGCAGTTATTATTTTTATAAGTAGCGATCTTTCTGATTTAAGCTGAAATTACTGGCGAAAACACTCTATTTGGTTGTCATGGAAAGTTTGGAGATCGACTAGCCCTTTCGGTGGCTCGCAAGTGTGGCAAAAAACAGTAAGTTACTAGCCTTTTCTGGCTGAAATGAACGCAAAACAACAACACTATTTTCTCTATCTACGCTAGTAGTTGTTTTCTGTGAACCTTCATTGGAAATTCGAACGAATATTGCAGTCATATGTCAAGAATCATATGCAATTCGTATTTCTTTTAATATTTAATAAATAATAAATAAAAAATTGTACAGTCTAAATAAAAGTTTATATAAACATAGTAGTGAATGAATATTTAAAAAAAAATGCGCTTCAATTAATTTTTATATCATTTTGTATAAAATTTTGTGCTATTTGTTTTTAAATATATATAAATACAAACAAATTTTTAAACTACAATCATGGTTCAAACTGCTGATAGAGTTGTAGCTGTAGATGATGAATCTAATGAAGCCACTGAGATTCACTGCCAGAAGAAATCTCACGGCGGTTTAAGTTATGAAGTGATTTTAGCTGAGATAGCACCAAATGTTACTGTACCAAAGCATCCAGTTACACCTGGTAAAAATGTCTCAGCTGAAGAGATCGAGCAAAAATTGATGGCTGCCGAAGAGAGACGTGTTTTATTGGAGCAAAAGAAAATGGCAGCTTTAAACAATAAGTTTGCTAAGATTGAAGAAGCTAAACGTAAAAAGGATGAAATCGCCAATGAATTCATCAATCAAATGAAGGAACAATTGGAATCTAAAATGGAATATTATGTGGAGAAGCGTGAAGATATTTTTAGTGACTTAAAGAAAAAATTGAATATTGATTCACAAGAAATTGAAAAATTGATGCAGCAAAAGATTTCTGAAAAGGTGCCAATCGAAGGAAAATTGAAAAGCGCTCTGTCACTGAATGATGATTATATTGATAAGATGTTGGAACGTCTTAAGGATCTTAACGCAAACAAAATTGCCGAAATCAAAAATCAAATCGATCAATTGGAATCACAGAAAATTGCTAGTTATAATATAAATTAATTATCTATAACAAAGTTTTCTGATCTTTGTCTTTATTATTATTCTTTTTATTAATTATATTATTACATTAATGTAATTATTCATATTATTATAAATTTATTATATTGTTTTGATTTACTCCTTCATTTAAAATAGTTCCTTATAATACAAATATTACATCAAAAAAAAAAAATAAAAGATAAGAGATAGCCATTTGGCCGTTCTTGTAATAATTCTTTTTATCATTTTATCAATTTTTTTAATTATATTATTTTATGATTATTATATTTTTTTTATTTATTTAGTACAATCGTTACTGTATTAGAAATAAAATCCCATGTTTATAAGTAATAAACTTTATGGAATCCAAATCGATTCATGTTTTTAAGGAGTTTTAACCTCTTTGTCAGAGCAATTCAGTTGAATACAAAACATTGAATCTTATACATTTATAAAACTTAAATATTTTTTTATATTCACATAATATTTAATACGTAAATAATTACATATTATTGCACTTTATACGTTTACACTGTAAAAACAATTGTGCAGCAAAAAGTGCAATGGTACAATAAAAATGTGCTAATGGTTTCGATAATTATAATTGTAAATATATTATTAGTTAGTTTTATGTCATTATATTGATAATTGAATGCTTGTAGGTATTACTTTCATGAAGTGTTGAAATTGAGAATGGAAATTATAAGTTGATGAAATATCCTCAACACCCAATGCTACTTTACTATGTATTTAATGAATGAGACTTTAGTTAAGGTCATGCTGGCGATCTTAAAGATCCAACTGTACCTGATGACCTATTGTGTGTGTTACTGTAAAAGAACTCAAAGATTAAAAAACACTTTGAAATTACAATAATTTTTAGAGCGAGGTTCTGGATCTGGCCATATTAATAAAGGAAATCCCTTGCATAAGGCTTTAAGATAAGAATACTAAATTGTTTAAAATGAAGATTTAGTGATAGATTTTAACGATTTTGTTAAAAGCTATAAATATTTAGAACTAATTTAAAGTAGGTTATTACGCTGTTGCTATGTGATCTGTTTAGGTATTTTAGCCTGCAAAATACCTAGACTTGGCTAAGTCAATAGACTTACTTTTGGGAAACTTGGTTTACTTTCACTTAAATAAGAAAGTTGTACCTTTTATAGTTGTCTATACGATTTTCACTACAATCTTTTTGGGGGTCCTTCTGGTCTGCATATGAACAACGCTAATCTGTGTTAAATCACTGGACCATTATTTTAGCTCTAGTGTGTTTTTGGGTGTACAAGTCAGTCATACAAACTTAATCTAAACTAGGTTTACTGGTCTATTGTTTTCCTTTGCGTAGACTCAAATGATTTATAATCATTTTGAACTTTTTTAAGATCGAGATGTACTGGATAATGACAAAGCAAATTTGAAGCACTTTGTTCTTTCTCGTCACAGGTGCGGTTAGTATTACTGAAGGGAGTATTTAACATTTTAGCATAGTTTCTAACCAAGAGTGTTGTGCCAGCCAGCAAACTTACTATTAGATTGACATTTCTACGAGGTACAAGTAAGACAGATTAAATTTTTAACTATTTAAGATGGACCTACTTGTGTACCATTGTCTTTTTATTGTTGGGGTCTTTACATTTCCTATTACAATGTTTTATATAGAAAGAATACAATAACCGTTTGTCTGATACCAGTGGTTAGTGCAGGTTTTTCAAATATTCCGACTATATTTTTAAGCTGACCAGTCCGGCGTTATATCATCTACATTGCAATTGTCATAAATGCATGTAGAATAGAATGGAATATAATAGAATAGAAATAAGCAGAGTAACAGCTTCCAACGGAGCGGAGCACTACGACTATGGTTGATCTTTGTGCTGCAACAGACCCTAACCGAACAGAAGACATTTCGCCTTCCGTATGAAAGCCAAAATGTCAACCGTTGAAGACCTCCTAATGTCAGAAGTGGAGATTAAATGTATGTTTGTTTTAGAAGAATTTTATATATAATTTGTGTAATTTTTTAAAATAACATCT
>NC_051846.1:184753785-184868490 GCF_002237135.1 Teleopsis dalmanni | reverse complement strand
ACAGTAAATTTGTTTTATTTATTTATTATTTTTAGTGCTACAGCCAAGCATTTTTGCTGGAGTTATTTTTTGCAATATTAATCATGATTTTATTCTTCGTAGTTTTTTGGTTTTGATGTCGTTAGAACCGAAATTTTCTTTGCTTTTGGTGTTGCATTGTCCATTTTTGGTACCATTAAATAAGCATTTCAGTAGTCTATCTGAATACGATACGAAATGGCATGAAAAATAATAAAATTCACAATAACAGTGTTGCAAACCTATTACATACACGGAATAGGTAAAAATTTAAGGCGTAGCAAAATTTAAAAACTAGAATACTCTTTTTCAACTTATTTTAGCGGTTTTAAGTGCTATTAGCTGGCACTTTCGATCATTTTTGGTATTGTTTACAAGAAATTATTCTTATATCAATACCTGTTTAGCACTAACTAAATCCCGGACTTTTATTTAACTTGAACGAATTTAAAAATGGTTGAAAAGACGAATGGTAGATGTTCGTACTAAAGCTAATACTAACATTCACAAACCTTTGGTTTCATAAAAAATATACTCTATGAAATATCTTCGACGACATAGTGAGATGACTATTTAAGCTCAGACGAGACCAAAGCTTGATTTATTTACCTTTTATTCGTTTTTATTTTTTAGAGAGATTTCGAACAGTACTAAATTGCAACAACAAAAATTTTTATTTATTTTAATTAATTGAATTTTCAGCTGTTTCGAGTGTTGCCCAAAACCCACCAGCAGTGGTTTTTTGGAATTCTTTCTAATATTTAATTATTCCTAAATAATTTTTTGAGACTGAAAGTACCACGGGTTAAACACGCATCCTGCCAAATTTGAAGTTCCGAGTCAGTGTTTGTAAGTCAACTGACCCAAAATTGTACTTGATTTGAAGTGTTGTTAATTTGCTGTAAAAGTTCATTAACAAATTCAGTCTGTGTTATATTCGAACGAAATCATAAACCAGCTGTAGCATATTTGAATTATTTAATTATATCTTATTTTTAAAAGTTAAATTTAAAATACTATTCTTTTATATATAATCTTTATATATTACTTACTTACTGCAGTCCTCTTCTCCTCGTGGAGCATAAAGCCTCTATTCTCTATATATAATACATTTATATCAAAATATAGAATTCAACTAAATATTATATTATATATTTATTTATATATGTATTTTTTGGTTAAGTTCCTTTAAAATTTTGACTCTAAGAAAATCGTAAGTTGACGCTGATTACATTGATTACGAGTGCGTGCATGTGTCAACTTCTGGGTGTGTAGAAAAGGACGTGACACAATACATTCCGGATTCAGAATTGTCTACGTATTTCTTTTATGTCGTAGTGCAGCTGCATTTGTGTAGCATTATTATCCTGTGAATCCTTGCAAGTTTATGTGTTTAAAAATCCTAGTATTCTGCTTTATTCCCTGTGAATTATATTCGTATATATTTATGAAATATTGGAAATATTTTTTCAGCTTAGCTGAAAAATTGAAAATTCAATCAGTTCAAGGAGTGAAAAAAAAACTGAAAATGCATAAAATAAAGTTCGTGCCATGCATTTCTTATAACCAAAAGGATTTGCATACATAAGTTATGTTTGAGACTTACGATTAAATTAGTTAAAGTGAGTTGAATTATATAATTTTGTTGTTTCAAGGAAGAAGTTATAGAAATTTTGAAGTGATTACAGTATAAATGAAGATACGTTTAAGTTAAGTTAGGTTTGAAGGTGAATCTGTGTAGAATATACTGTGTAGAATATTATATATATATAATAAAATAGACTACTTTTAGATCATTTTGCGTTACACTAGAATTTTCTTTAAAAAATAAATGGACTATTTGCAACATTTTAGGAGGTGTTGTAATGTAGTGATGGAGCTAAAAACATCCCATGTTAAGCAGTATGTTATAATTAATGATTAGTTAAATTAAATCAACTGATATTGTAATTCAATTATCTGTGTATCTACTCATTAGTCCATCTGGCTTCTGTGTTCTGCTTCATTACGGCTAGTTTGTATTGTACCAACTATCGTAGATCTTGTAGCTAGATATTGTAGGTCAATTGCACAGCAAAACTGGCACCCACTTTCAAAAAGACAATCTAATAGACAAATGTTCATGGAATGTGAAGATTCACGTTTATTTTCAAATTTTTTATCTTCTGCAACTTCACTTTACGGTTTGCCAAAATGATTTTCTGAAGTTTTTTGATGTTTTCCGTATAAGTAGGTTAAGCTGTAGGTAAGTGATTGGTAGTGTGAAATGGGAGAGGATTATTTTGATGTGAGATTGGATTTGGGTGGCATTTTAATTGATGTCAACCTGGATCAAGAAGAAGAAAAATAAAATATTTCAATATAGCGAATCCAAAAATAGATTACATTGGTGTTATCGGCATTATTGGTGTTTGAAAGGCCGCGTTTGAAATCAGACCATTTTCTTACCATTTGCTGTTATGGAACAGAGTTGTATTATCAGATAGACTATATCCTATTTATAGTTGAATACATCGGCTATAATAGTAGTGTTCTAGCCTACTGACAGTATAGAGTCCTGTTATCTTTTATTCTATTATTCATCTAGTTTTATTTATACATGGATTTCTATCAATTAACTCAAATTGTATAAGCACCATGACTTTCACATTAGTATCTGCCATTCTCAGTAGAATCTGACTGAAAAATGACACTGCCAATTGATACTCCTACACACCTATAAAAAATAACAATACTCGTACAGTAGCGCGTTCTGAAGTCATTATCTTTGGTTGCCTAATAAGCTACGGTGTTTCAGTTTACGATAATAACAGTTATAAAGATAAGTCAGTTGAATGCAAAGTACGTGAAAGAAGATGTACGATTGCAGTTTTCTGTGTTAACCAATTGGAAATTGAATTTCCTTAGTCTTTTATTATGAATTCAGAGTTGTCAAAGAATGTGGGGTGAAATATGTGTGTTATGTCGACTTAATGATATCATTTTTTTCTAGATTTCTGGTCATTGAAATAATGCATGAAATGAAATAACAGATAATTTAGCTCCTCTTGGTCTTTTTAAATATACCTTTGTGACGGTGTTGGTTTATGTTCTCATGAAGATGGTTAAGAGGAGTATATAACTTCACTTTTTTTAACTAGTTAATAAGAGATGGAAATTACTTACCACATGTGTTATCTCTCGATTGATCTGGTGTTTATATATTAGATGTAACTCACGAAAACTCGCGGCCAAGGATTATTGCAATTTTTTAAGCCAATGCTTTATGGTCCAATTTTATTTATAAACTTCAAGGATTTTAACAAATATTAACCTCATCACTTCCAATTTCTTATGAGCTGCTCTAATATAATTAACAGATATATATGGATAGCAATGTTTTCACCTATTGTAAAAATGGTAAAAATTTTGATCAAAAATAATCTATAATTTATTTCTGCTCTGATTGTCTAGCTTGGACTTAATGAAGGAGCTGGTTTTTAGGGATGTAATTTCTTGACACTTTGGGGGTGCTCATAGGTTATACGCAATTTATGATAGATTTAGATTTGTCTATAGAGGCTTCTACTAAGTTCTGTGAATACCACAAAAACAGCTTATAACTGCTATTTATGAAAAAGGCTACGACCTCTGTGGATCATTTGCTGCTACTAACCTATTGGATAACATTGTAGAGCAGTTTCTAAAATTTATTAAAATTTTTGAAGAAGCTTTGGACAAGAATTTTTGATATCAATATCGTTTAGGTGTATCAATAAAAAATAAAATAAATAAATAATCAGCACTTTTTATTAAATAATCAGCATTTTTTATTAAATACATTTTTCGTAATGATAACATACATTCATTTATTTTTTTACTCATGATACACTTTAACTCTAATGGCGATTTTCTTTAATAGACATGATAGTATTATTAATGTAAGGTTTTGTTTTAATTACAATTTTTTTTTTTAATTACAAGTTCATTTAAAAATATTTTTTTTTCAACAATTAAAACAAATTAACAGAAATCAACTAAATGATTATGATACACTATATGAGATTTACTTACTGGAGCAGTTACGAGTATTTTATATTTACCTACCAACTTATATATAACTACAATTCAGTGTCACTATATATATTTAAATATATATTAATTAATCCTAATTTAATTGGCATGATGAATCTTAGTTAATAAATCAGTTTTTATTTAATTTAATTTCTGATATGTACATTTTAATGATTTTTAACTATTCACTTAATTAATTATTATAGTACCTCAGCTAATATATGACAAATTCTGTACAAAAATTTGTGTTCAGATTTTTTTCATTTCTTTTATTTATTTTTTATAAAAGTACTAATTTGAATTATTTTATAGTTTTAGAAAAGTTTTTTTATTAATTGATATATAAGGTTGTAAACAATAAATTAATTTATATTCAAATGAAATTTTTATGTACAGTTGCAAAAATTTATCACAATAGGCACTGTTAAAAATTACCTAAAAATTTATTATAGTTGTATATATTTTAAATATTTTTTTATAAATAATTATTAAATTAAAATTATACAATAAAGTAGTGAACCTTTAAGCATAATTTTTTTATTTTTAATAGTAACTACTTTTGCCTAAATTAAATAAACAAATTTTTAATTTTTTTGGAAAAATTAGTTTTTCTCATTTATATATTTTTATATTAATTTTTTTTTTATTTTTAATATTTTCAAGTAGTTAAAATTTAAATTACTTAAGAATATCAAGCCTAAGCAATTCACATATAAATCATTTCACAACATTAGCGTTTTCTATTTAAATTGTATTTATTAATAACAGTTTAGTATTTAAAAATTATTTCAATTAATTAATTTCGTTTTTATATTAAATCCGTTCAGTAATTTGAAATTATTTTACAATTGTGGCAGTTTAAATTTAAATAATATAATTTATATTTAAAGAATTATCATTTATATTTAATTAATTGACAATATTTAGAGAAATATAATTTTTACAACAGATTTTTATATAATACTGTATTTAAATTTACTTTAATTATAAGTAAATTAATTGATGTATTTTACATATCATAAATTTAATAAATATTTTTATTATTTAAGTATTATTAAATTTTTTGACATATTTTACATATCAAAAACTTAATAAACGTAATTAATATTTAAATATTATTATTTTTTTTGATATACTTCACATATCATAAATTTTATACGTATTATTAATATTTAAATATTATTAAATTTTTTAATATACTTCACTTATCATAAATTTTATAAATATTATTATTATTTGTTATTATAATTAGTTTGGCATATGATATGAAGTTTTGTTTATGGAAATTTAAAACAGTTTTATTTTTATGAAGCCAACCTTATTAAGAAA
This sequence comes from Teleopsis dalmanni, assembly GCF_002237135.1. Taxonomy (NCBI): domain Eukaryota; kingdom Metazoa; phylum Arthropoda; class Insecta; order Diptera; family Diopsidae; genus Teleopsis; species Teleopsis dalmanni. Next base: position 184,863,090 of record NC_051846.1, on the reverse strand, counting down.
CAAAGAAGCAAATATATATTGTGTATATTGACTATGTACATAAAAAAATATTTAAAAAAAACTAAAAATATTTTTAGAAAATATGCATAGAAAATTTTTTAATATGTATATATTAATTATAGTATATGTATGTATAAAAAAAAATGTTAAAAAAGTTTAAAAATATTTTTAAAGAATATAAAAATTTTTTAAACAGTATAAAAATTATTTAAATTGTTTTTAAAAATATTATATTTTATTAAAAAAAAAATTTCAAAATATTTTAATAATGCGATGTGAAATATTTCATAATAATGAGTTAAGAAAATACCATTAATTTAAATTAATTTTTAAAATTATTTCAATACTTCTATAAGCCTTTCTAATACCATGCACTCTACATCAATGAGATGGATCATTCCCCCTACACAATTCTGTTATTAAATCTGTTATACTCTTAAAGACTCCTAAACTTTTATAAAGAATATAATAATCCAAGATAAGATAATAATCCAAGTTGATGTTAGCTCCTTGGATATTACATACATCTAAGACACTAAAAGCTTTCTGTCTATCGGAACGTGTTCAATTTAGAATCTTGTTTTTTGATCAAGTGACAACGATGTTGTCATACATTAAAATGTCGTGATGTTGAATTCTGGCACTACTATACTTCAAACTACCATATTTATAGCATCAACCTTCATCCATTATCAAAAGTTTTTGTATGAAGTCTAAATTTTCTGAGAGTAGCTCTAAAGATATCTGTTTTACCTACTTTTGCGTTAAAGTCTTCTACAACAACATCATAATTTCGACATCATAATAGGGACAGCGGTCACATATTGGTCAAACTGTTCATAGAAATTTTTCATGGTATCGACATCTTTATCTTCCATCGTGGCATGTGCACATATTAGGCTGATGTGAAAGAATTTTGCCTTAATACTGATTTTAGCAAAACTTTCGTTGATTGGTGTGGAGATTAAGACCATTGACATAATGTAGCACATAAAAATCCAATGTAGCACATACCCTTTAGTGGAAAACGCCTTAAAAGTCAGTTTCAACTTCAGTGGAAGGACGATTTGATGTATAATATTAATATGTGTTCTTTTTTTTTTGTATGGATAAGCATATCCGCACAAAAACAAATATCTTTTAAGGTTAGGTACAGAAAAATCTACCGAACTACCAGTATCGAAGAAAATTGAGTATTATGATATGACACTTTGTAGGATATTCCTTTTGGTCATGGTTAAAATGAGCGTAACATTACAGTGACCTTTCGTCTTATGACTGTCTATGTTATATTAATGTTCTTAATAGAAAAAAGACGGTTTTATAAATTTAAAAAGACAGATTTGAAAATCTGCTAATGATGAGAATGTTGTTTTTCTACAATTTTTTTTTATTTTAATTAATTACACAAACCATTTTTCTCTATTTGCCAATTATCAGTTTCAACTGTTTTTCCATTCCTAACTCTCAACCTACTTAACTAAATATCTCAGATACATAATTTTAGAGGTTATTATTTAATAAAAACTTTCTTATAGTGTTTATTCAATATCCGATCTAATGGAAACTTTAAGTTTTCTATTATTAATTTTTGCAACAGTCATCTCTCCCTTTTACTATAACCTACATTAAAATTTAAGTAAACTTTTGAGCAGTAAATCTTTAACTCAAATAAAATTTAATTTTTTCTCATTTTTATATTTTCACATAAAAACTGAATTAAATAAACACACTTTTCAATTGTTAAAAATGAATTTCGCTACCGGCATGACGAGCTCAAGAACTTAAGAACTCAAGAACTCAAATATTTTCATTCAATAATAATGCGAAATACAAGCAGAAGAGTTTAAGGTAAATAGTAAACAAAAAGTTTTTGCATAAAAAAATTAAACTCTACAGTACACACACACACTTACACTTTTAAATAAATTACAAACGCACGCAAGCACATTTATACGCACGCAAAAACGTGCAAACACAAGCAAAAATGTTACATATACAAACACACTCACGCAAAAAAATGGCACACTAATCTTCACAAATAAGCAAAGGTAAAAATGCGTCAAGGCATTTTTTGCGTAAATGTATGTGTTACACATTTTAAAGTGTTTCATTTGTGCCTTAAAGTAAGCAATGAATGTATCAAATTGTACGTAATGTATGCACATACTTATACATCTTCTATCGATAGGTGTATGCGTGTGTGTGCTCAATTCCTTCAGGTTTTCGTAAGGTGCTTTGTGCTTTATGCTGTGTCGTTTCACAAGCTTAAACTTATTTTTGTTTCTCTGTGTGTGTGTGTGTGTGTGTGTGACTACTATTTTATTTACATTATTTTACCTCTTTATTTTTAAATTTCATCAAGCGTAAATCGAAGTCAACATACGTAAATATAATTCCAAATACAAAGATCCGTATATAAACACACATACATGCAAGCATACTTTATAATATAAACACACTTACACTGTAGACTGACATTTAGAGATAATTTATACATTAACAATACAAACGCGAACTTTTGGCATATGTCGCAATGGTCTTCCCCCGCAATATTTTACCGTTGATTGCATAAATGATGATGGGTAAGTTGAGTCCTTTCGTTGTTATTGTTGTTGTTGCTATTGCTGTTGTTATTGTTGTTGGTTGTGGAGTTGTTGGTGCTATTGAGAGTATAATATCACTGATGTACATGTATATCGATAATGAAATAGATGATAATGTTAATGTTGTGCATGATGACGATGATAATGATGTATCAAAGTGTGTTTATATACTTTATACTTATGCCGATGTTAACATTTCTTAAATAAGGTTTATGGTATAACACTGAATATGAGTGTAGATTTATCAGAAATTGTCTGATCCTATTGCTTACTTTGCATATCCTCTGTGCGGGTGCTCAAATATACAAATATGTGTGTATGTGTGGGTGTGTGTGGAATACACTCGTAGTTGGCTCTGTGGGTGCGCTGGCTCTGATAATACATTTTGGAAGAAAGTCGAAGGTAACAAAATTTGTTTTTTTTTGGGTTTTTTTCTGTTTAGGAGTGGTTGAGCTCTTTACTATGCTTTTAAGTGCATATATGAGTTACTTTATATTAAATTCATGAATAAATACGTAAATAAAATATATAAACTGAAATCAACTAAAATCAACTGAGAGAAATTTTATTTATAAAATACAAATTATATTTATTTTAGTCGGCATTGTGTGTACGTAAAAGCATAAATATTGAATTTTAAAAATTAGTTTGTTTTATTTTTTTTCGAATATAGTGTAATAAATCTGAATATATAAATATTTTAAAAAATTGGAAAATTTTATAATAATAATAATACATATATTAATAACTTATTAGGACGAAGGAACTAGAAGTCCAAGTTCCTTATTCTTCGTTAACTTTAAAATTAATTTTAATGTTAACTCACAAATAAATAAATAAATAAATAAATAAGCTTATTAGAAAAAGATCTACTTTGATTAAAACATCATGCGATAAAAATACCATCTTTGGATATATCCAAGTTAAGAATGCTCTGCTTAGGAGTAACTTACTCAACGTTAGGACTTAGCTACTTTTCTACAAGCAGCTTATTCGCCCTCTATTTATTAAATATCCGCAATCTAGCCTAGTATAAACTCCGCTTAAATGAAATGCTTATTAATGCTCTTAAGACGAAAGTCTTCCCTGAATAACTACAGAATCAAGCACAATTACTGCCGCCACTCTTATCCTAGTCTTCACTTCACTGCTAAAGTGGAAGACGATTAGTGAAAGACTCTTTACTGAAATATTATTAGAAGAAGTCTAACTCATGGACATGGTATCTCTCCTGATATTCTGCGCATCGAGGTAATCCTCTGAACTTCTATAAGCCTTTCTAATACCTTGCACTCTACATCAATGAGATGGATCATTCCCCCTACCAATTCTGTTGTTATACTCTTCTAAACTTCTAAACTTTTGTGTATACGCATTATCACTCTTAATTAAAACTACTACGTTCAAAACTCTTAGCTTAGATAGATTTAGAATTCAAATATCATGTTTTTTATGTTTCACATCCTGATTATTGGAATGTGATTACAGCCGGAAAACTTACACATTCTGTTGACAAATCTTTTCAATAAAGTCTTCCACCACGGCTTTTGATGATTTCTACCTAACTGAACTGACTCAGTTTGTAACTCATCTGACTCAGTTTCTCACTAAACTGACTAAGTTTTTAACTGAATTGACTTAATTTCTAATTAAGCTGACTTAGTTCCTTACTAAATTGACTCAGTGTGTCAATGAATTGACTTAGCTTCTTACTGAACTGACTCAATATATAACCGAACTGACTCGATTCCTAACCGAATATGAATGTGCTCACAAATATTACTTCGTATTCATTTTCCACAATAATATGATTATATCGAATACTGTATGAGATGTTGCACCGCGTTGTTGAAGCCAAAGATATTGCTTATTAAGACCATATTATTGTGGAACACTGGCAGGATTTTTGAAAAATATGCACCACTGTTTTCACTGTGAAATTGAATTGAATTCTTAAATTTTGGAATGGAATAATACATGAGAATACTTAACATCATTGGGCATTCTTTTCTCGATTACCGAGTTAATTGTGTTAGTGTGAACCTATGTATCATTACCACAATCATTTAATAGTTTGAATTTTCTTGAGTAAATAAGTTCAATAAGTTAACTGGCATGATTTTTTCAGTGTATCGTTACAGGCTAGGAAATAAGAGTTAACTTGGTTAAGTACTTCAATAATTTTAAATTAAATTTGCATAGTAAAGAAACAAATAAGAAATACTAAAATACACAAATAGCGGCTTTTGCATCGAATCTTCATGATGAAGAAACATCAAAGTTGTAACTGAATTTCTATTAAGTGAGTGGGAATATATACTATATTTTGTTGAAAATAACTAAAAGTAACATCATTTTGATTCCCATGCATATAACTAAATCGGTTTTGGTAAACAACATATCAAACGAAAGGATTCACCACAATCAGGATTTTATGTGCTTACATGCGAATCTTGTATTTTGCACTGTATGCCAGTGTACCAGTCAGAAAATGTACCAGTGAGCCATTGTACCATAAACAGTACACAGTGCTTCCTTTTTGGTTGTAAGACACTTTTGATAAACTCTTCTGATGTTCATCATCTATTGCAGGAAAATTGTGTGCGTAGAATTTTCTTATAATTAGAATTCAGGAAGACTTTGCATAAATTGAACTTGAAAGGATGGGAAATATAATTCAATACTTGAAACCATAATTGTTTACCCTTCGTTACCACTTGTTCCACTTGACTTACTAATCCCTTTGGAATATATAATTTTTAAGTCAAATTAAATGTGAGTGTTTTATGGTTAACAAGAAAGCATTAGACGCTCTAACTCGTAAAGATAAACTTCAAGTAACTCATATGTATATCGTATGTATATTTGTGTGACATTATGTATTATATATGTGACATCATGTCATATGTGGCTAAATATATTTTGACAATGAAATGTATTTTAAATCTTTATTTTGATATGAAAAAAAAAATGTAATTAAATTGAATAAAAATATGAAGAAAGAGAGAAAAAACGTGCATTATTAGCTACAATATTTAGTGAATAAAGTTTTTAAATAAAAATCTAAAATAAATATTTATATTTATTTAATCTATATACATAAAAGAAAGTTGTGTTAGTTACACCACTCATAACTCAAGAACGGCTGAACCGATTTTAATTATCTTTGATTTGTTGGAATCGTCTCCGCTCCGAATAGCAGAATACATTATAAAATATTGGAAAAATCCACTAATTTTAGCAAAAATAATAAATTTGTAAGTGCTGTTTCAAACTGTTGACAGTTCGACAGTTTGAGTGATATTGATTTCTTTTTAAATTTTTTTTTCAAATATTTGAAATATTTGAAATTTCAAATATGATAAATTCAAATATAATAAATAAATATTGTTGTCAATATACCATCGAATCCACGTGACCTGTGGAACAAATATAAGGATAACATGTCAGAAGACATTTTACATAGAATTCGTGTCAGTTCAAGAAATCCCGATCTTGAGGAGAATGATGAAATGCATAATCAGGCTTTGCTCTTGATCGAAGACATATGTTACCATACCTGCGGTAGTTTGTTAGTCAGATTAGGAATGCCAGCTCCTGATCGTGGAATAAATAACGCATTTAATCGAGAATTGGAACGTGAACGTGAATATGATCGACATGAATTAGACCAATCAGTTCAAACTAATGTACCTCTATTGAATCCGCAACAGAAGGAAGTTTAACATTAATGAAAGCGATTGATGAAGAAAATGGTGGCTTTTTTTCCTGGACGCCCCCGGTGGAACTGGTAAAACATTCCTCATGTCATTAATTTTGGCCACTGTTCCGACATTGCGGTAGCAGTTGCTTCTTCTGGAATAGCGGCTACATTGTTAGAAGGATGCCGTACGGCTCATTCAGCGTTAAAATTGCCGTTAAACCTTCAAACTACCGAGCAACCGATATGTAATATTGCGAAGCATTCTGCAATGGCTAAAGTTTTAGTAGCATCTAAAATCATCATCTGGGACGAATGCACAATGGCGCACAAACGCGCATTAGAAGCACTTGACAGAATATTGAAAGATCTTCGCAATGACTCGAGATGTTTTGGAGGCGCAATGATTTTACTGTCTGGCGATTTTCGCCAAACACTCCCAGTCATTCCAAAATCGACTGCTGCCGACGAAATAAATGCTTGCCTTAAATCATCAAATCTTTGGCGCTATGTGAAGAAACTTCAGCTGGTAACAAACATGAGAGTTGCATTGGTAAACGATACATCTGCTGAAGAGTTCTCCAAGCAATTGCTGTTAATCGGTAATGGCCGTGTAGCTATTGAAGAATCGAGCGGATTAATTGCAATTCCTTCAAATTTTTGCAATTTCGTCTCATCAAAAGACGAACTCATCAATGAAGTATTTCCGAACATCATTGATAATCATAAAAACAAAAAATGGTTGAGTGAGCGAGCAATTTTGGCAGCTAAGAACAAAGATGTGAATGACTTAAGCTTTGTAATTCAAAATCAAATCGTTGGTACTCTGCATACATTCAAATCTATTGACTGTGTAACAAACGAAGAAGAAGCTACCAACTATCCAACTGAATTTTTGAACTCCTTGGATGTGCCTGGCTTACCGCCGCACAATTTACAATTAAAGATTGGTTCGGTAGTCATTATGCTTCGAAATCTAAACCAACCAAACGCGTTTAGTGATAACAAAACTGATGGCCAATGTGATTCACGCAATGATACTCAAAGGAAATTTCAAAAGTGATGAAGTTCTCATTCCGAGGATTCCAATGATCTCAATCGATATGCCCTTTGAGTTTAATTCCTATTCCTATTTCTATTCAATTTCCTATTCGGCTTGCATTCGCTATGACTACAAATAAATCTGAATCTAGAAATGCATGTTTTTCACATGGTCAATTGTACGTGGCATGTTCACGTGTAGGCAAACTATCTGCTCTATTTGTTCTTGCGTCTAATAAAAAAACAAAAAATATCGTATATCACAAGGGTCTTTATTGAAGAGAATCAATCGGAGTGCAACCCATAAGTTCTTGCTGACAGACCATTAAAATAATTAATTATGTATCAATATCCTAAGAAACTATTGAATACAATAAATTTTTTGTATTCATTTTATTACGTTAATAAATTTCTAAATTTAGTTTACCTATAATTTAATATAACATTTATTGACTGTTACGCGGTACGAAGTTCGCGGGGTCACCTAGTTTTTGAATAAAACGGTATATTTTTTTTTGTGTTTCAATTTTTGAAAATTATATTTTTATATAATAACTTATAATTGGTTTTTTTGAACAGTAGTGAACTACAACAACAAAAATTCATTTTATATTATTTTAAGTAATTGAATTTTTGACTGATCATATAGCGGTTTCCAGTATTGCCAAATACCCATCATCAGTGGTCTTGGAAATAATTCTTGTATTTAATTATTCGTAAATAATTATTTTTGAGACTGCAAGTACCAGGAATCGAACTCTGGTCCGCCCTATTGTGATGCTCAGAATCAGCGCTCCTTAACCTTAACCTCTTTTTGAAATATAATAACTTTCTATTAAAATATAATAGTCACTTTCGTCTGATAAATTTGTCGTTAAATTATAACTTATAATAACTTATATAAAAATAAACTTAAAGTGAAATAAAAATATTACAGTTGTTAACTTATTTATGTAACAGATATTTTGGTCAATCTTCAGTGTTATTACATTAATGTTATTAATATTTTTTTTACTTATTATTTTTACTATTTTTATTTTTTACTATTTATTTTAAATATTTTTACGAGTCATATGCATTGTATACATTTATTATACATAATATTTTCCTTATAATATTTTGCAAAAACAATTATATATTTTATCATGTATTTTCTAATGGATATTTATGTACATACATGCTTCTCTATATATTCTATAAATACAATATTTTAAATACTTCCATATACACACAAAGGATTTTCTTATAAAAATATTTTAGTCAGATTAATTTTCTAAAGATACGTCTGCACTGATAAGATTGACATACTCACTATTCATTCTCCTGACTTTAACCCCCACATGTCCTTGTGCTATATTTGTCTAGGTTTTTATGCATATTCAACTTAAAAGCCATTCACACAAACCCTCCTTTTGACACATACAATTCGACACACAACCATGCATATTTCAATATTTACGAGTATTTCAGTGAGTATACAAAGATCGGCCATACCAGTGGAATGGGTGTTGATGGTTGATGGTATGAGTATTTTATTGAAGGAATGCATTGAGTTGCCTTGCCTTTCGGTCGCAGTTGACCTCGATTAATAAGATTAGTTTTGTCGTTTGAAATTTTAATTATGCATGAAAATTTATTCAGGATTTGTCGTTTTTGAATTAAGCACAACTAAAAAGGGTTAACATTGACTTATTGGGTCAATACTTTTATAATACGACCGACCTACCCATCGATATATGTAGTATACTCTCGTGTCTACTCATATAGTATGCAGGAAAGAGTTTGTGTTTGATATTGTAACTTTGATTTTACTTTGATTTAAATCTTTTAAGTTTTCATTTGATTGCTTTGCTTTATTTAAGGCTTTTCAAAATCGAAAGAAAATTAATTGTTTGGAAATATGATATCCAAATGTTAACCACATTGCTTCGAATTTGTAATGAATTATATTGTTTATTTAATGAAATGATGTAGATTTATGTCAAATTGAATTTATTTGATACTTCAATGATATTTAATTGAAATCTGAAACCTTAAGTTTTGTACTGTAGCAGACGTTCAATTGAATTTACTGATACCATATGCACATCCATCCACTTACTTAAGTATAATACATTTAGAGTAAGAGAATAATAATTTTAATTAGATAAAAGTTTATATATGAATTGAAATTTATTTTAATTTAATTTTTAAACTGTTAGTTTAGTATGAGAAAGTTTTGTCTATAATTATGTTAATAAGAACAATAACGAGTGAGAGAAATTTATTGGAAACAAAAATTATTTATTTTAATTTTTTAATAAATTTAAGATAATTAAATTGTGTATTCAGTATCTTTCAGTATCAGTATCGTGATGGTGATTAGATTACAAAATATAAAAGAAATATTATTGTTACAATATCATTATTACTATGACAGAAAAACTATGCCGGCGAGGCAGAAAAGATAAAAATGTAAAGTGATTATGCCATCAAATTCAGATTCGAAATAAATATAAAAGTGATAAAAACCTTCTAGTCAATATCATCAATAATACTTCTCAACAGAATGTTATAAGATAAAATCATATATGATCGTGGTTTAAAGAAAGAATAAAGATAATCCTTCGAAGACGTAAAGTCTTATTGCTAATCATACAAAATTATGAATTAAGACAAAAAAAAAAATATCTATAGTAGAAGAAAACTCGTAGTTTTAATCACACCAAATGGTGAATTAAGAAAAATAAAGGAGAATCTATCGAAGACCTAAAATCGTGCCTAAAAATACATGAAATGAAGGATTAAAAATTGAATAAGTGGAATCTATTGAAGATGAAAACTCATATAATAACTAATGACATTAAATTGTTGCTTAAAAAAGAAGTGGAAAAGTAATCAATCAATCAAAGATAAAATCTAATATGGCTAATATGCTCCACTGGGAGATGACTATGACAGAAGAAGAATTACAACAGAGGTGGTTATGCATTCTCATACCGTATTATATCCCATTAAATTGTGTTTGATTTAATATAAATTTTAATTCAGATTGGATGATTTTTTTAATCATTTTTAATCTTTTATTAAGAGGAATTTATTTTAGAAAAATATAAAAAAAATTATGTTGATTCCTGGTGTAGTCAAGTTTTAAATAAATTGATTATTTGTCAGGGATGTAGCTATATGGGTGGTAAGGTTTTGAAAAGAGTTTGACTAAGGGTTATAGCAACTATTGATGTCTGTTATTCACAATTATATGGCTTTTCTATTATTCTTTTGTTTTGCAGTGAAGTTATTAGGTTTATGAGTGAATTTTGTGTTATGAGTTATTTTAAACTTATTTTTTCCTTTCCTGACATTTGAGGGTATCGACGAAGAATTGTATGGATTTATAACCCGCATATTTTAGAACATGGTTTAAAATATATAATTTTATTTTTACGAGACTGATTTTTTTACTGGGTACAGTCGTGCGTGGGTACACTATTTCAAGCATTAAGATATACGTTTTTATGCACTCCTGTTGATTTCCATCTCTTGATAAAATTTTCCATTTAAGGCTTTGTTTTGTCGTTGAATGATTTTAATTTACTCATGACTTATATGTAAATCATAAAGTGTTCATTTATGTGTAGTAATAAATTAATTTGAATAATATAACTCTAGGCTATTGGTACAATTATTGCTTTTTATTTAAAAATAATAGTTTTTAAGCCATTTTGTTTAAGCAATCAATGCAAAGAGAATACAAAAAATTATTTAATAAATATAAAAATTGTACAATATTTTATAAATCATACAAAAGGAAAATTTTTTGAATTTACATAAAATTCCCTGAATCCTTTTTATAAAAGCATTATTCATCAATCTGTTGAAGCTTTGTTTACTCTGTCAACAAGAAGAATTAAAAATTATTTCGCAAACAATTAACTTTCATCAAAAGACGATAAACAAGCATAAAAAAGTACAAAAAAGTACAGAAAAGTGTAAAAAACTATAAAAGTATTAAAAAACATAAGAACAGAAAAAATTTATTTAAAAAAATGTGACTGCATCAAAAAGCGCATATCGACAATCGTTTGGACAAAATGAATGAAATTATCAACTGAAAAATTTATCTCAATAAAGAAAATATAGCACAGCAGGATAAAAAATTTGTGAATTCGTTTGGGACTACAGAGATTTTCCCAATTTTTTTCTCAAATACGCACTGTAACATTCGCATTCAAATAAATGAATTAATTGCCAGTGATGTGCTTCCCTACATGGTTTTCGAATCCGTCCGAATGCAAGTCTGTCTATCACATATAGCTCTCACTTAGTATATGCATTTTTTCCATTTAAACATTACACAGTGGAAATACTCTGTACGTATATTTCAAAAGCTTCACATAGTTGGGGTCCCTCACGGTGTTTTGCATACAAAGCAGCTCAACGAACCTTACACCCGCACGGGTTCCTCCAGTAACTCATCAGACTTCCATGTGCCGGAAGTCTCAAAGAAGTGTACCAACAAAGGGGAGACTGTACATTTCATGTGAAGCAATTCTGTTAACAACCAGTTGATGGCATCGAAACACATATTCATTGAGTCATTTTGTGGATGCACAAGTGGATCTTTAGTGGACTGTTGCATTGGTTTAATTTGGTTCAGGCATTCGTCAATAAGTACTGAAAGCTCAGAGCAAAAAAAAAAGAAGAACTAAATTCACATAAAGGTAAAATATGTGTCATCAGTGCTCAGTGCCAGCGTAGTATGTGGGTACATTTTCCAATCATTACTGAACGCGGTGCGTAGTGCTTTACGAATTTATGTTCACAGGAGTGCCAAAAGTCAGGTTTTATAATGAAGCGATTTTGTGTCGAAGTTTTGGTGTCGTAATTAAGGCATTTTATGCGGCCGAACTGTAACAAAGACCTGATACAGATCACTTCATTGGGAAAACCTTTGTTGAATGCTTCATCGTTGATGAATTCCAAATACATAGTTGGTAAATTCTGATACATTAAGAATTTTTAATTAGTAGCTGTGTTCCAACACTGACCGCTTTGAAGGATTTACCTTCAAAATAAAGCTTCAGTTTTAAATGTTTTGTCTATTGCTTTTTTCATGCTAATGAAGCCAAACAAGTAAAAGACATTGTAGTTGGAATATGGGGAAGACATTAACAAATATTTGTTAACAGCAACTTAAATATTATGCCTTTAATCAAGAAGTGACAAAAGTCTTTTTAAACATTTATATGGGCGGTGAGTAGTAAGTAAATTCTGCCTGATTGCTTTTAACATTTACCTAAATTTTGTTTAATAAACACTTCCTTCATTATGATTATAATCAAGTCGTTTTTTAAAATTCCAATTTAATTCTGGTTATTTACTAAACATATTAACCAAAAATAAACAAGTGACTAAAAAAAAATTACAATTTGATTTTAGTTTGTTACTATATATTAATATTTCCAAAAAAATAAACAACTTAAAAACGAGGAGTCATGTCAGTTTTATCTTTCTGGTAAAATATATTTTAAGCCTTAGTTGGCCATTACAGACGTGGATCTTCTATAGCCACGTCGAGTAGCCTCCGCCAGTCAGCCCGATTAGTTGCTTTCTGACGACAGTTGGTAGTACCGAGCGGCCCCGAATCGTTGGTCACCTGGTCCTTCCACCGAAGATGCGGACGTCCTCTACCGCGTTTTTCACCTGCGGTTACCGAGTTAAATACTTTTCTAGCCGCAGCACCTTCTTCCATTCGCACGACATGACCAAGCCAGCGTAGCCGCTGAATTTTTATGCGCTTAACGATGTCAATGTCGCGGTATAGCTCATTCAGCTCATCTTTCTATCTAATTCGGTTGACTACATAGTAGAATTTAATAGACCTATATCGCGCTTATATCGTAATAAGAACTCCGGAACTCCGGAGAAAGTAATGTGGTTACTGATGTGCATCGTTAAAATAGTCCGTTGCTTGATAACTTAACATATACAGTGTTGTGCATAACAAAAGCAACCAAAATTTGCCCATGAAATAAATAAGTTTTTTGTCTACTTTTTACTTTTCATTCAAAAACTTAAATACAGAGTTTTATTTGTTATTGTATTAGCTATTATAAAAAAACAACAAAATCTACAATTCTAAATAACGGGTTAAATAATTCACAAAAATAATGAGATATTGCGAAATGCGGCTGTGCAGAACAATAGCAACTTTATTTATTATATTAAATTTATGTATTATTTTTCTAAATTTTGTATTAAGTCCTTTGCTTTTTATTACTTGGGCACTTCTACGGGTCATAGGTGATATTAAATTGTTAGTAAAAAATAATTGGAATTTTACACCATTCATCTTTCATGACCTCAAACATTTGGAAACTTTTCGACCCCCAAAGCGACGTTTGAGAATACCAAAATGTTCTCAATTGAATTAAAATCAGGTGTTTGGGCTGGCTAATCTAAAATTGGAATTCCATTTTTCAAAATCCATTCTCTTATCAGCTTTATGGTGTGTTTTGGGTCGTTATCGTACTGATGTACCCGTCGGAGTGACATTTCTCATCCGCCATGGGGTACCATATGGCTTTCTAAAATTTTTTTGTACACATGTTGGGCTATTATTTGATGAATTTCATAAAAAGATCTTAGTCTAAATCCTGAAAAGAACACTCAAATTATTAGTGACCCACGCCCATGCTTCACAGTCGCTTGGCAGTTACGCGAATACAAACGTTTTTCTTTTTCGCGACGTACTGTGCACATCCCATCAGAATTAAAGATGTTAAATTTTGATTTATTGCTGAAAAAAATTATTTTCCATTTAGTAAGAGTCTAATTTAAATGATTCCACGCGAAATTTGATCTAAATGAAGTATATCAATATTAATTAAAAAGAAAAACAAAAATCTACCTCTTTTGCTAATGCTTTTTAGTCAACATTGGTTTTTGACTGGTCTGTAACTTTTGAAACCGGCTTCGAGAGTAAGCCTGCGTACAGTATTAGAGTCAACACCTTGTTTAAGCTCGGCTACGATCTTTTTCAACTACACGAATGGTTGTTTTTTTTGTAATTCTTATGATGTTTCGATCAATTCTACAAGTAATCTTAAGAGAGGCTTCACTCAAATAAACAGTTTTAATGGTATTTTGTCAAATTATATTTTTTTATAAGCTGCGAAACAATAAACTAATTAATTTTAAATATTTTGGCTATTTCATTTAAGCACTGCCATTTAAATATTTTTCAATTCTTGCTTTTTTAAACTTCAAAGTATACGTGTCACGAGTCATGATAAAAACGTACTTCCATTACCTGATTTAATATTGAACTATTCTGTGTTTATGTTCTAATTCGCTTAAAAACATAAATCACAGCATAAAAATGCAAAAAATCAAAAAAATATCTTGCTAGAATGCACTTTGGTCATAGATCTATCATTGATCTTGTCTCAGTTGCTATTGTTCTGCACAGCCGCATTTCGCAATATCTCATTATTTTTGTGAATTATTTAACCCGTTATTTAGAATTGTAGATTTTGTTGTTTTTTTATAATAGCTAATACAATAACAAATAAAACTCTGTATTTAAGTTTTTGAACGAAAAGTAAAAAGTAGACAAAAAACTTATTTATTTGATGGGCAAATCTTGGTTGCTTTTGTTATGCACAACACTGTATATTTTTTAAGCCGATGATATTTTATTGTCACAAATTCTGCATTAATCTAATGAACAATAGCAACGACACTTTTTATCTACTTGAAAGTAGTCCATTAAAGGATTCCGTTTATATGACAATAACTGAGAACTTTTTTCTAAAATTCTAACATGGTTTTTGATTTACATCTTGCAGAGAGTCAGTTAAATTCTGACGACTTTAATTTCTAAGCTGGCTAACGTTTCACATAGTTTGGTTTCGCCATTTATAATAACAACAATGACAATGTGGAGATAAAGTAGAAATAATATTTGCAGTAGACTTAACATATTAGTGGTTCTATAAGATTCTATTTTGGAAATACTAATGAGTTTACTTATATATATCCATCAGATGAACAGTTATTGATGATGTCTATACTTTTCAAATTTGCAAATGTTTTACATATCTGGCACCACCATTTATTAGAACAATGATGACAACCGGGAGATTAGACAAACAATTACCATTTCTAAAATTTGCTATTGTAGGCCACTGTAGTAGGTTCTATTTCAGAAAAATTAATAAGTTTAAGTTTATACGATATCGCCCAGTTGCTAGCTAACACTGATGACTTTATGAATTACTTCCAGGAAAACTCCCGGCCTTTGGAGTGTGGGGAAAATTAAAAAGTTGTCATTATATTAAAAAAGGTTTAAAATACTCATAGCGTCCGATGTTTTTAGCTTTGGTAAACCCAGGTCTTTGGACTTTAAAGAAAGTATGATATCAAAGCTTAATGCTGCTAAGGAATTGAATTAGGTTTAAAATATTCTTAGAGTCCGTTGTCTAAACTGTGGGAAACCAAAGCCTTAGGACTCTCTGGGAAGTATGATAACAAAGCTGAAAGTGGCTTTGGAATTGAAAATGATTTGAAATACTTGTGTAGTTCGATGTCTCTTCTACTGTTTTTCAAAAATCCTGATGAATTTAGCTTTTTTCATTATTCAAACTATTAAATAAAAATAAAAATGAAATATCTTATTTAAATTTATTACTACAATAAAAACAGTTTTTTACAGAAATGTTCCTTTTTTCACTAAATTCAATTTGACCTCGTTTCAAATGCTGAGAAGATAAAAACGCATAAGTAATTTAAAATAACCTACTCAAGTTAACATAATTAATGCACTTAAAATGCTACACTCTTAAAAAATTACTATTCCTGGCCAATGCAGCTGAGTTATTATTTCACCCATTTCTTCCTTGCCTCAAGACCACAAAAGATAAAAGGAAAAAAGTAAAAATGAAAAAAAAAAAACTCTAAGCTAATAGAATAAAAATGAATTTTATGTTTAAAAAACGTTAATTAGATTTTTTGAAAAGCGAAAACAAAAAATTGCCAGATTCGCGAATCTGGCAACGTATCCTACAGCATTTAATAACAACGAAAAATGATCTGTGCTCGCCACCATTTTGTGTAACTACTTCCTTTTTGCCAGCACCAAAACAATGGACACCGAACAATGCCAACAACAGGACAAAAACGCCACAATTTTGAGGTTATTGTTTTCTATCTTTTGCTGGCAACTTATGCTTCTTTACCACCTTTTATCTCAGCTTTGCTGATAATGTGAAAACTAAGCGCGATTCCATACAACATTTTTGTGTGTCTGATTTTTTTGGTTGTTGGTAATTTTCTATTAAAAACACAAAAAAAAATAATATTGTATGTTTAAATTTTTTGATATCATAAATTTTTTTATAATTCTTCCATGAACTTTTTTTCCAGCTCCGCTCAGCTCAACTCAGAGACATTATTCCCATATTGTAGATGCCACTTTTGAGTTTTAATCCCTAAATTGATTTTCAATTACAAAATACTGAGTAACGCGGGATTTTCCCATTTTTAAGTTTATTTTTAATTTTTTCCCTTGCTTTGTTTGTATTTTTGTTCATTTATTTCATTTCCTCTTTTGTTGCAAATGCCACTGGCGCTGATGATGATATCCGGTATTTGCTTTTTATTGCTGATTTTTGCAGTGCTGCTAAGACGTCCTTTTACTTGTCCTTATTTTTGACGTTGTTGTTGTTGCTATTTTTTGTAAATTTCAAAAACGTGCATTGGCATTGGTGTTGTTGCTGCTGCCACTGCTGCTGCTGTTATTGCTGCTGCTGCTGTTTCGCCAAGAGCAACTTTTATCCTAAATTTTTTCTTACGTTTTCAGGCTTAAGCTGATGCTTAATACTAAATTTCACGTCCTTCTTCCATTTACGAGTACTAATACCACACGTAAAGTGCAGCATTGCAATTAAGCTTTTCAAGTCTTTTATTGCAGCTTCCTGGAGTTTTTTGTTTTTAATATAACTTTTTTTTATAACATTTTTTAATTGATAAAATACCAAACACCAGGCACTCTTTTGTCTATGGTAAATACTTTCGGGGTTAAATGGTTTCTAAGATATATAGTAACTAAGAAGGTATTGAGGTGAAAAATACATGTGAACAATATTAAATTACTTCAAATTGTTTCTTATATATTAATTAATTCTAATTATTAAATAATAAAATTAATTTGCTAATAAAAATTTTAGTTAGTTTGTTAGTTAGTTGAAGTGGAGGAAAAAAAAAAAGTTTTTTTAAGTTTTATTAAGATTTATTGATTAGCTAAGATCGTTTTAATATCACAATTTCTTGTAATAATGGGTTTAAACTAAAACCAGTAAAAAACACTAATAAATGCAAGTGTCCGACCAATGCAAATGCTGGAAATATGGTATGGATATGAAGTATCAATTTTAAAATTCTAGCACTAGCTCTTTCTATACCAAATAAACTGCATTTTTTATAAACTTTTTTTAATAACAAATGTAGGGTTTTAAAAGGCCTAAGCATTGGTATTAAACTTATTCCAAAGAAGTTTCTGGTGATAACTGTTAACATTGACCATAAAAGATATTGATACAAACAGTTCTGGAAAAAATTTATTAGAGCTTCGAAATATTTTAATATCTTTCAAGGTCGATATAACAGCACAATGAGCTTTAGGAATCACAGTAATAACAAAGTCCTTCTAAAAACGCCAACATTTGTGTTACTAGAAAAATCTAGTACATACATCTGGTTCCCTTTCAACCGAATTGTGTGAAGTTGTGAAGTTTGAACCAAAGTATATTGTTAAGTTCTTTGAATAACTTAAATTATAACAACCTACTGACTAAACTACCTCCATTTTCAATCTATTTGAGACCAATTTCTTTAGGATCTGGTACAATAGATTTTATAGTTTGTGGTATATCATTGACCTTTCTATTTGTAATAACCTCTTCTTATACTAGAAACTAAGTTATTGCCTTAGTTTTCTGAGCATAGTTTAGCGGAATTTCTTCTGAATATGTTACGATAGATCTAATAGTTCTAATAGTAGTGTACTATTCAATGATCCTTTTATTACAAGAATAAGCTTTACTTTTGTTTAATAGTGTTAAGAGTAATTATTTTTTACGTTAAGTTTCGACCTATTCAGTAAATTTAATAATCGGCGAAGAGGTCAATACCAATATCTTATAAAAGGCCGATACCAGACATTGGTTGTGATACTAATAATAATAATTTAATCAGAATCATAAATGTATATATCTTAACATATAGTTGTTTACTTCAGACATTTTTTAAACTATTTGTGTGTTATCTCTCAAGTAACTTTGAGTTCTTAATTACGCAGATAAATATACTTTTAACTACTTCGTATATCTTTATGTGATATAGGACCAAATGGAAAGTATATTTTACTTAAACTAAAATGTTTCGAATAGTAATGAAGAACAACAACAAAATAAATCCAAATAAAACTGTAGATTATAAGCTTGTTCTAATTTAAAAAGCATGGCAAGTGTTTTGGTTAGTGTCACTTACAAATAAAGTGACAAAAAACTTGGAACTTGAGCACTGAAAGTTTCTGCAGCCTTGGCTACTTTTGGAAAAAAGACTATTAATCATCATTTCTAAATTGACAGGTATGAATTCTAAGCCTGGAATTTACAGTCCAATAAAAATATATACGGACTATAAACTAATTAAAAAACTCGAATATTTCCAAAGATCACTAATGACGAGTCCTTGGCAATACTTGAAACAGTTGGTGTGGTCAGCCAAATTTCAATAAATTAATCAAAATTTTTAAGCATTACTGTTCGAATAATAGAATTATAAATATTTTTTTATAATAGTATAATAATAAATAATCCTATATTGTTTTG
Organism: Teleopsis dalmanni; assembly: GCF_002237135.1. Taxonomy (NCBI): domain Eukaryota; kingdom Metazoa; phylum Arthropoda; class Insecta; order Diptera; family Diopsidae; genus Teleopsis; species Teleopsis dalmanni. The sequence goes on along the minus strand of NC_051846.1, from coordinate 184,843,870 downwards.
GTACTTTCAGTCTAAAAAAATTATTTACCCATAAATAAATATAAGAAATTACTCCAAAAATATTACTGATGAAGAAATTTTAGTTTCAATAATAGATGGGACAAGTTTTCTATAAAATAAAGTATTTCAATTATTTTACTTTTTATGTACTTGGCAATACTCGAAACAGTATAGTCAGCCAAAAATTAAATTATTTAAAAATAAAATAAAATTTATGCTATTGCAATTCACTACTCTTTGAATATGGAAACAAAATGCTATGAGCTTTTTATTACGTTTATCTCTTATTAAGATGGTTGGTTTGTTGCAGTGGTAGGTCAGCAAATATCTTTCTAGTGACCACAATTAATAATTGTTCGCTGTTTTACTACCACATTTCACTAAAGAAATCTTATAATATAAAAAGAAAAAACGTATTGATGAGTTTAGATAAATTAATAGATCTTTCGTTCTTACTGATGAATAGTCTGACAGACAAACTGTCAATAAAGTATTCCACTAAAAATCTATTTCTTTTGGAGGCTTGAACTGAACATTCACAGTAATCAATTAAATTGCTTAACAGAATTTGGCATGAAAGACCACACTAATTCTTATTATTACCATTTTCAGTATATATTATTATTTTTGTGTTTCAAAATATAAACTTAAATTATTTATGAATTTATCTATCAAGACATAAAAAATGAATATATATTTTTAATCCATTAAATAAATAAATTCATAAATGCACTTTTGGCAGTACAGAATTATTTAAAACTTTTCTTAAATCTTAACTGCTTACCTATTTTCTACAAATAATAAATTTCCTTTTAAATATCTCATCATATTGTTGTTGTTGTGATAACATAAATATTTTATGCAAGAAGCATTTTCAGATACTTCACATTTCGTACTTTCGTATCTTACTGAAGCAATTTTTAATCAAACATTGTGAAGTACGAGTGGATGTACTCATACGTACGTTTCTTATGTTGGTTTTATAAGGTCTATATAAATATTTCAAAAATGTCTTTTCTCATCAAAATATTTTAGTATATTATAAACCACAAAAGTTGCTCAACCCTTTATGAAGTAGTACACTATAAAAAAAAATTATAATATTGGAAGTTTTTGAATAGTGTGCAACCAAGGATGGACATTATGTATGCATTTGTCTTAGTAAAAATAGTCATTGTGAAAACATTTATAAGTGAAAATAAACTATAGAATAATATATATAGAGAAGAAAAAGTTGGTTATGCTTTAATTTATTTTGATTTACAGAAGAATTTAAAATCATTGTTTATTCATTGTGTTCATTATTCATTGTCAGTGTCTGCTGACCTCTGATGATGGAATTGTGGCAAACTCGATTTAATATGAAATTTCCAATTCAACAAAAATAAAACCACAACTCGAATTGCAGCTTTTCTTTGCTTAACGAAGACACTCGAGTGCTCACTTCAAGCATTAAATTAAAAATAACGAATTCTGCTGGAATTCTGGATTATTAATGCTTCTAGAACTGAAACTGAAGAATATGCAAAGAGGAGGTTGAAGTAGGGGTTTGATTTTCGAAAAGAACCCAAACCGCTGAACAAACAAGCATATTTTCGAGAAAATAAACTCAAGCATTTTATGCAATTTATTTTGTATATAAGTACTTTATGGCTAAAAAAAAAAATAAATTGAAATAAAATAATTGATTCAAGAGAAGTGCACTTTTTTGATATTATTTAAAAATTATTTAAAAAAGAAAATGGCAAAGAAAAATTGTCATAATCCTTATGCATAATTTCATATGCCATACCTTATACATACACACATACATACTCGTATGATTAAGGTAGCAAACCGTATTTTCCGGTATTTTACTTTGACTTCCTCCTTCTGTTAAAATTTTGAGAAAAAAAATGTTAAGTTAACAGAAAACATTTAAAACTGTTTTTTTTTGTTTGTGTGAATAAGCTGTTACCATTTGAAGTTGCAATGAAAGGTAAAAAGAAACGAATTAGTAAAGGAAAAAGAGCAGATAAAAATAGAAAAAAGTTAAATAGACACAACGAACTAGCAATACACAATCATACATACAACCAAAAAGATATAGAAACGAAAGGAGATACAAGCACAATTGCACATCGAGTGCCACATAGAAACACTCAATGGTGAAGTCACATAGTATTGAAGACATACACAGTCAATGCAGCCAATATGAAAATATAAACGTAAGGATACTAATAGCAATTGAAACAAATCTATATGAGCGCATAAAGAGTAAGATATGTGAGCAGACAGACAGACGTATGAATATACGTAAGGACAGACATGTTATCGGGTGGTGGACATAAAAATTGAAATCAATTGCAGTTGATATCAGTTTGACCTAAATTTTTATTGAATATCTTTGAGTATTACTCTTTCCATTTTGTATGAATGCAATTGCATAAATATAAAAAATATTTATATATGTTAATATGTGTATTTTTTGCAAACTCATACATAACTATTACATTTAACTTTGTTTATGGAAATCATTGCACAAATTGCTGTTGGTTATTCTTTCAACAACAATTCTTCGATTTGTCACCCAGTGTAACTGAATAACCAAAACCATTGATGATAATTTACATATTTATTTGCTTGTAAGGATACAGATATATTTGCCTGTGGGTTATCGACTTCAATTTATACAGAAAAGAGCAAATCTATTTTACTGCTCTTATGTTTTAATTTAAATACTCAAATTTTATTAAATGAATTTTTGTGTTTATTACATACAAAAACTTTTAAGTCTCAACTGCAGTCATTTCAGTTTATCTTGATTAAAAGAAAGCACAAAGACCAAACAATTTGAAAACACAAATTGAAAATTCTCGAACAAATATGCAAATATTACAATAAAATAATAAGAATGAATAAAGTATATTATATTTTATTATTTATAAAATTTTTTTTTTTTAAGAAATAAACATTTATTTTAACTTCTTGGCAAATAATATAAATTCGCTCCTGGCAACATTGCTAACGTTGTTAGCTTAATTAAATAAAATGGCGCTATGTTGCTACCCGGAATAAAAATAAAATAAATATAAGTAAATTAAATAAAATAACAACAAAATGTAATAACAGAAATATATATAATAATTTATATTAAATTGTAAAAAATGTGCATTATTTTATGTGCATTATTTCAAAGCATTAAATGGAATTTTTATGAAAATGTCAAAAAATTAAAATTATCACTCATACGCAGTGTTGTACAAAATAAAAACGAAATAAATAGATGAATTCATAGAAACTGTGTTGAAAGTTGAATAAAAGGAATAAAATGAAAGCATGAATGAAATATTTAATTAATTAAAGTTATCGATACGTACATATATACCATATATATATATTTAATTATGTAGAAACCAATACTGAATTGTGGGATGAGCTTAATAACAAGTAACCGAAAAAACACAAAATATAAAAATATTTAAGCTTCCCCTGTTTTATCCCCTGATTACTGGAATGTGATTCAGTCGAAAGTCGTTCACAGTCTGCTGGTTGTGTTCTTCTCAATCCATTCTTAACAGGTGGATTAAGTGGGTTCAAGTCTCACACCACAAAAAAAAATGTGAACTCAATGTTCTTGACAATTAGTAGTTGGAACTAACAGACACGGTGAGCTGCTTGCATTAACAAGAGATGTAGTTATGCGAACGGAAGCCACTCCAGCTTTAACTCAATAACGACATCCGAGAATAGAATGACGAAAAAGGATCCAAGTAGTTTCGTGGTCTATTTCGGCTAATCCTTCACTTCAGTGGGGCCACTTGTTGGACGGTGCGCCGTCCCAACGTCCCACCATATATAAAAAGAAAATAGACGCAGCATAAAGGAATTTAATTCGATTAGTAGATTCATTTCTAAAGAACTAGATGAAAATAAAAATCTAAAAAGTTTTTAAGTAGCCCAATAGATCCAACTATAATCGCAGTGCATCAAGTTTTTCTTGGATCTCTACTTATTGAAAATGAAGATTTCCTTTTTTTTTGTAAAGGACCTTTTAGATTGTTTTTAATAATTTATTAATAATGCTATAAAGTGTTTATTAGCAAAAAGTGCTAGGTGCTATTAGAAAAAAAGCATATTATAGTAAAAATGTATGAAAATAAAAAGCCTATTAGTTGTGAAGGGGCACATTAGATCCATTTATGGTAGCAGTACACCCAGGTCTTTTGAATCTTACGTCAATAAAACTGAAAATTGAAGTTAATAGTAAAACATTGCAGTGTATATTTACAAAAATTGTTGGAAACTAATATCAGATAATGAAAAATTCAGAAAATAACACGACTATTAGCTTTTAAGGAGCAGTACTGATACATCAGTGGTCACTCTGCACTAGAAAGCAGGTCAGTAAAGTTTATTAGTTGCGGTTATTGGTTTTTTTTTCGAAGCTCTTAATGAGGAAAATTAGTATTTTGGAAAATAAATAACCAAGCTGGCTTAAAATTTGTTGTGCCCATTTCGGAGACTAAGAGTGACTTAGAGAGTCGTAAGAATGAATTTTTCAGCACAAAAGATATTTGAAGCAATAGTTGCAGGAAAAAGGCGTAGAGATAGATCGTATCATCGGTGGAGTGATCAAGATGCGGGGATACTAACCGGACTTGATGCATGTGACTTAAGAAAGCGCGCTGTGTCAGAACGCAACCCAATAACGGTTTGTTATGGTCACATAAGTAAGTAAGTAAATAACAAAATGTTACTTTTCACTGGACCATAAATAGGTTTTTGTCCTACAAGCAAATACTGCTCAAAATGGTTGTCACCTTTACAAGGAAACAAAGTACCCTTGAGCATAGTCTTTTCTCTATTCTTCTCTTTTCTATGGTATTGTTTTATTCTTTTTCTGTTATAAAATAGTTCTAGAGAAAAAATAAACGCAATTCTCAATGGTATTTGGTCATTTTCCATTTAGATAGATTTTTTGTCATATGACAGCTTTATATGAATTATGTTATTAAATTTAAAAAAAAAACATATATTCTTATATGTTATTTTTTATCAAAATAATGATATTATTAAAACTAAAAATATATTTTTATATGCGTAACAAAAAAAAATATATATATAAAATAGTAAGAAAATAAGTTAACTAATTAAAAAATTTGAGAAAAACTTGGCTTGGTTTTCTATTTTTTATTTATATATTTTTTATGAATATGCCCTTTTTATTTATTTATTTTTATTTTTATATATTATTTTCTTTTTATTATTTTATGTTTAATTAAATTATACTAAGTTTTGCTAAATACTGCAAACAGTCTGTACATCAAATTTATTTATTTTTTGTGTGTTTAATATATATCAAGACTAATATAGATACAAATCGTAACTGTTGGTTTTTCTTTTAATTTTTCTAATTTATATAACTAAGTTAAAGTATATACCTTAAGCTACCAAAGTACCAAACAAGCTTAAAAATACATTTAATTATTTTTTTTTATTTTTTGCTATAATGTATTTAATAACAACTTACGAGTACTTATGCGATGCGTACGAAGACTTCGAAGAATGTTAATATGATATTTCGTTTACTTTTTTTCACTTTAATTGCTAACATTATAAAAAACTAAATAAATATTTAATATAATTCAAATTACCTACATTTTTACTAAATGGAACGGTGCGATTCATCTCTTCACATATGGCTTCGATCTCTGTGATCTACACTTCCACAACAAACCGAAGATGCGTAAATGTAAATTCGTGACTAGCGTCCGCAGCGCCTTCAAGTCTAGTGTAGCTGCGGCAATCAGTAAAATCATGCTAAAACTGAATGCCATCGACGAAGCTGAGGAACCCAAATTACCTTTAGTCAATTGATCTTGACAACGACCGATCGAGTCTATATCAAGTTCAATCATTGCACGTCCATTCACTTCCAACGGTGAAATGCAAAAGTTTTTCTGCAGAAAGTCGCTTAAATTATGCGCACCTTCCGATAGAGGACCATCAAGTAGTGTATGTATATGACAACCACAAGGAAAGTGATTATTAATCAGTTGTAGATGAGTCACGCCATCAATGATTATGCTATTTGGATCTGGTGTTTCGAGTATGTGATTACCATGAAATTTTAGATGCTTTATTGCTGCCGTATAGGTAAAATTAAGTTCTTCAATGGAATCAATTTTATTATTCAATATTTGTAGCGTTTCTACTTGTGAGAGACCAGTAAAAGCATCTGCACAGATAATGCCTAGATCAGATTCCTGCAACGTTAGCAGCAGCACATTAGAAAGACCACGAAACGTGAAAGGCATTAGTTCTTTTAAGTCCATATAAGCTAATTTTAATAGTCCTACTGTATCCATTGCATAGAATGCATCCGGTTCTATCGTGCGTATACCAGACGGTAATATTAAATGTCCTACATTAGTTAGACTTGAAAATGCTGCGGTTTCGATTCGCACCAGTGGATTGTTTGTTAAGAGTATTAGTTTTACATTTGAGGTGCCGGCAAAGGCGTTACCTTCTACACAAACTATCTGATTATGACTAAGTAAAATTGTGGATAAATTCTGTAGACCGGCGAATGCAAACTGTGCCACTGTCTGTAGTGGTGTATACTGTATTGAGAGTTCCTTAAGGCGTGGCAAACCACGAAAAGCAAATTGTTTTATTTTGGTTATATTATTACCATCCAAGGAAAGTTTCTTCAGCGCACGTAGACCGGTGAATGAATCTGGTTTTATGACCGGAAAATTGTTTTTCGTTAATGCCAGATTCTCCACAGTTGAAGGTAATTGACGTAATGGAATTTGCCCAAGTCCGCCAGTGTTACACAGTACCTGTGGGTGTGAGAAGAGAAAAGCTTATGTTAAATAAATTAACTGGAAAATATATTCATTTGTTTACACATTTTTCCCTAAACTCACCAATTCCCCAATTCCCTCGTGAATTTTAAAGTGTTTGTGTAGATTAGTAGGTGTATTTGATTCTCTGTGTGTATGTATGTGTGTGTGAGTGTTTCTTTTACTATCTGTGCTTGTAAGTAAATTAAATTGTGCGACATTATTGCAGCAAATTAAATTAAATCGATTTTTTTTTACTTTTACTTTACTTTATCAATGCTAGCGTCGCGTTGTTGTTGGTTCCTTTTTTTTGCTTTTGTTGTTTTTGTGTTTTTGCTTGGTAAGCTGTGGTGAATTTTGAAATTTCTATACGTAAAACTGCAATTTGGGGGTTTTGGATTTTGCTGGTAAATGCGTGGAGAATTAAAATCATCAGCAATATTGAACTGTGCGTGATTTTTGACTAATTGCATTTTTGGTTTTTGGATGGAAAGATTTTCTACTACAAAAATTTCCTATGTAAATGTTTTATTGAAATTATTTTATTTCAATTTATGCAGATTTAGTTATTAAAAAAGCTTTGTATACATTCTGTTTAAATTTTTATTGTTATGATTTTATTTTAAAAAATTTTTAATTTATCGGTAAATATTTTTGGTTAAAATTTGTTATAAAATGAAATCTCTTTATTAATGTTAAAAATAAATTAAAATTAGAAATAAATTTCCTTAAAAATTTTAGCCAATCAGGAAATGTTTTTTGTTAAATAATCATAAAAATATTTAATTAAAAATTTAATTAAACCAAAAAATATTTTTTATTAAATAATCATAAAAATTATTAAATATTTATTATTTTTTGACATCATTTTAATTATGTGTTTTTGTAGGATAATTGGTGAAACTTTTGATTGTTGTTAAACATAAAAATTAAGAAAAAGAAACCACGATTTATTTTAATTTACAATAACACAATACTTATAATTAACAATAATTTTCGGGTTTAATTTTCCAAATGACGATTTTTTTGGTTTTTTTCTAATGATAAATATCGTTTCCATATTTCTTTCTCTTAATATTTATTTTTAACAGCAATAAATAATTTGTTCAATTAGCCTGTAAAAATACTTTATAAAAATCATTAAGAAATACAGTAGAGGCTCAAAAATTAGAACTTCAAATTCGAATTGTCCAGTATTTAGATCCAAAGAAAATTGCAATTCATTGTATAAATTACAAGCTCTAAAGTTAAAACTTTAGATTTTAATTTTTAAGCAAATTGTCCTTTTTGTTCATTTTTTAAGTTTTGTATAAATTAATAAGTTGATAAGTGTTATTGTTTGTACTTTGTTTCAAAGAAAATAAAGCAGGGAGTTTCCAAAGGGTGTTTATGTTTGAATGAAATGCTTTCAAACATAAAAAAAATTTCATTTTATGTAATTTTAATTAATTGAATTTTTGACTGACAGCTGTTTCGAGTATTGCCAAAACCTATTATCAGTGGTCTTGGAATTATGTCATATTTAATTATTCATAAATAATTTTTTTGAAATTGCAAGTACCAAAGGATGAACTAGTGCCCTGCCAAATTTGAAGCTCAGAGACAGCGCATCTTAATCAATTGACTTAAGGTCGTACTTGACTTTTATATTCGAACATTCTTCTAGAATTTTGTTAATTTGCTGTAAAAGGTTTTATTAACAAATTTACTTGCTGTGTTTATTTTAGAACGAAATCATAAACCAGCTGTAGAATAAATGAATTAATTAATTATATTTTTATTTTTTAATTGTTAAATTTCTATAGTATTCTGTTTGTAGAGGCATTATTTGTTGCATGATTTATATATTCTTTCTTATGTATAGAATCAAATCTAGGAACGTAATATTGAGAAAGTCATGCTAGTGTTACTCCACGATTAAGTCCAGAAATTACAACTTTTTGCAAATTCGAAATTCTCGAAAAACCAAATGGTTCTTATTTGTGAGCTTATACTGTATTTTCAAAATTTTTTTTAATTTTAATAGTAAATAATTTTTTTATATAAATTTACGTTTCAGTTTGTGTTTACTTAATATACGCATAACAATTTCAATTTATTTTATTTCTTTCTTTACTTCTTATTTCTTTTGTGTTATTTTTATTTTTTTGTTAATGTTCTGTATTTCAATAATTAAATCTGATACACACTAATTAAATGTAATTTTCTTACTGGCAACAATTTACTTATTTCGATTTTAATTGCGTCCTCGAAACCGAAAATTGTTCATAATGAAATGCCAGGATCCGTTGTAAGTTCGGAATCATCATTTCATTGCCCACATAATCTGGAATAATGAAATCACTTAAATTCCCAATTTACCAAGGAATCGCATACAATGCAACAACAACAACAACAGCAGCAGCAGTAACAGCAGAATTAACAGCGAAAGTAGTAGAAAAAACAACAACAACATCAACATTGTAAAAAGGTAGGATTCTCAAGTGTATTCCCATGGGAAGTAATTTTAACAAAAGCAACAAAAGTATTAAAAGCAGGAAAAAGCAACAATTTTTTAACTCAATCCAAGTATAAAAACGTTAAAGCAGAAATATTAACAAAAAATAAAAAACAAGAAGGAACAAAAATAAAAACACAAATAACAAAAAGTAAAAAGCGAAACAGCAAAACAGCGAAATGTAAGCAGCTACGAGCAAGCAACCAGCAAAAATCAAAAGCACAAAACAAGAGGTTGTGAGACTTTCTGCTGTTGTTGTTGTTGTTGTTGTGAAAATTGTTGTAATTTCCTACAGCCATTAATGTTGTTTCGCTGTTCATTTTGTTTTTGCTTCTTTCTCCATGTTGTTTTGATATTGTTTGTGTGCATTTGTTATTGTTGTAGTTACTGTAACTGTTGTAGTAGTTGTGCTTATTTTCAATTTACTATTGTTTTGTTAAAAAATTTTCAAGTGTATTTAAGTAAGTCAAAAAAAAAAAAACACTAGATAAAAATTTATAATAAAAAAATAAATAAATATAAATAAATGTAAATAAAATATAATAAAATAATATGAAAAAAAAAAAAAAACAAAAACAAATATAAAGGAAATGTTATGGAAGAAAATTTGCTTAAGCATCGTCATGATAATAAGTATACTTAGCATATACTTGGTAATATGCTAACGAAGGCTTACTTGAGTTTGGGATAAGCAAATGCATTCGGCTGGACATGATTTTGATGTTTCAGAGAGTCGCGAATTCCATAAGCATCCAACAGTAATCACAATTATGAGGAGCCAAGAATTGCACATTTCACGTTCACGTTCCGTTTCACTCTTCACTTGATATAATGCGATGCGCAACGTTGTATTAACTGAAAGTAAAAATAATAATAATAACAATAACAACATGGATAAGAAACGGAAAGAGAATAATTATAGTATGAATAATGATAAAGAAGCGCATTTGCGGATATGCAGAAAATAGATAAGATTGAACGGAAGAAGTAGTAAAACAGATGCGTCAAAAGAATTAATTAAATTTATTCACATTTTCTACTATGCTTCTTTATTTACTATCCTCTTGTTTACTGAAATGAATATTAATTTTTTTACAATAAAGAAATTAAAATTTATAAATTTGATTTTATAATAATAATGAGAAGAAGTTAAAAAGTTAAGAAAAACTTCTTAGTCGTCACAAGAAAATTTTTATATATAGATATATATAGTATATAGTATATATATATAGTATAGTTATTATTATTTTACATAAAATTATAACATATTTCACAGTAAACGATATCAATATATGAAGTAATTTTTGTACCGATGGGCGTAGTAGCTGTTTAAATGGTCATAACAATCTATTACCGGGTAAGCAGCTGTCATTTAATAGATCATTTAATAGTTTGTGCCTGGTTACAAAATAACAATCTGATACATTATTAAAAAATTACTTCCCTAAAAACCAATATTTTCTGGAGGCTAGATGCGGTCATTCAAAGCGAAAATGTTTTTATTTTTCTTTTTCTGATAAGTTTTTACAATTTCTTTTACAATAAGTGAGTATTGAAAAGAATCTGAAAATCATCTGTGGGTATTTATATACCAGTAACTAGAGAAAACTATAGTAAGCCTTGAATTCCTAAGTTCGAGTCTTACTGGTTGTTATGTCATTATTATGTAGCCCTTCTCTACACGATCTTCAGAGAAACAAAAAGTGGAACCCTTCAGGATATATGAGGGAAAACAGCAAGGCAGGCCAAGTTGTATACTTTTTCATTCCTTTCATTGTTCCTATCTCCAAGAACCCGAATAAGAGCAATATAAGCAAGCCAGTTTGCCTTTCTACGTAATTTAACTAGGTTTGATTTTGTTATAAAGATATGAAAGGCTTTAATTGCGGATTGAAAATGCTTTTCAAAGCATAAGTATGGATTCAGATATGATAATTGATGTCATCTTATATAGGATGTTTGAAACTGTGCGTAGAATCCAGAAAATAATGCATTTTCAATCCAGAAAATGCATTTTCAATTTAGCTTGCTATTCAGTAAAAATCCTTGGTATTGTTATCTGTTGTTCATTTATGAAAGCGGAACTAAAAGCTGGTATTTTGGTTTTAATGATGAACAGCATCATTTTGGTCGTTACTGAATTAATACCAAGTTCACAACAAATATTTATTTAATCAAGGCCCTTTGCATAAAAAAACTATAAAAGTTCTATTATCACAACCAACAATTTTTACAAATAGTCTTAGTCTTTTAATCGGTATAAGGTAAATTTATTGTTCGATATTTCAAAAATATTGACTCGATTTTGTTATATTCTCAAAACTTCTATATACAAATTATTTAAGTTTAAAATTGTTTTGAATATTTGAATAAATGTATACCTTTTCGTTGGATTTTTAATAATCTATGATTTAGTCAAGACTTCTGCACCCAAAATCACTAGTTATGTGGACTTTATCACGAGCAGAGCTGTATATTACTGATTGATTTTGTAATTAGATTGCTCTGTAATTGTGATGGAATTGGTAATGGAATTGGTTTTGCATAACTCTGATCTGGATATTGATATTATTTAGTGAATTAATATTGTATAAGATTGGATATTATGCTGATTATGTCATAGGAATGAATGACGTCGCTCAATTAAAGAGAACGTTTGAAGCGCCAGTTGAATGAATATTTCCTCTTTATTTTTATACTGGTTTCATTACTATAAGTAAATATATTTGTATTTATGAGAGGATTCATTAAAGGTTTCATATATTTTATATAAAAGATATCACCTACTTTCAGTAAGATTTCTAAGTTCATTTGAATTGTTCACTTTTCCTTCTCTGGCTAGATCATATTGTGAAGAAAAATAACGTTGCTCAAGCATGATAGTTATTCTCAAGCAAAAAGTATCAAAAAATATGGGTTCTTCTGATTTCAACAATATTAGTCAATATTTTTGGATTCCTGAAAGGATTCATATATTCTATCTCACATATATTCTATATATTCACATTCTATATTCTATATTCACATATTATTCTATATTCTATATTACACAATTCTAATGTGGTTATCATACAGCGAAATCTGATAAACACAGGTAGATACAAAGATATCAAATCCATCATATTATAAAGCCGCGTATTCAGTTATTCTTAGTGTGACTTAAAACTGTCCACAGATTTAATAAAGTTAAGATGATATATCACCAACTCAGACATCTGTATATCAATATAAATCATTAAAGTTATTTACTACTCCCTCAATCTTTGACAGTACTAGTGTTTTGTTAAAATTATGTGATAATATATTTATTATTTTATATCTTATTATAAGATAAGACATTCTTATAAGGTATTGAAAATTACATAAGATAAGACTTCTTCACATAACACATCGATATTTTCAAACTTCTTAATCAAACAATTGTCTTTTTTTTCTCATTTAAAGACTTTATATTTAAAAAATAATTGATATTGTTTTTCCGGTTTAAAGTTTTATTATTTATTTCCCTTAACCAATGCAATTTAAACAATTTAAACATTTAAATAGTGAAAATTTTTGGTCTCAATTGATTGACTTCATAATTGTAAGGACACAAAATAAATTATGATGACCTCATTTTGCTGTAATTATACACACACAAACATAAGAAACCACACGACGATTATAGTAACCAGCATTGACTCTTGCATGCAAGTAAAACGTAATAAGGATGCAAAAGGATCTTCTGCACCTGATGTGTATTTTAATTGAACAATGAAATTGGCAGTAGCAGTAGATATAGTAAACAATACCAATACTGAAACCAACAACAACAATAATAACAGCAACAACAATAGCCAGAATGGGTACTGTATTGTCATTGCTGGAAACTCAAACAAAAGCACAACATAAACATAAATGTATAATTCCGTTATAATTGAAATTTAATGCCACGCCCACAGACATGACGATTCACACTTACGAAACAATAGAATAAGTGTTCGCTTTTGCCAAGCAATTTCTATACCATATAGAGAAGTATATAGAAAGGTGAATACGTAGTGGTCTTATCCTTGCTAAGGTCCTGCCAAATTTTGTAAAATTAACTGCAACAAATGGTTAAAATTGTTAACAACCAAATTTGTAGCAATTGCTTATTTACAAATATAGCTGCACTTAATGTGCAATGTACAACATGTGGCAACAGTAGTGCTAAAGGACATCGGACACTAGCACATTAAGGACACTAGCACAAACTGCATGGCGTAATTTTCGTTAGAAATATGGTTACGAATGATAACAACAACAACAAATGCATTACAAACGTGCTTTTGTAAACAAACAGAATATAATATCAACTAAATTCGTATGCGATACTTTAAGCGCAAGGACAATAGAGAAAGGACAACACTGAAATTAGAGAAGAAATCTATTTATAATTCCAGTAATTTAATATTTATACTCTAATAATACGTACATAAAGCGCAGATATTGTAACATCAGTAATAGTAATGCCCAGCCTTGTAAGTAGGGATTGTCTTGCAACGTACATAAGCTTTATTTTTGTTTTTAGTTTGCATCCTTTTGAATCCTTGCGTAGTATGTTTGTATTATTGAAATAAAGTAGCAGGAATGAAGTTATTTCGTAGAAATAATACCAAGTGAAACAGCATTTGTAGCGATGGCATTAATACTTTAAGTTGCATAAAACGACTATAAAAAATATATATATGTGGACAGACAGAAAAAGTACATGTAACATGCGAGCAAAATGAAAATGATATGATATATCCTTGAGATGACATAAATGTGTTTGTGTGTGATATAGTTTATAAAAATTATAAAATAGCATATTTTAGTAGATTCTGCAGGTATCCTGTGACATAAGTGTTCACTTCTACATGCTGTGATACTGTTATTGTTACCATTACTGGTACGGTTTGCCAACGACATTCACAGTTATCATTTCACTACTTTATAGTGCAATGCGTTTATTTTATTCCTACTTTTGGGTTTCCTTCACAATTTTTTGTTTTTTGAATTTTTAATAGAACACATCTGCAATTTCGCTCAAAGTAGTCTTCCTTTTTATAATATTTTATATCATTGCACAGTTCAGTTTCACATTTAGTATTTTTTGTTTTGACAAATCCTTTAAATCTACATTAAGACCAATAAAAAGTATCACAGCTGTGCTCTAGCGTGGATATAAAGTTTATGTATGAAATTCGTTTCATGCAATGCATAACCTTTTTGGGTGATTAAATTGTTTAATGTGAAATTCTCTGTATTTTAGTTTCAGTTTCAGTTTCTGTTCACAATCAATTTTGTTAACACTTCTCTGGGGGGTTTTATGCGCTTAAATCGAAAAAAGTTGGAACCATAAAAACATTGACTGTTACCTTGGCATTATCTGCAGTAGTTCACACGTGAATACAAACAAGCGTACAGGATTATAAGAAGAACAATTATTTATAATACATATTTTTTGACGCAATATATCACTATAAGATATTATAAATATAAAAAGAAATAATATTCGTACATACAGTGAAAAATATGTTAAATGTACATTCTCATAAACGGACATATCTCTCTTAATCGTGTAGTGTTGCTACTCCTTAGTTTGCAGTTTTCATACATCGTATATTCCCTTATATGGGCAGTTTACTTAATGTACAAAGAAAACTGGTCCTATTGGACAAAGCAGTAAAATAATTTTTAGTGTATACTAGTCGAGTACTGTTATGAATATAGAACCTAAGTATTCTTAGAAATAGTTTTCTAAGATTGACAGTTAGTTGAGAAATAAATTGTATAATATTATTAGATTAGCGAGAACTGTGTATTGGCGATTGCTAGAGTAATAAAAACGATTATATACAACTAAAGTCAGCTTTTAATTGTTTAACGGGATCCAGAGATAACGAACGACTTCGCCGAAGTCGAAACGTACGCAACAGTATATATCTCATAAAAACAAAGTAGATCCAGTACAAAAAGGATTACTGAGATTATATACCAGAATTAATACAATCCAAATCAGTTATTGGTGCCCATAATAATACCAGAATTGTATGGACCTATGAAAAGAAAAACTCAGATTCATAACAGAAATATTAACAGAGGACCGTAAACTGAAATACCACCTCACGACACTAGGTATATGTACGGGTGCAAGCTGTAGACTCTGCGTAGAGAATGTAGAGTCGGCTATATTTATATGTGCACATACGGAATAGATTCCTGGGCATGTTACCATCCTTATGAAAGATAAATAAAAGTAAATTCTTTACTACTATTGACGCAACAGGGCTTAAGGACTTGTTGTAAACCAAGAAGAGTGCACAATAGACTCGACGGTCGCAGTACCACATTCCATAGCAATAATAATAATAATATCAATGAAAGTATATAGTAAAATTATTTATATATTTTATATTTTATATATTTTTTATATTATTAGAGATTTATTAGAGATTGTATATATATTTTTCATTCGACCTGTAGTGAATTGCAACAATAAAATTTTATTATTTTTAATTAATTGAATTTTTTAATTGACTAATCGATTAATAGAGCTTCAATTTTATCTATATCTTCTTTTTGTTATTTTTGAAATTATTTTAATAACAATTAACAGTTTAGTAATAAGATATAGACCATATTTCATTCAAACAATTACTTTGTTTCCTTACTATATTTTATTCCTCTTAATCGTATTGTTTTTATATATACCTATGTGAATACATAAAAATGTGATTACTAATAGTGTGTTTCCACTGCCTTCGTTAGACCAGTTTATTTGCTTTTCACTGCTTATAAGTGTAAGTGTTACTTACTAAGTTTATTTTATTAACCATACAAAGCTTTCCTGCTTTTTAACTTACTTAAAAATAAAGTAAGGAAAATTAGATCAAAGCTGTCAAATGCAACCCTTAAAAATAAATTTCCCACAAGGGAAATTACCAAAATTTTAAATATTTGACATATGTTTTATATGTGAAATGTAAACTAAAACCAGCTGAGCTGTAAACAAACGCACTTAGGAAATGAGTATTTAATAAAATCTTTGTTTTAATTAATTGAATATGTAATGGATATATTATGTATTATTATATAAATGATTTAATATATCAATTAATATTTAATTTTTTGTGTGATTATTAGGTGTAGTTTATTTAAACAAACAGAAGCTGCCTTAGAACTTTCAAAGAACTTTATGACACATAAAAGATCTTTTAGATGCAATAACCCATTTATGCCAATGGAAACGACCGAATCTTAATTTAATTAACAAAAGTTATTTTAGCTGCAATGAAAACATGTTAATACAGAACGTTTACACTGATTTGAGTTTGGCAAGATTTTTATGTTCAAATGCGAAAACATTTTATTATCGAATTTTATATGCGTTGGTGGAAAAATAAGTGTGTATGCAAAAATCTTGCCAAAGTGCAGCCAGTGTAAACACTGGCTTAAGTATGTTTAATACTTTACCATTTTAAGGTACATATTTTTCATTAAAAAATATGTACGGAGTATAATAAATTGTTTCAACTTCATAAGCCAAGCCAACATATCAAAATAGAAATCTGAACATATGGTAAATCCTTGTCATTTTAGATGAGACCCATTTTTCAACTTCACAAAGATGCAAAAATCATATATAATTAATGTTAAGCTGCATTAAAAAAAATTTAAATAAATTACGAAGGACAAATGTTTGTAGTTTTATAACATAAACGGTCGCTTTTTTTAAGTGAAAGTAATTGCCAGCAATTAAGCATATAAAGTACTGCATACTTAGCCACTTACTCCTGTCATGCGCCAAATGGACTCAGTCTATGCATGAAGCGACAGAGTAACTCATTTGCAAAGTGAATAAAAAGAATGTGGCCAAAAGCATTAAAAATGTTTCATTTTTTATCCTTAATAATCTTGATTTTGACTGCACGTACGAGTGTAAAATATAAGTCTTATATTGCAGTGTTATTTTTTTAAATTGCAGTATAAATGTATTTTCATAAGGAATAAAAATGAAACTGTTGTTTTAATTATACATGTGGATTCTGTAAAAGAAACTACGGTAAAGGTCATCTATAGGTAGGAAAAGAAATTCCTAGAACGGTGTTGTAGCTTTATACACTTATCGACATAATGATTTTAAAGAGTTGAATGCATTAAAGACACTTCATCCTCTTCAATTATACAACTAATAATTTTCTTTCTAAAAGTACTCCACTTCAAAAACTCTATTTATGTACACAGTCTGCAACGGACATAAAAAGGATTAAACTGTGAGTTATTGTTTGTTTAATATTTTTATTATTTTTTCTATTAAATTTTTAATATATTTTGAACTTTTATTACTCATAAAAATAAATATTTTAAATTAGTTTAGTCGTATTATTTTTTTTTCCTTTTTATTTTTGTGGAGAACTACTTACACTTGACCTACGACTGCATTAATGGTAATTTTTTCTACAGGAAAGTAGTAATAATTTTATTTTAAAACTAAATGAGCAGTAGTTTTTACTTCCTGCACTCTTCAGTTTTGTTTTTATTTTAATTTTAATTTTTATGTTTTATTTTTTTTTCAAAAAAATAATTCCCAGCCAAGTTGGCGCGCAAAGGTAACAGAGCGTACTGAGTACTGCAATTTCAACTTTTAAACTGCCATTTCGAGTGGCGCGTTGCATGTTGCAAGTAGAATATTAGGTCAATTGACTAGTTTATGGAAAAGTATTTTTCTGATTTTTTATCCTTGTAATTAACTGCATTTCCTTTTTATTTTCACTGAAGTTGCACACATGGGGCATGCATTGCTGTGACTAAGTTTGTACAGCAAAGCGTATAGTTAAATTTTTAAAAGGCTTTTAAAAATTCTAAGGAATTTTTTATCCAAACATTACTTAAAGGATATTATCGTAATGAGCTCCTTTTCGATTGACAAAATTTTTATATATATTTTACAGAAAGATTTCTGATTGTTTCAATATTATAAGGATTTTGATATTCTACAGAATTCAACAACAAGCAATATAAATAGAAATTATAAAAAAATATTTTACAAATCATAATACTATTATTATAGATATATAGATCTATTTATCACATCAATTTTCAGGAGAGCCACAATATAAACCGCTGCCTTAGACTATCTAATAAAGCCACGGTTTTTTTGGCTGAAGTTTTAGCAATAAATTTAGGCGTGTTGGATTATTGCAAGTCAAATCAAGTATCATTTTTATTGGCAGTCAAGTGGTAATTAAAGCCCTTTACTCCGTCATCACTAAATCAAAGCAAGATAAAGAAATGCAGAGAGGAGATTATTATCTAGCTGACATCATTCTAATTTGAATTCCGCAAACGTGGGATAAAAAAGAAATGAATAGCTTAACAGTTTGGTCCAGTCAAACTTAGTGCTTCCCTAGCTGTTTTTCAATAGATAGCGATTTATGTTTCCCTGGAGGTCGTTAAGAGATTGACTTAATTTTTTTTAGGTTAATATTTTTTTAACTTGCCCTCATATAACAGAACCAGATCCTGAGAGCTCATTGAAGTAGTCCGCGTGAATATTGCCAGAGTTCTCTTCGGTGAGTGATGAATTATTTAAATTTGATTGGAGGATTTAGTTTTTATCTTTTTATATCTTAAGATTACTTACGTGAAAATAGTTGAAGTACGAAAATTTGCTAATTAAGGTCAGCAGTAGATATTTACCCGATGTTCATTTCAGAATAGAACACATGATTTAATTTCTTTTAAGAACATTTTGAGTGACTTATGTGGTATCAAGTGGTGCATGGACTTGACATATTTTTTAAAGGAACTTGAAATTCACTTTCGTTTTCTTCCTCTGATTTCGGTAGCTATGTTTAACATGTTTTTTTTAGTAACTTATAGTTTTTTATAGAACATGACGTGAAGAACCATATATATAATATAGGAGAATCAAAGATTTTGGGCGATTTTCACGAAATTCATCCTACATAGTAAGATGTAGTGTCTGGTATATTAGTAACTAACTCGAAGCAATCACAAGCGATGCTAGATTCGCTTCATATGCTATTTGTGCACCCAGTCAACATTTCCACAAGCTTGAGCACCAAATCTCTTGTTTCGATATAAGTGAAATAATCTTCCAGTATTCTATTATTCCAGATTCCAGTATAATCTACTGAAACTAAAAAATGTATAGAAATTAATTGAAATTATTTTAAAATAATTAAGTGTAGTAGGTAATTATTTTATAGCCCTCTCTTGTAGCCTTTTATAAATATGTATGCACTTATACTTATATATAAAAGAAATTGGTTTTTACGCAAAATATATATATTTTTAATGCATATTTCTTATATTTTTTTTCCCCTTACCAATTAAAGTTATGAGGCAATAAATCTTTGATGTATTCTTCAACACTATTCTGTGTAGCATATAAACGAATAGAATTTGAAGTGAGCATATTGAACACATACCAACCATATCATAAAAAAAATGCAATCTACAACAAAAACTGCAACAAAAGCAGAAACAACAACAACAACAATGAGTATATATACCAACTAATCCATCAGTTTCATTTACCACGTTTGATGTTCGTATGAGATGCATCCAAGCGAAATCTACAAACGCATCCTTGCGGCATTTCTATTAACAAGGATAAGTGTGCATCAATAAACACATTTCTATGCATATACAGCTTATATAGGTATATGTGTGTGCTATGGTGTGGTGTGATATGGTCGGGTTTGTCTATAACCATTCATGCAAGCATCCATGTTTGAATAAAGGCAAAGCTAACAAAAGCTGCACTCTAATAACTAAACCACACACTGAGATCGTTTCATGGGTGCACCACTGAAAGCGACGATTGAGTTTTCCTTCCTTTCGCGCATTTCAATTCTTTCCTTCATTTTTCCCCCCGCATACCACAAACAATTTTCCAGTTTTTTGTTGTGTTTTGCTCAACTCAATAGATAAAGATATAATAGTCTTATATAGTATTTTCTATTTTTTACTTAGCGTGTAAACAATTATAATTGCTCAAGTACGGCGGTATCAGCATTCAGAGCGAAAAATTCCGCCAACTCATACAAATTAAATCAAACAAAAACTAGACCATAAATGTATATACATATAGTATATATACAATAAATATAAACATATTTACATATCTATATGTATAAATCATAAAAAAAAAAAATTATTTCAAATTTTAAATTATTTTTAACGTTTCTTATTAAAAACTTTAATTTAAAATTGCTGAGCATTACTCTGCGTGCAAATGGATATGTTGTTTATAATTGACGTCATAAATTTATATTCCATAAATGCATATATCCATATTTTCACATTAATTTTTTATTGTTTTTTATGCTAGCGTCAATATTTTTCGGCTCGCAACTCATAAAAAAAATGTAGATACTGGTACTAGTCCAAACCGTAATTTTTGCAGATGCTGCATTTGCTATTTGGACCATTCGGATTAATATCGATATTATTGGCTTCATGTATGTGCCGGTGCGCAGTTCAATATGATTATTGAAATTTTTTATATTTGATACATGCGAGTGTATCTTTCGTTTCAGTAGATATGGAGCAATGTACGTTTAAGTGTTGGCCAGGTAGGTATATACATATACGTAGTATAAAGTGTGCATTACTCACGCCATACGTATTTGAGCAATAAAATCGAATTAGTTTAAGTAGTTCAGTGTATTTATTGCATGCACTCCATTTAAGTAGTTATGGGAATACATAATTTTTTTCTAGTTAGCAACAGAAATTATGGAACATTTGCAAAATTTTCATAAACTGAACATTTTTGGAGATAGACTTTAATTGCCTAAATTTTTTAATATTTTTATTTTTTGTACATTTTGAATATATATGTTATCTGAAAGCAAACTTCATTTAAGACATAAATATTTTCGAATGTTAATTTTTTCATAGCGAAAGTGATGCGTCTTATAAAACACGAAAATAACCTATTAAAAAGTTAGAAGGGCTCAAATAGAAGTCAAAATACAACAAAAAATTTTTTGTTAATTTATTGAAATTAAATTTAAAAAATAATAGTATTTCTAAATACCATTGATAATGGTCAGTCAAATTTCAATAAATTAGTTAAAATTTATGTTGTTGTCTTTTCATTTCTATTCGAACCCTTCTATAATTATTTTAGTTGTTGTGGTGTCATAATTTCTCCATGATTATCGAATTGATTAATCCATAGAAGGTGATAATGACTACTTGGCAATACTCGAAACAGCGTTTATTTAGTCATTCAATTTTTAATAAGTGAACTAAAATTTTTGTTGTTGTCTTTTCATTTCTATTCGAATCCTTCTATAATTATTTTAGTTAGTGTGACATCACAATTCTTCCATGATTATCGAATTGATTAATACATAGAAGGTTTACTTCTTGTTCTCAAATTAAAACAAATGCACCTCTAAAGTGTATGTATGTATATATTAGCTTCTCTCGCGCTTTTCTAACTATCTTAACTAGGTCAACTGGTACAATTCCAAGTCATATGAATGTATTATCTTCTCTGCTAAGACGGTTTTATTCTTAAATTACTCTAACGCTATTCTGACTATCTTAACTAAATTAACTGATATAATTTCAGGGTATATCTATGTATTTACTTCTCCAATTAAGATGGTTTTCTTTTCAAATAAGAGCTAACGCTTCTCTCACGCTTTTCTAACTATCTTAACTAGGTCAACTGGTACAATGTTTGCATGTATGTATTATCTTTTAGGGCTATGTAATGCTGATATTCATCGAGTCCTTAACATCTCAGTAGTTGTTAACAAAATTAAAGGACAAACAAAAGCTTATTCCAAGCAGCTCCTGCTACTGCGCGGCCTTGTAGTATAGGCCGATTTAAAGTAAGATATAGATTATATATTAAAATAAAATGCTGCTAACAGATTTTACCATTATAGTTTTCAGTTTATAGTTTTGAAAACACTGAAATTGAAGACAAAAATATTGAAAAAGTTGCTCTGGTGTTTCACTATGATTTAGAAATGTAAAAAAAAGACAGACCCCAGAAACTTAACTTTAATTTGAAGTTGAAGACAAAAAAAAAACTTTCAAAAAGTTGACAAAAAATTATGTTAAATAACAAAAACATGATTTGCTAACAAATTTTTCACTGTTATAAATCAAATAACTGAAGATTTACATATAGAATACTTCTTTTATTAAACTCAAGCTAGAGCAATTAAGACAAATAGTTCATACGTAGTAATTTCAAGTCATTTTAAAGCCAAAAGTATGTTTACGATTAGGTTTCTCCAGTTCTTCAACAAATCAAGACTCAAGACACTCAAAAAAAAAATATCTCAGTTGACAACTAAAATCATATTAAAAGTCAGTGCAAACCAGAGGCAAGAACATCCACATTAGAAACCCATTGAAGGAACCAAGCAAATTCCTACGATTTATTCAAGAAGTTGAAATCAAATAACTTCTTTCCAAAATTGCGGCAAACTGGATTTTCATCAGCAAACCGGGTACTTTCTGTTTCTTGTTGCTCTTCTTTTTTAACAATTTTTCTGTTCTGCTCTTAAATTTTTTCTTTTCTGTTTTAAACTTTTCTTATTCCTTTTGGTTTTCTTCTTTACAGTTCGCAAGCCCATCATTTTGTCCACGGATTGTTTGTTATTGTAAAGAGTAAAATATTTATTTTCGAATTCAAGAATAGCATCACGTGCTACACAGTTTTCCAGAGCCACTAATAGATCATACATAACCTCGGTTCTTGGCATCTTATAAGAGACGGATACATGTTCGGTAATTTCTTGGAAGGTAGCTGGTCCCCAATGTTGGAAAAGATACTCTAAGACTTTTGGATCAGAAATATACATTTTATTTGATGGGATTTTGAATTTATAACCAAATCGTTTGAACCATAGAATTTTTAAGAAGTTTTAAAAAATATATGTTCACAAGTGAATTAAAAAATTTGAGTGGTAAAAAAATGAATTATAATTAAATAGACGTATTTTAAATTTCCAATCGCCTACTTTTGTACTTCTGTGTTTCACAACAAAAATTAATTAATATAAAACCATAAATTTCAAAACGAGGTACATATAGACCGCAATATGGTTGCGTTTTCCTAGGGCTCTTTTGAACACATTGAATCATTAGAGAGGGAAGCTAGTGACTGGTTCTTGTATGGAGTTTTTTCGATATATTTGTTATCTATACAAGAGCTATCTATATAATTTTAATCAATATAGGCTCAGCAACAATTCAGAAAATTCACAAAAAGGCTCAGGACCAATTAACAGGCAATTCATAGAACGGCTCACTACCAATTAACAGACAATTCATACTAAGGCTCAGTACCAACTATCAGACAATTTATACTAAGGCTCAGGACCATTTAACAGTCAATTTAAAAAAAGCTCAGAATCAATTAAAAGATAATTCACAGTAAGTCTCAGGACCAATTAACAGACAATTCACAATAAGGCTTAGGACCAATTAACAGACAATTCACAATAAGGCTCAGGACCAATTAACAGACAATTAACAATAAGGCTGAGGACTGATTAACAGACAATTAACAGTAAGGCTCAGGACCAATTAACAAACAATTCGCAGTAAGCCTCAGGACCAATTAACAGACAATTCATAGTAAGGCTCAGGACCAATTGACAGACAATTCGCAGTAAGCCTTAGGACCAATTAGCAGACAATTCACAGTAAGGCTCAGGACCAATTAACAGACAATTCACAGAAAGGCTCAAGAACAATTAACAGACAGTTCATAGAAAGGCTGAGGACCAATTAACAGACAATTCACAGAAAGGCTTAGGAACAATTAACACATCTACAATATAAATCTATGAGTGTTGTTGTTCTTTATAATGTTTTTTATAAAAGCTATTAAAATGTATAATAAAAAAGGAGTTGTTAATAAATAAATGTAATTCAAACAATTTATATGAATTCCTGTTATTTATGGTATTTTTTAAATTATTGCAATTAAGTTTTAATCATTCAAATGAAACTGATATAAAAAAAAACAAATAAATTTAATTTAAATAATTTATAGAAGCTGCGATATGTATGGTAGCTTTGATTAAAAACAAATAAAAAATTCTTATGTAAATATTCACTGTATTGATGAAATATTGCAGATTTTATGAATTTCAGAAATTTAGGTGAATAAATAAATGTTACATACAAAAAAAAAAAAATTAAAAAAAATTAAAATAAATTTAAACACAATTTACAGATTTTCTCACTTAACTCAATAAGAGTTTTTGAATGAAAATTTAAAGCAATGAAATAAATATGTATTTATTGTATTTGCTTACACAAAATATTTAATTTAATTTTATTAAATATTTTTAAACTTTCCACGTAAACAATTAAACAAATAACGCATATAAATAAAATATAAAATTATTTGTTGAATGAAACGCAAAGGTGGAAAAATCGCGTATAAAATATTGAATTTAAATTATAACTTTAATATTTAAAACCAATATCGGGTGTGGTGGGTCCTCCGGTTAAGCAATGCGGTGCAATTTCAATAAATTAATTTTTCATAAAGAAACTTCATATTTTCGCAATTTATTTCAATAACATGCGACCATTAAATCGCATGAAATCAAAATTGATTGCCGGCTCCGATTGCATTAGACCTTTCGAGCACGTCACTGTAATCGAATTTCCGCCAGACTCAAAACGTTTAAGCCCAATAAAGTAAATACATGTAATTTTGTGCTGAAGTGCATCCACAAATGAGAAGGAGCCATTTATCGTGTGGTTGATAAAATTAACAATATACAAAATGCCAATAAATGAAAAAAATTTCTGAATAAAAAGTATATTATTGGCACAAAAGACTGGATATTCGCGTTGACAATTTTATTTTTGTTTATTTTTTATATAGCGATTTTAAGTTATAAAAATTACTGTTTTCTGTCGGTAAATAAAAAATAATAAATTTTAAATAGTAAATTGTAATTTTAAATTTATAATCGTTTTGATATGTAAATAGATACATACATATATGTATATGCACATAAGTACTTCATCGAGGCAAACATTTACCTTCATTTGTTAATAAATTTATGTCCATATTAATAATTAATGACATAGGAGCGCGTTTTTGTATATAAAACACTTTTGCGCCATTAATTATAATTCTATAAATTATTGTAATTGAAATTCATAATTTTACGGACATTATAGCAACATATTTTTTTTATACTCACTTAAAAATTGTTTATACATTATAAATGACTCAATAAATAATAATAAAAATAAAATATTTTCACGATTAATTAAATTTATAAATTAAATCGCATAAAATTGATATTTAATACAAAAAAATGTTTCTTTTAAATTGAGCAGATATTTTAAAAATTTATTAAGTATTTTCATATGCATAATTTAATTAAATACGAATTTTTCTAATTTAATTTAAAAAACATTAAAGAAGAATTTTTAAAAATTGAAAATGAATATAATTAGCAGAATATGATAGAATATTATTAACATAAATATTATGAATTAACATTTATTAAACATTAATTATAACAGTTGCTGCGTTCGACCTAAATAAACGTTAAGGAATATTATCTTAACATTAATACTAAATAACAAATTTACATTTAATTTAAATAAATGTTTGAAATGCGCTTTCTTTTAAAATAAAAATAAAAATGTGCTCAGTATTTATATAGAATTTAAATAAAATAAAAAAATCTGGCAACGCCAGCTAAATGTTGTCAATTAATGCAAATTTTTAAACAATGTTAATAGCTAAGAGTGAGATGGCTGCTTTAAAAAAAGATGGAATAAAAATATGTTCCTCTTATATTAGACGTTTTCTTTTGTAAGCATATCACAAAAGAACAACTGCTTATTTTAAAAATAACATATAAAACAACAACACTGCTGGTTTATTTAGTCCAATCTTTTTGAAATCGTTTAACTCATAAGCAGCTCAAATCGCATGGTTGCCAAGACCATAATGGATCGCCTTACTACTATAGTCACGTATGTTTTCAGTGTATACTTAGTAAGTTTAACTTACTAAGTAAATTTCATTAAACATTCAAAGAGTTTGCGTATTCTCTAATTAACAAAAAATAAAGCAAGGAAAATTAGAACAAAAATTATGCATACAATTCTTAAAAATAAATTTCCCAAAAGGGAATTCGTATATGTCATATATATAAAATATATATCACATATCCTTGAAATATATGTCATATATTTTATATGTACAAGTTAAACAAACATTAGCTGAGTTGGTTGTGTAGCGTTTAGAAAAGCTTCAAACACTACTGCTCGCCAGCTAACAATTGCCATTGTACATTAGGACGAATGACATCCTCAGGAACCTCAAGAACTCGTGCCCTGCCACATTTGAAGTTCAGAGTCAGCGTACAGTAGTCTGAACTCACTATATGGCAAATTTAACAAGTTTTATGTGATAAAACCCAAAGGAGTTTAATGCTAATACCATATTTTCATTAAGGAAGATCTTGTAATTAAATTAGATCATTTAGAACATAAGTCTCTAACATATATTATGTGCTACTCATATGCTATATAATGAAAAATTAAATGCGAAATGCTTTTTTTATCGCCGTCTTATTACCGCAAAAGTCACTAAATGTAAAATCCAATCTGCGCGCACAGTTTTCTCATCAGGAGTGACTTTTTAGCAAAACCATTTTAAATCAGATAACTTTTAGGAACATCACAATAAGATCGCATCAAAAGTTTTTATTTAAGAGGGCCCTACAGTTCAAAAATTACAAAGCAACTGTTCAACTCTTCACTATTTCATTGGAAAATCTTTAAAAATACACAAGATATCTTCATATCAGAAATTTTTAAATTTACAAAAATGATGACTGCAAAATCTACATAGATGTTGAACGTTAATCGGTATTACTAGGAATCAATAGGTTTATGCATGCCTTATTGCCGATCAGATCCACATAATCTTAATTAAGCATATTAAGCAAATTAATAAGAATCAGAAGGCATTTAATTTGCTTAAGTAAGATTGAGTTTATCTGATTGGCAGTAAGGCATGCATAAACCTTTTGATGCCTAGCAATACTAGCTAGCTAAACTTGATGGATATATTGAAATACAACTGTCTGGTTATCGTGCAATTATAAATAATCCTTTACAGCGTTT
Source organism: Teleopsis dalmanni (assembly GCF_002237135.1). Taxonomy (NCBI): domain Eukaryota; kingdom Metazoa; phylum Arthropoda; class Insecta; order Diptera; family Diopsidae; genus Teleopsis; species Teleopsis dalmanni. The sequence goes on along the minus strand of NC_051846.1, from coordinate 184,816,360 downwards.
CCTCTTTCTTCCTGTTATTAACATACGAAGCATTAAATTCACTGTTAAGTTGTTCAGATCAAACGCTGTTAAACGTTGTAGTAGCTACCTTTGCGCGTAAGCTTTCAACGGCCGACATTCTGGCCTTCATTCGGAAGGCGGAATTACTTCTGTTCGGTTAAGGTCTGTTGCAGCACAAGACATCAATTATGGTCGCAGTGCTCCGCTCCGTTGGGAGCTAGTACCCCCTTTATTCCTTTCCTATCCTAGTTAAAAGTATTAATAGTTAAAAAAAAATTCCAAACAGCATTTATGTGCTAAACAAAGAATGCCAACAGAAGCAAAGTGTGTTGCAAATTTCAAATCAAATTATTTTAATATTTCCTCATAAATTGCTTTGCATGTCGACTGCAGTGAATATTATTTTGTATATTTGTACATGCAATGCAATTAATCAATGCAATTATTTTCCAAAATGAAACAATTTTTATTTCAACTATTTACAATATTCCTAATGAGAGCCATCAGCCCATTTCACACCTGCTAACATAATTTTAGAATATAATAAAATTTTTCAAATAAATAAAAAGTATAAAATTCTAACAATGCTGACGATTGTTTTATTTGCTAAATTAACAAATCGTTCCAAAATATGTTACAGAATTTACTAAATACCAAACATTGATGCAGCGAGATTATGTGTGAATATGAGGCTAATCAAATTAAACATAGTACGGATTCTGAATGCTGATAAAATTCATAAAATTCACATGTTGAACAATGCAAATAAAACGTACTAGGACTATCCGTAAAATATAACAATAACACTAACAATAACAACATATCTAACAATAACATCAAAAACCAAAATAACAGAAATTGCAAATGGGAATGGCAGCAGTGACACTGGCTGTAGTCTGCCTTTGGCAGTCGGCAGTCGGCAGTCGGCAGTCTGTGGTACTTAATTCATGAGAATGCATTTTAGTGACAGAAAACAATGAAACTCAATAAGGCAGCAAATGCAGTAAATGCAACAAATGCACAAAATGCACACAAATAATAAAAAAATCTATAAAAATGCATAAAATGTTTTGTGTAATGTTCGAACAGTGGAAGCAATGTGCAGTCAAAGAAGCCATTCTGGTATGCCTAAGGGCGGTGCGGGTATGAATTCAAATCCACAGGAGTAACAATTAAAACAAAAATAGAAAAATCAGTAAAAACAATAGTAAGAATAACAAATATTTGCAGGCTAAGCAGTGGCCTGAAATTGTCAACAAAATAAACAAAACCAACTGCATTGCACAGATATACATGTGAGTACAAGCACCCAGCAGTAAATTTGAGGGAGCACTTAAATAAAAAATATGTAGAAGATATTGTTATCATAGTAAAATAAAAATAAGTTCAAGTTCAAATAACTATTGTATATAAGTGTCCTAGATACTTATTAACAATACTTTTTTAGATGTAGATAATTTTAATTCTTGATTCTATTTATTGTATATAAACCGTATTTTATTTATTAGCAATATATATTAAATAGAGATATTATTTTCTTTAAGAAACTAAAAGGAAACTATATTGTCAGAAAAAAATTGATTTGACATTCTTATTATCGAATATTTATATTTATTATTAGCGAACAAGAGAGATGGCGCCAGAACCCCTGTTGTGTCAGGCACTCCAGTAATATGTACAGCATTATCACTAGCCAGATACTCGCGTTTATCAATGCTTCTGACTGGTTTTAACATGACCATTCTTCTACTCATTATTACAAGGAATTGTGAATCAAAACACATCTGATTAAAGAGGATATATTCTTTGCTCTAGTTCACTTACCTTAGGCAATAATATCTCCCATAATCAGAATAACAACTACTTTGAATAGCTTTCTCAAATTTTGGGGTTCCAACAGCAAGATGGTAATCAAACAAAAATATCTGAGCTTTGCTAAGCAAAATTGAACAGACGAACATTTTTATCAGATCTCTAGATTAATTTGATCTAAACTGGACAAAAAATATACCAGTCAGCTACTCCAATTAAAGTGTGACCTGCTCAGTAATATGGTATTGATGCTGACGGGTTACTGCATTATGGGAAGATATGCTATGATACTGGGTATACCTTATAATGACTTTTGTCGAGGTTGTGGAATGGAGGATGAGGAAACCGTCAGTGTCGATCCTTAAGTAAAAAATGATCTTAAATCTAATGGGTCACTTTTGTTGCAGACCTGACCGAGCTGTCATTCTACAAAATTAGGGACTTAATCAAGTTCATAGAACTGTCAGATTGGGACACCTTTACCTAATAGGGGAAGCCGTGCTTTTTCGGCGTCGTATGCGAGCTGACTCGTAGTCGGCTAGGATTTTGTTCGGCACTGATAAACGATTGGAATATTTAGATGACGACCTCATGTCGAATGTAAAAGTAAAACTCTTTAATGTAGTTTATCTCAGGTCGAATTAACATGTGAAGTAACAAGACCTTATCCTTAACCTGTTTATTAAAAAATATTTTATAGGCTATTCCATTTACTGGGATGAAAAATGAGCTTTATGAAGCAGTTGGGAAATGAAGAAATGATTCTTTTTTTTTTAGAAAAAAATGAAGAATGATTCTTATTTTTTTTTTTTGAAAGAAAACATCCAAACACTATTAGCAAAATAAGACTAAAATAATATTAAGGTTAATTTTCATAGTCCCGCATTATAAAAAAATAGCAACAAAAAACTAATGAAAAAAATATCTGTAAAAGCTTTTCGTGTTTTGTTCTGGGCCATAAGTTTCCAAAAATATGTGACTGCAGAAGTAAATGTCCTTTGTAGCAATTGTTAGTTTTGTTTCCAGTTGTTTTAACGAACTAAAAACAAAAGGAAAATACTTTTTAAATCAATATCGAAACCATTTTTAGGAAAAATCTTAGTACAGTACATATGTCGGGTCTATGCAAACTAAAATAAAAGGGCAAAATAGATTATGACCAAATTTTAGTAGGAATTTTGAAAAATTCATTTTCTTTAAAAAAATTTAAGAACTAATTCCATGACAATTTTCGAGCATTAAAGAATATAAATTTAAAAGTTACTATATCAGTACTTTCCCAATTGACTATCCGACATAAGCTGTGGCCCTATGCTCCACTGGGATATGAGAATGACTGAAGACCTGACGGAAACTATAATATAAATAGCAAAAACAATATTCGATTATTTCGATTACTTTTTGAACACAAGATAATATGCTTAATTTATCAAATTCAATTAATTATTGATTCTCCATCTTAAAATGTTTTTAATACTATTAAAATTATTCAAATATTTTAACCAGTTTTATCAAGTATAATTTAGTATTTTTTGATTGGTGACGAGGTATAACTCCATTACTTTCTTCAGTAAATAAGCAGATGATGGGAATTGATTTATTCTCAAAGCACCTTTTTCAGAAAGCTATAAATTTTACAGAGCCATATTGTTATAAAAAGAGTACCGTAATGTCAATACAATATTCTACTATACAAAAGCTACAAGTCGCTCAAAGTCAGGCTTTCCGAAGACTCTTCAAAGTGCCTTAGTACATCCGCACAAACGACATGCTAAGAGATCTTAGATTAGATCCGATCAAAAAATACATAAGGGACAGAGCCCTGAAGTTATGTGCGAAAATTGACAGGCTATCCTACTTACCACTATCAAATCTTAGAGTAATCACTCTTCGCACGTGGAGATACCCAGATCTTAGATCAATCACTGAATAATCATGAAGCTTAAAAGGAATACATAAATTAGTCACTGAAATGGGTGGGACCCTGTAGTACCCCCAGCTATCAAAGAGTAAAAGTGCCCAGTTGTGCTGACTCGAAAATAGGATCAACATACATACAAACATACTTTAAAACAACGTGAACCTCTCAAAATAATATTTCAAAAAATATTAATTATTTTAAAAGTTGGAAGGATTTGAACATATGTAAGACAGCCACTTAATTGTGAATGTAAGCCAAGATACCTATACCAAAAAAACCATCAAACACGGTCACCTTATTTATTATGATTTGGATTCGTTTTTCGTATTTTGGAGTAGCGCCCATATATTGGATCAAAACTATTATGGATCAGCATATTCACATGCAAATATTAGAGGTAATGCCGCTAAAATGAGTCTTACAGCAAGACTATGACTCAAAACAAACTAGTCGAAAAACTAACTATGGTTCGAAAGTAATTTAATTATAGTAATGGAGTGGCCGCCTCAGTCTTCATTTATATTAGTTTATATATTAGTTTGAAATTAAGATAAATGGAGCCAAACGCAATCATGATGAACTTTGGGCCATTTGTAGGCATACTTTTAACCAAAATTAGCATAGAAAATTTCCAAAAACTTATTGATTCTAATCCATCACGCTGTACTTGCCGGTAATGTGTTTATATATTTATATTTTATTTATATATATTGTATTTTTTATATTATTTTCTATTTATATATTTATATTAATATATATGTAATTATTATTCTATATTATTTTTTATTTTTTTTTTTTATTTTTTTTTTTCTCTTTTTTTATTTTCTATTTTTTATTTTCTATTTTTTATTTTTTATTTTTTATTTTCTATTTTTTATTTTTTATTTTCTATTTTTTGTTAAATGATTTTTATTTAATTTTTTGATGTAAGTTACTTAATAGTGCTTATTAATTTACTAAATGAAACTAAATGCATATTCTTATTGAGCAATTTGGTTCATCACTATCCAATCATTTTATTTATATATTTTATATTAAACTAAATAAGTGCTTTATATTTACATGCAGTAATATTTTTATAAACTTCCTTCACTGAAGTACATAAGAATTATAAATAAAACGTATTGAATGTTACTTATACGTGTATCCAATCATTTTCCATACACGTTTATATAATTTACATTGAGTTTCCATGTCGATTCAAATTATTTTAAAAATAATTTGCAAATTTATTAATTACTAATTCAAATAATTCTATAAACTTTAACTAAAGTTAATAAAAAAAAGCATGTGAATTATGTAAATGCAATCATCGCCTACATACAATCATCGAGAGAGGTCAGAAATTAGATGGAAAAATAAATCAATTGATTTTATAATAATATTTTATATTAAACTAAATAAGTGTTCTACATTACATTCAGTTATATTTTTATATATATTTTCTTCATAAAAGTAAGTCAATCATGGAGTCAGTTATGACGAAATGACTTGTTTTCCATATGGAACGTATTTTTTATTATGGAGGTAGCATTGAAAGTTTGTGCAGCTTTGACTATTTGTTGAAAAATTAAATTGGTCATCGCTTCTAATTTCAAAGGCACAAGGTCTAAGCCTGACACTTGCAATCCAAACAAATTGTATACAGACTATAGACTAATTGAAAAACTTGAATATTTGCTAAGACCGCTGATGTCAATACTAGAAACTACATTGTATGGTCAGCTAAACTTCAATAAATTAACTAAAATTTTTGTTGTTGTTTCTTCATTATTGTTCGAACCTGCTTATTTTTAAATAGTTTCTTTCACCATAATATACATACGTCCCTTTCGACAAAAAAGAAATTAAACTTATATATTGTTATATCGAGATAAAAATAGCTATGTGTTGCTTAATTCCTAATATTTTCTAAGACCACTGTTGATGAGCACTTGGCAATACTAGAAACAACGTTGTATGGTTAGCCAAACTTCAATAAATTAACTAAAATTTTTGTTATTGTCATTTAATTTTTATTCGAACCTAACTTTTAAATAGTTTCTCTCGTCATAAGATGCGTCACTTTCGACAAAAAAATAAATTAATCCGATATGTTGTTATATCGAGATCAATATATAGCTATTATATGCTTATTATACACAAGTCGCATACTTATAAAGAAGTTATATATATATATTTTTATAATATATAAGTCTAAAATATATTTTTCAAATCATTTATATTTCGTATGTGTTATGTGTATTATCTCTACTTTAAAGTTTAGAAATTCAAAACACATTCCGTTCTACTTTTACACTCGTTGTTTATTTTTTAATATAAAAATTCCATTATTATTATTTACTTAATTGAAGTGTAGATTCTTGTTGAAATTCATTCATGCGTTGCATATGTTATCATTGCTAGTCCTGGCAGGACAAAGCCAACAAGCATGATAGTGGTGTGCCACATTGCAATATATACTGAGGACTACTTGCATTTTTGCTCTCTGTGGATTACAATAGAAAATTTGTTGACGTGTAAACAAGTGATAAGAAGTCATGTTTACAAGCGTGCAGCATAAATAAATAAATAATTAAATAAATTATTCAATGTTGAGTAATTTAAAGTCACTGTTAACTAATCCAAAATGCATTTAAAATATTTTCCTCAAGTTCTTAATGGAATTTCAACTAATTGCTGTTGTTTTTGTTGTTGTTTTGAATGTGCAATTATTGTATCAAATCTCAATTTCAACAAAACTATTTAATTTAGTTTAATTGGAAGTTTTCGCGCAGTTATACAATTCATTTAGTCCCAGTCCTGTTCCTGCTTCAGCTTCTGCTCCGACTCCTGCTCCTGCTCCTGCCATATGCATAAATCAGCTTGAAGTGCGCAGAAAAGAAAAGGCAACAAATTTTATTGAAAACTTTCTGACTGAAGGCAGGCAAAAGATCCTACGATGTTGAGCCAGTCACTGTCTGCTAAATGAAAATATTAAATTTGCATTTGCTCGGCTTAACGTTACTTGGATAGGGTTGAGTATGAGACTATGAGTTGCCAGTGTTGGAATTTTTAAATATATGTTATTGTACATACATATATATATATATATATATATATAGTGTACATATGCATAACGATATATATTTCTTTACTTTAAAAATTGTGTGTGTTTATATAAGAATTGCAGAGGGTTTAACTTTCATTTTAGTTGCTAATAATTATTTGACAGCCTTTGTTGCTTCTCCCGAACTTGCCAGGCTTTTGTCTAATATATAATTTGCACAACGACAAAGTTGTTGGCCTAAGTACTTTTGTAGCCGTAACCCTGAACAAAACTTTAGGCTTCAAACATTCCTTTAACTAATTTTTGGCTAAAACTAACACAGTTGAATTTGTTAACTGAAAAGTGTATAAAATTCGTACATTTTGCGACGAAGTCCATTAGTGAAGTCATTTGTTTCAAAGGCGAATGTTCATGGCTAAACTCATTTCATACTCAAGCAATAACAATTCACAACTAACAGCTACCAGTTACCGACTAGTAACCAGCAACCAGCAACTAGCAACTAACAACTTGCACTACAGACTGATTTATGCGAATCATTCTAACAGCAATTTGAACATATAAATAACAGAAGACGAACGAGCGGGTCGGAGGTCAGACGCTAAATTTTTATGTCCATTTCATGGTGTTTGTGTCATTTTCAGCCATTCCCAGGATTTATTTTGCTTTGCTTTATTTTATTGAAATATTTTCAACTGCAGTGTTTATGTACGTTTACTTCAGTTACTTCAGTTACTTTAGTTACTTCGTGGACGAGCGGGTATCGGGCAGGTTGACAAAACAAATTTAATTTACATTAACCTGCGCAGTTGTAGACTCATTAGCAATTCCTTGAGTTTAAAATAAATATGTTTCACTTAGTATTATTTAAATTTTGTTTTTTTTATAATATTATTTTAATGTTCAGCATTAATTAAATGTGTCTGCTAAGTTTCACAACATCCAACATGAAAGCTTAATTTCGTATTTTAAAATTGTTTTTAAGGGTTGTTGCTTGACCGGGCAGGAGGAAAAAAATAATAAAAAATTAAATAAAATATTTTTTAAGAAGATTTGTATTTAAATTAACTTTTAGTCTTTCTTAATTTAAAAAAAAACACGATACTTATTTACGTAAATATAACTTTTAAACTTTTAGAAGAAATATTTAAGAAAAGATAAATGACAAAATAATTTAATTTAATTTAATTGAAGTGAAAACTTGGTCAACAATAAGTTATAGAATTTAACGAAACTTTAAAAAAAATCTTTTTATTTAAATTAACTTTAGGACTATATTTTTTTTTAACTCAAAAATAATTTACATATTGCTTAAACTGATCTTAATTAATTATATATTAATAATAAGAAAACGCATGACATAATAATATGTATAATACAATAATATGTATAAAATAATATTATTAATACTATAATTATATATAATTTAATGTATAATATATGTAATTTGTATACCCGAAATTGACAAATCCTTAAACAGTTTTTAAGAGAAGATTTTTAGACAAAGCTTTAATAAAAGCCTATGCTCAATTTTGTTGTATTTTTACAATACAATACTATTACTATAACAATTACTAACATACTATTACAATTATTACTATTACAATTTACAGTACTATTTTTTCAATATTTTTGGTGGGACGTTGGGACAGCGCACTGTCCAACTGAAGTGAAGGATTAGTCGAAGTAGACCACGAAACGACTTGGGTCCTTTTTCGTCCCTCGATTCTCGGATGTCGTTATTGAGTTAAAGCTGGAGTGGCTTCCGTTCGCATAACTACATCTTTTGTTAATGCAAGTAGCTCATTTAGCTTGAAGTTTCCTGCCAAGTCGTCACCAACCCAATGGTGTCCCAAGACAGTCTTCCTCCTACTTGCCAGTGCTGGACATTGGCACAATATATGCACCACTGTCTCCTTTTCTTCTAGACATAGTCTGCAAGTGTCTTCCTCAGCAAGAGTTATCTTTTTGAGGTGATACTTGAAGTTGCTATGTCCAGTAATTAGTGAGATCAGCCAGCTTAGTGTGGTCCGCGGATAGCTATGCACTTTTATCGCTTCCCTGACCCACGATTTCGGCAACATGAATTTGGACTGTCTACAAGTGCTCAACTCTCTTCATTTATTGAGATGAAGTGAGGTTATCCATTTATAGACATAGGCTGCTATTTTTTCAATACTATTTATGTTGAACCAAATCAAATCTTTAAACAGATTTTAGGGAAAATTTACGACGTAGCTAAGATTATTTGCAAAGGCTGAGTTTTAGCAGTATATTTTCTGTAGATTATATAAACCTTCCCGGAATACGCCACTGTCCTGCATTTGTGCGGTAAAATGTTATAACATTTGTTGCTCATCCGTCGATGATTAACTGGATTCTGGGTTTGCAAGTGCCACTAAAACCACTTTTTAGAGATGAAAAATGAAGATTCCAATCATTGAACGTAACCACGATCTTAAGTATCTTGTTACAGTAATTCGTAGGGAGTGAAATAAACTTAGTACTCAGAAACTTAAGTATATATAAGTTAGAAAATTTGATAAATAATTAATGAAGAAAACAGATAAATAAAGTGAATGAAATTATTGCGCTAATACGGTTAACAGTTTACTTATAGACTCTATAACCGAGATCATAAAAGCTGAGGTAATTTAAAGAGGAACTGGAAGCAACTAAATGCAACTAGTATAATGAAAGATATTGCGGAAGGTAATACCCTCTGAAGGGTACTAAATCATATGATAGGCTGCTAGGTTGGAGTGCATCTTCAGATGCCCGTTCTGTAAACGTTATTCCCAACGCAATTTTTAAGTGGTCTGTATTGAATATTATGCTGACAGTTGTAGACCCAGAAGGATATTGACTGTGGTCATTATAGCTCTTTTGAAAGAACACACTTTTTTTTGTTGAGTTCCTTAACAGAAAGGATATGTTAAATACATAAAATAATTAATGTAAAATGAGTATGCAAAATCTGAAAAATTGCATCTTACAAGGCGTGGCAAGAAAGACGTGGAGAGTGTCATTCCTAATGCATCTCTTGAAATTAACATAAATAATTTTTAACTAGAAAATAAAATAAGCGAAAATATTTTTGAAAAAGCCACGAAATATATCCATGCCAACATCATATATATGATATCGCCTAACTACAATTAATAAAGGACGAGATGCATTATTTAATGTTATTGATTGTAATGAGATTTTTAATGTAATTTCTATACTAATTAATGGGACAATATATAAGCTTTGATAAAACACTTTCATTCTACCTCTGTCAAAGAAGGTAGAAGCGAATGTTGTTTCTGAGATCTGTTAAATTTTTTTTTCTTGTGAAATTTATCAGAACCTCCACATTCAGTGTACGTTGATCGTTTCTGCAATGTTCTTACTTCTTCATAAAATTCCAATGCGTAATATGCCAAGTTTATTAAAACGACTCAGAGGCTTTCTGGTTCAAAGAAGCAGTATTGCTATTCAACATTTTTTACAATCAGTTATCAAGTCTTAAATTTTTTGTATTAGGTTGCTAATTTTCCCATTTTTGAGAGACATAGTGAACTTATTGCTCATTTTACCATCTCTACCCGTAGTAGAGTAGTTGATCAACGACTTGAGGCACTTGGTACCACTAACTTGCGACAACAGGCCACTGATCGGGCTGGCTGACGGAGGCTAAATATTTTCGAAAGCAATATAGATTAAAAACAATAAATATATTGTTTAGTTTTTATTTTTATTATTATTAGTGATATTAATTCAATAGATTTTTCTGTTTAATACTGAGATTAAATATATCTTTATTTATAATAATGAAATAATATATAATATATATAATGATGATTTATAAAGCATAGTTAGTTCAACAACATGATAAATGTAAAGATGCATACATATAACACCCACGAGTATTCCCCTATTCCATTTAAACGAGTAAAATCTCGACATAATTTAAATCTATTTAATTTAAGGTGAAATCTTCCTCACATAACGCGTAAAGTTGTTTTATTAACCATAAAATTTTGAAATAAAATCTGCATGTTTGTATCTTTTGTGAACATTATTTTTTTTTAAATTTTACGTGTTCCATGAATACTCGTATCTCAGATTTATGAATTATTAAAAAGTATACATAAGAAGTTGAAGTTAAATATAACCACAGGCATTGGCGGGAAAAAAGTTACTTATTCTGAAATTGTCTAATCTTTTATGATTAAAACTTTTAAGACAATGTCTTCTCTGCCTTTTTCCCTACTTGTGCAGACATTCTTTTTTAAACTGAGTTCAACGTTTAATTGAAATTAAGTGACGGAATATTTGGGTCCTTTTTGTCTGGCAAAGTGATTAGAATTAATTTATTTAAAAGAGCTTTAATTAAGTACGTAATTGCTAACATTACGAGTGAAATAAATTTTTTTATTTATTGGTATAAATTTATTTTTAAGTATAAATTCATTTTTCAGTCTGATAAAATATTTTTGTACTACAGAATACGTAAAAAGTAATATTTAATTTTATAAATTACAATGATAATATATTTTATTAATAACAAAGGCAAGGAAAATTCAAAGTACTTGCAAATAAAAATTAGTCCAATTTAATTAATCATATTAATTTAAATATTTTTTTAAATGTGTTTAATCTGATATAAATATTATATCTGAGATAATCTGAGATAAATAATCTGATAATAATCTAATGAATCTGAGATAAAATCTGAGATAAATATTAAATATAAAATTTAATGAGATAATTATTTTATTGTAAACCCATAGATCTTGTAAATTTAATTGTATTATTCTTTACAATAAGGTTGAACAAAAACAATAACAATGAATTATGTAAAGATTAAGTCTTTATTATATGCATAAAATCAATTTTGGTTTTAAATCCTTGTTTAAAAGATAAATATTTACGAAGTTCTTAAATTTAAAAGTTATATATATAAAATTGAGTAATTTGAGTAATTAAATAAAAATTAATATAAATTTTAGTAATTTCTACTACATAGAATCGAATTAGTATAAAAAATTTATGGAATACTAGCTTATCGTAAAGTGGGGCACTGCGATTATGGCCGACCGATCCTTTCTATTTTAAAGCGACACGTATTAAAACAAAAAACATTCCGGCCATCGAATAAAAGTTAGAAAATAAGCTATTGAAGATATCTAAGATCAGATTGGGATAGGATTTTTCTCCCCATTTTCTAACTTAACAGAAAACCTTCGTATGAAAACCAGAATGCTGTTGTGGATATCCTAACATCAGATTACGATAGAATCTTTCGGCTCAATCTTTTCCCGATTTTTTCTTGGTTCAGTACTAGAACACGAAAAAAACTAAGGATATATTTCGGGAATCTTTACAATGAAATTAATGCCAATATGACAGGAAACAAAAGAAAGAGACCATTTAACTTGCACTAAACTCACAAAACTCTTATGCTTATCAAACGAAGAATAGTATACTCGAATTAGAGAAAATTGCAGAACTGTCATACGACATATTTAAGACAGACTCTTTTAGTTAAGATTGCGTTCATATAATAATTTATCTTTTGTTCAAGATAATATTATATTTTTATAAAACAAAACATAAATTTATTTCTACTTTCACAACATTCGAACTTAAGACGATAAGTCTTAGCAACTATAGGTGGTTCTAAAAACTACATTAGAACAAACACTACATTTACGACTGTAACATCTCTCTAATAGTGCGTCGATGATGTCATAACTATACTCTTTGCTGAATACTTTTTGATGACCACTAACAATTAATCAACTAAGCAAATCTTTTAAAAGTGACTTTAAATATAAGATTGTGGCCACAACGGTTTTTTAAACCTGTATTTTTTAATTACTATTTATATATTATATATTATATATTATAACAATATTCTATATGATCTTATGAATACGGTCGATCTCCATCAATAATTGTTTTAATAGCATTTAAATAGTAACGCAATTTTAACGTTGCTTTCCTTTCCACAGTGCGTATGAGTGACATTTTCTTAGTAAAAAAATATTTCAATAATATTTATTTCTTACAAAAGCATATAACAAAGTTTTTGTTATACATACATATATACATACATGTATATATATGTAATATGCACATTTAAGCCAATAGCCTTTGTATATTATCTTCTGAGTTGCACTGCAAAGGGAAAAAATGGTGTGTTAGGTTTGCAATGCTTTACGTACAACAGTGCGTATGAGTTACTTTTGTTCAGTATGCAAATATTTGATTTATTTCTTTCTTTTTGCACAAAAAGTTTAAATTTATTATATAAATTATTTTTCTTTTGAGCAACAACATATGGCTTAAGCATTTATTGCTGCTTGGTGGGTCTACTTCCATTTTACACACATGAATTTATTAATAAGGTACATTTGCTTTTGTTTAGAGACTATATTAAAAAGGTAAAAATTTACGTCTACGTAAATATTGAAGGCCAACTAAACAAAATTTTGTAGAAATACAAGAAAAAGACTTGATCCTAATCGTTAAGTAGCATAATTACTCCATAATGTACGTCCACGCTTAAGATTGCGGACCATAGATGTTCCAAGTCATTTCAAGAAGAATAATAATAAATACTATAACAAAAACAGTATAAATAGTTAAGTTAATATATATTTACGAGCACCTTTTATTATATAGAACCGGAACATAACACAAACGTAGTTGCATAAACGGAATAGATTCCTGGGAATGTATGTTCTTTACGGAAGAGGCAATAAAACATTATAAAGTAGGTTCTATAATACTTTTTATTGATGCAACAAGGCTAAGAGATCTACTCTAAACCCAGAAAAGAGCACAGTAGACTTGAAGATCACAGTGCCCCATCCCTTAACAATAATAATTAATAATACTTTATTACCTAATACCTTTAATGGTTTTTTTGGTGTAAAACATATTAATATCATTAATTAATATCATAACAATCTTTTCAATTCTCAAGAAATATTTGCTTAAATATGAAATCTAAGCAGCTATTATTCACAATCTTCCTAATGAAATGTGCTTGGCATTTCTCTTCATAAATGCAAACATAAATTATGAAATGTGTAAACCAGAAGATGATTGATTATTTCATAAATTAATTTAATGCGATCTACTTGACAAACTCACCAGATTATTAACCACTAAACACAAACCATAGCTGCTAACGACAGTAATAATTACGATGATAATTACGATTATGTTAATATCAATTAATTACTACTATATTGATTATTAGAGTTGAAGATATTGAAATGATATTTACAATTGTCAGCAATTGAAATGCACACTATTAAATTTAAGTTGTGGTAAAAACTTAAATAGATTAATGCACAATTTCTTCACGTATCTCATTTCACACAGATACACACTAGCACATATGCATGGAAATGCAAGTACGAAACTTAGACAACAGCTCAACTGCAAAAATTTTTGGCATTAAATCAACATTACAACAACAGTGAGTATGTCAGAAAGCAGTAATAATTCTATTGGCAAATTCTACTGGAGCAGAGCATAGATTTAAATGGTTCCCATATGTGCATTTATGGATGTGCACGGATTCGAAGTTTTACTCGCATTAGCACTGGTTTGTATCTGTGTGTCCGGAGCGCGTTTATGTATTGTGTGTCAATTGTGTGAAGTAGAGATTCACCGAAAACGATAGTGCAAGCATCAGGAGTGCAATTTATTTCCAATTTAGATGAAATATTCATAAGCGTTAATTACGATTAGCTACGAAATCTACGGTAAATACGACAAAGCCAATGATATGAACATAAATATTTCACTGCAAGGATGCAATTTTTGAATCGAGCTTATTATGTTTAAGGGATGCAAGCACATTTATGGATTGAATGAGTGTGTGCAGAAATTGTATGAAAATTGAAGTGCAGTTATTTACTATAGAAATTTTGCTTATAGCGTTTTATGTTTGAATTCAGTTGAAACTCATTTAAGTGTAAATTGATGAGCGGCTTTCGTGAATATACGTAAAAAATTAAAAATTTAATTTTTTTTTAAATTAAAATTTAACATTTGTAAATAAAACCAAATAACTTTCAGATAGATAAAGTGCACTCTTCTATGTAGATTATTGGAAGCAAAAGCAATTTACTTTACTGATTAATTTTGGTTTTTATATAGTGCCCACTCGAGGTAGTAAATTAATTAAGCCAAAAATTTTTGGTCTACCTTAAAAATTTTGTTGACATTCTAATATAGTGTAAATAAAAAAGTACTTATAAAATTACATAATTCAGTGCTCTCTTTATCAAGGAAGAACTGTGTATTACAACTTGTTTCACAACCCATTCAACTCTTTTCTATAATTATATGTTTTTGGTTTATTTATAGAACGAAATGGTACCAAATCTAGCGAATTTTTGCTAAATATGCAATAAATAATAAACTCCCTTTTTCTGTTTGGTCTATATAAGAAATGCAGTTATTACCATATTTCGATTTTTTACTGACCTGGTACTCGTCTATTGAACAACCATTTATTTAAGACTAACTGTTTAATGGATTCCCTATTAAGTAAGAAAATGTTTAGATTTTATACAAAATGAGACTATCAACTTTTTTCGCTACTAAGCTAAAAAATGTTTATGTTTAACATATATTGGAATTGTTTTGTGTTTTAGTGTCAACTAGATCTGTTCACACAACACATACTTTCGCTTGGGAAATTTTTTAATTGCCAGTCTAGTAGATTGGCTACTCGTTACCTAGCTCTGTACAATAGGTTTCAGCTTTTATTCTATTTATTTTTTTAAACCTTATGTAGAGATGTTATAGGTTTCGTATTTTTTTAATGGTCACCTACCACGTACACAGTTTTAAATTGACGCAGTTTGAAGATATCTCATTTTATCCCTAAGAAGACTGTAATTGCAACATTATTTAAAATGTTAGAAGTGAAATCGCGGGTGATTATTAATAAATAACACGTCTATAGAGTGCTTTAGGTTGGGTTATGTTGTTATGCATGGTATAATCTGGCTGTCCGTAAGATATCTAAGAGTCATAATAACCTCTATTAAATGGTAGACATTGTTGCAAACTTTAAGAGTGCTTAAAATTTTAATCAGTCTAAGAGAACCATAAATCATTTTGTGAAGATTTCTTAAAGCATATTTTCACACCAGATTTCAGTTGGGTCTGAGCGCAAGCCTTCTTCATATTTTCACACCAGCATACTTTGTATAAATAATGTTTTTTTCATTGATAGTAAATATTTAACTCTTCCTGTTAAAAAGCTTTAGTTAATAGCATTTAAATATTATTTTTTTTTGTATAATATCTTCTTTTCGGGTTACAAAGATGTAAATTGATGCTCATACCAATAACGTTACGCACCATAACGTTTCCGAAGTGTTTCTCCTCCTTCCATCATATGGAAATTAATACCGATTTGGCTGTTGAATTGTGTCGCATCCAACGCTGCACTCCACTTTCTGCCTCATGTGTACTATAAAGCAATAATATTAATTTCTCATTAACCGTTTCGGGTTTCATATATATTCTCATCCTAAAGGTTGCGATATACGGAAGTGTGTTCACCCAGTGATATTGGAGCTAATGTTGAATCTGATGCTGCCTCTTCAATTGCCATCAAGAATACTCGAATTAGCGCCAATGTCATATACATCAACAATTCCGTTAATACCACTTACACTACCATAACACGCATTCACGCACTTACACATTCATTTTCTTATTCTATACACATATATGCACATACACATACATAGCACACATGATATGGCAAATGAAATAATCATAGCTTATGCGTTAATAACGCATTAGCATCGCCTCATAATGTAGCAGGCATTAGCTTATGTGCGCTTATGGCTGTGCTTGTGAACCAAAAAACGTATTCCGCCATTAAAGTAGACATTAGTGTCAACTCAAGTTTCGCTGCCGCAGCGGTCTTCGCCGCTATAGTTCGAGCTTTATTCATAACCTTTCAAGTACCGAGCGCACTTTATACTCGTAGTCGCATAAATGAGTGTGCAAGGGAAAGGGGTCGTCGTAGATTAAGTGCCAGCGACACGCGTTACCAACTTCATAACAATTTTGTACGGTGTATTTTGATTTGAATTTTTGTTATTGTCTATATTGTTGTTGTTGTTGTTGTTGTTGTTTTTGCTGTTGTTGTGGTGCTTATTATTATTTGTAGTTGTTGGTTATTACGTTAACTGCTGTTGTTGTTCTTCTTGTTGTTCTTGCTTTTGGTGGCATTGTTCTTCTTGCTGCTCTGCTTTGTTAAGTGTTCTTTAGTTGAAGTGCTGCTTATTGTTCTCATCGCTTTTGTTCTTGTTAATATTATTATAATGCTCATTGTTGTTATTGTGGTTGTATTTGTTGCTGTTGCTGTTGCTCTTGTTTGTGATATTGTGATATTGACACATTTATTCCCTCCTTAAAGTGTGTAATAAAACCCTTTTGTTAAACGTTTTGTTTGAATCGATTTATGAATTTCCTTGTAAGTTGATTCCATCCTTAAAAGTTTGGTTTGTCTCAAATTGAAGTCACAAGGGGAACATATAATCCAATTTGTATTTAATTTGCTTAAAAATATTTATTTAAATATTTATGTATTAAGTGGTTGACTAGTGAATTGGAAATTTGATTATCTAAGCTTTAGATTGACTTTTCATGAATAGAAAATATGGAAATAATGGAAATATGCTTTGTAAACTTCATTTCGTAATGAATTTATAGAGATTACTTTAGAAAGAGATTACTTTTGTTTAAGGTTTAGAATACATTAAATAAAAAATGTTGGTTCCGCCATTTTAGAATTTTTTTAAAATCAATTTAACTTAATTTACTTTAAACGAATTTAAAACTACTCATACCAAACATAATCTCATTAAAATCCACATTCTTATTTTTAAGAACATTTATATAATTATGTATAGGTTAGGTTAGGTTATACCGGCGAATTTAAAAATTCATTTAGGCCTATTGGCTTATTATGTTACAAAGGCACTCGAAGGTTTAGGAATCTCCTTGAAATTTCTTTCTTTCTTTTCTAGGGTCCAATATTTTTGCTTTGAGGACTTTAATCATAATCAAATCTGTCCGTTCTCTAAGTTCGCTCTCATATTTTTAAGTATATTCTCGGCATTTATTGGTCCAACCTGGAGAGATACTGTAATCTACATCATCAGAGTTTCCGTCGTCATGAATGAAATTGGGCAGACCTACCTTTTCCATGCGGTACAGATAATGAGCCGTTAGCAACTGAGGAAGATAGTATGTGTCGATATATTATTATATGTATACTTGGTATCAGTCTAACTGGCCATCTTCTCTGCGTGCTATAAATAAAGCTGATGATATATATTCAAGCTACACTTTCTCTGCCTCTTTTCTGTTGTTTCCTGGTGGACTAAATATTATTTTATTTTTTACTGTTTTGTTCTTCTAGTGGGTTCATAGATATACAGGTATGTCCCATGTTTTTTTGGCCAATAACGAATTGTTGACTAACCAATATTTTATTGCTAAATTTTGGTTCTGACGCTGTAAAAGTCGAAGCACTTTCCCGTGCTCTATTTTATAATTGGTGCACGAACGCAACATATCGGTCGTCGCGAAATATCATTTTCTAGGATCAACTTAAGCTTCACGACTTTTCATACATCACTTACCTTAGCATTTACAAAAAAATTTCTTGACAGTTAGAAAAATGGAACGAACCCCAATTTTTATTTCCACTAATGTAGGTAAGAAAAGTTCATCTGAAGCAGACCGCCTTGTACTACCGAAAGGCTTATTGAAGCCAAACGTCTGGATTTCGTCGTTGAAAGGCTCACTCAGGCAGTACAATTTATCCTTGGGTCCGGTCAATCAACACACAGGATCACTGATTTTATCGACTTCGTTATGTATTCTGCTTATATGTGAGCAACTTCTTTCGAGAAGAAAATAGAGGAAATGCTTAGTTGTTCTTTTTTTTTGTGAGTTTTCACATTTATTGGTATGAGTATTAAAAGAAATTTACAGTTTCTCTGCGTTCTTTTACACCAGTGATCAGAGAGAACTGCAGTAAGAGTGTTTTTATTCATGAGGTACTTTTTTATGAGTTCTTAAGATCTGGTTTTGTTTTGTAAAGGCCGTTGTAAGTTTTTGTTGAAGAAAACTAAAATACTTTAATATTATAATTTACTTTATTCTACAGCCTGGTTTATAATTTCGTTCTAATATAACACAGCTAGTAAATTTGTTAATGAACTTTTGCAGGAAATTAATGAAACTTTAACATACAAGTCAAGTACGGCTTTGTGTCAATTGGCTAATAAAGGTCGACTCTGAACTTCAAATTTGGCAGGGTAAGAGTTTAACCCTTGGTACTTGCAGTCTTAAACAATTATTAACGAAAAGTTAAATATAAGAAATAATTCCAAGACCACTGATGATGGACCTTACAGCTGTATGGTTAGCCAATAATTCAATTAATAAAAATAATTAAAAATTTTGTTGTTGCAATTCACTACTGTTTAATAAAAACCTCTCTATGAAAACAATTGTTTCTATTTTTGTCTCTATAAATAACAGAGATAACAAGTAAACATTGTCTTTTTCCTCAAAAATTTTTTTTTTGGTTTTTATAATATCTCTTTATTGAATCGCTTTTATTGAAAGTTTAACAATAAGTTTCAGAATCTTAAAAACTAATAACATTACATTACACATTATTTTATATGTACATGCTATAATGTATTATAAAATGAATGGTAAAATATTTTAAGAGGCCTCTGAAATAAGTATTATGGCTACTTATTCAGAGTATAATTGACTTTAAAAAAATCAAGTAAAATATTTTAAACTAATAAAAAGTTACAAACATTTAAATTAAAAAAAAAAAACTTTAATATAAAACAAAACATTAAATTTATTAAATTTCTTGTGAATATCTTTCAATTGAATTATTTCTCACATTTTATTTGTCACATTTGCTGTTTCAACAATTTAGACTTCAATCAAATAAATTATTAATGTCGCCGTGAATCTTTCATGAGCTAAACATACAAAATAAATGAATTAATAATGGAATTAATTTTTTTATGTGATATATCAATAAATTTGTTTATTTATTGTTACGATATTGTGACAAGCAAAACATTTCATGTTTAAACAATTGCCACATTCCCATAAAATAATGAATTGATGTTTATGAGTATGAAAATGATTACATATTAAACAAAATGGCAGCACATGTATGTTGATGACATTTAAGAAACCCTACAATGAACTTACAATTTGTAAGCACCTATACACCTATACATACACACCTACCCTCACATATAATATTCCTTCATATTCTCATATTAACATATTTGACTGCAGACACAATTAGCTTCTGGCCTTGCGAAAATATTATCAGTGCCAAATGACAGGCACCGACATTGATGCTACCTACCATCATAACGCAATCATCAGCACCATTGCCATTGCCATCAACATCGCCATCGCTATCGCTATCGCCATCGTCATCAATGTCAACGTCAACTTCAACTTCAAACTCAACGTCAAATTCAACGTAAACATCAACATCAGTACCCACCGTCGTCATCATTATTAATATCATTATTAACAATTCACACACGCATCAACCTAAGAACAACATTATCATGATTATGATCTCTTTTTGCACGTTAGTAAAAGTCTTTGTAGCATCTTCCGCGTCAGGATTACAATAAGCACATCAAAACTATATGAGGATGTAAAATGAGCCGAGAAGCGCACAAGAAGCATGCAATCTATACACACACACACACACATACAACAATAGCTTACACATGAACTGCGCCACGCTTTTTAAGTGTGCTTTTATATGTGAATCGGTGTGTGCGTGTGTGTGTGTGTGTGTGTGTTTGTGTGTATTATTGATGGATTCACACGATTGTTGCGTATAAGTGCGATAAGATTTCTAAATTCCTTTGGTGTCATTAGGCGGGACGGAAATGTGAACGTGTGCTTGTGTGTCAATGTGTGTGAATGTGTGTGGCACACACTCAAAAAGGACGGAAGGAAGTTATTTTACGGTTGGAATGTGTTATATGATAATCGCGTTATAATGATGAAGGGCACTTCTTGCACATTTTTCGAATGATTGGTAACTTTGGTCTGCCAAAAAGCACAAAAATATCAAAAAAAAAAAATTAAATAAATTAAGGATATGATTAAATACAAACATGAAATCATGACAGCTGCGCTTGGTGGCAAAAATACCACAAAAAAACAAAATAAAGAAAACTCAAATGTGATTAGGCAAAAATATGTAATGATACTAAAGTGCGCTTCATGTAAATCCTTTCTGTTTGTATAAAAAAAAAATTAACAGAGCTGTCTCATTCGGAAATATTTTTTTTTGGATGTTTTACTTCTTAGTGAAAAATATCGAATCATAAAAAAAACAACAATCATACATACACAACCTACAAAATAATAAACAATAATTATCATGTCAAGTGATTTTGAAGATGATAAGACTTCGTCATACCAAACAAACAAGCAACATTTTTGTCTCCTTTAGCCATGGATGCGTTAAAGTATATCGTAAACATATACTGTTAGATATATATATAAATGTATATATATTAGATTTCCATCCTGCGAGCTATAATACGAAAAGTAGAGCACAACGCGACTACTCACATACGATTCTGTGTGTGTGTGTGTGTGTGTGTGCTTGTATGCTTGGATGATTTTAGTAATGTGTGCTCAAGATTTTTAAGGATAACATTAAGCAGTGAAGTGTAAACTCGAATTATCAACATTAAAAGTGAAAGACGCCAAAGTTGTCTTTTCAGTTGTAATTTCATTAAATTTTCTTGAAGTTAATTTTATTATCATAATATAACAGCAGACACAACTAAAGGATAACAACAACAACAACAACACAACAAAAACAATACAAATACTACCACTACTGTCAACTCTTAAGAAAGAAACAATAACAATAAATGTAGAAATAAACATAAAAATAAAACTGATTTAAGTTTTTCGTAAAATTGTTGGAGTGCACAAGGTCGAAAGGATTTAAAATTTTTAATCCTGTTAAACTTCTGTTCCTTATGTTGGGTTTTGGCTTATGTTTAATACTTTCTCTACCTTTTTTTTATCCTTTATAGAAAACTCTAAATTTCTATTTAATTTGCATAATTTTTACAAAGTTTTTCTCCTTTTAATTTGATTGTTGTTATTTTTATTTATTCTTATATATATATTTACTATCTGCTATATAGAGATATAATTTTTGTACTTATGCCATATATAAAATAAGTTTATAATAACATAAATTACTATGTTATGTACTCATATATTTATATATACCATATTTAACTATGTTCCATATGTTTTTGTTTTATTCTTGTCGAGAGTTTCACTTTTACTATTCAAAACTTTTTACCTTGATAAGTCACAGAAAATTAAATGGAGGCAAAATTATTTGAGGGATTCTTCATAAAACTTTAATGCACAAATTAAAAAGTTGTAAAGTGAAAATGAAAAGTTAAATGTTATTAATATTTTGAAAAACTTTACTCTTTTAAGTAAACACCACATACAAATTTTGTCATACAAATTAAAACTAGGTTTTTAAGTTTTTGTATATCTTTGAGATAAACTTACAGTGGATTAGATACTTTTTTTATTTAAAATCGTAGGTAAGCCAAATGTCCTTAAAAATAAGATACCTGATATTAATACAAGTAACTGCTAATTATAGAAAAATATATACTCATTTATAACTAATCATATTACTTTAATATTTACTAATATTTATTATTAAACAAAAGTTCAAAAGGATATAAATATTGTTTCAAAACTTTTTGAACTATTTTTACTATGTTTAAATACTGCTCAGGAAAAGTTCAAAACTATTGATGAGAACAAAAGCGAAACTATTTTTAGACCAATTAAATTATTTTTACATAATGCAAAAGCGAAACTATTTCTAAACTAACTAAATTATTTTTAATTAATTCCTTGAAATTAACAGTTTGATTACTTACAGCCTACGTATGGTCAAAATACTACTATCATCTCATTCGAGTGCTTAGATAAACTAAAAATGAGCAAATTGGATAAACATTTTTATTTCGATTTTACTTAATATAGCTCCCAACATCTTCATGATTCTGCTCTACTGTTTTGTTAGCCAGTAGGTTTGGTGTCACACTATATCATTTACCCTGCAGTGGCTAAATGAGTGTATGAAAATAGGTAAGTATAGAGTTGCTGTAAGAGTTGAGTGAGCTGTGATGTTTTCTCGCCTGGTTAAACCAAGACAAGCCATACAACAGTCGACTACCGTTCCATGTTTACTTTCAAAGCAAACTAAGCTGACTCGTGCCGTGTTGTTAGAGTCACACTATATTGTATAGACTATGGAGGCTACCTATGCTACAGCCTATCATATTGACTATATAAACTGACCAAAAAAAAAAAACCCAAACGGACTATGCTGTGTTTTATCATACGCTGTCGTGCTGTTAGGTATATTTACCACACTCGGCTATATTGCACTTTACTGTACGTTGTTCTGCTGCTATGTATAGTTCCTTCAATGGCACATGCATTAGTTATTGTTGAGTTTGGATTTGTGCTGTTAGAAGAAACTCTATTTGTTTTGCAAATTTCTGATAATTTTCCTTACTGACTTATTATCCTTCATTTATTAGTATTAGTAAAATATTTGTCACTCCAATCAAAGTCCTTTTGTGTAGCAGCATGATTTTGGATTGACTGCATTTTTTCGATAATCTCATTTAATTATAATAATCTAAAGAAGTTTGTGTTATATTAATAGAATATTAATCATAAGCACACTTATTATTAATGCACTGATCGAAGTACCTGTAATGGCCACTAATGATTTTGGGCTCTTAATGAAAAAATTTTATTAAATTTAAAGCACCATATGTGATTGTAATTTTGCAGTATTCAACTTATTATAGAAACTGCGAACAGTTATATATATCTAAACAGGAAAAGGAGAGGATAGTAATCACACTGTATTAAATATATGAACGATCAATTCTATGCCATCTACCCATGTGAGATGGAGAACGTTGGCCACGTAACAATAAAACATAAAAACGATCCCAGGTGCCCATTTTTCGTTTATATAAGTACATGACTGAGATGATAGCAGTTGTACTGTTTTAAACATATTAATAATCCATTCTGCCATGAATGATTAAAGATGGTCGCCATGTACTACTGTAGTGCACTCGATGTAGAAAGGTTACAAATAACTGCACCACTGAAAGAAAATCATGCCATGATGAGTAGCGATAAAAGGTACGTGGTACAAGGTGCTATGACAAAAATGAATATTAAACATTGTATTTAGAAAGCGATGAGTAAAAACTAAAAGAGATTCAACTAAATATCTTTAGTTTATTTCTTAACATTTATAAAGTTTAATATTAATTGTTTGAGCTTTGTGGTCATAATGGCCTTTTTAATGCCTGACGACGGGTCCACAGAAGGATCCATTTGTTCCGGACGACTAAAGTTTTTAGAGGATTTAAATTTCTCACTAACTAAACACTTCAATGTTTTTCTCACAATCAAAGAAGTAGCTGATGGTTGTTAAGTTAGGCAAGTATGATCAAACGAACTTTAATGGAACTATGTATGTATCACACACTCACCATGTAATAAAATAAACAACTTGATATTGTAGTTCTTATTATTATTAGGAATTCTTAAAAATATTTCAAAAACAGTATTTAACGACTACTTTTATACATATGACCCAAACATATAAAAATGTTAGTATAAATCATACAACATTTACAGTACCCAATTATTTATAATTTTCTGTGGATTTTTTACAAAGATATTTTTCTATTTTGAGTTTGTAGTCTGAAACAAAATAAAGCATTAGACTTGACTAATTTCAAATGCTTGCCACTTATAACTCACAAACCAAGAAACTAGAGAGAAGTCACTGAAGTCGCTGAAATCACTGAAGTACTCGTACCGCAACCATAAATTTTGGGAAGGACCACCCGCGTACATTTCACTTTTGCCAGCAATTTAAATTCATTTTCTTGTGCTGTTGTCGTGTGAACAAACTTCCACAACGTTCCCACAGGGAAAACTACTGAGATATACCAGAAATTGTTGGGATTTTTGGTAGATTTTTTCTAGGATTGCATACTTTGCGGATTAGCGCATTACTTAGTGTTAATAAATGTCTCTGGACAGTGTGTGGGAGTGAAAAAAAATAAGAACAAATTAGTAAAAAGAAAACTAATTTAAATGTTTTAAATTTAATTCTTAGAAAATTTAAAAAGTAAGACAAAGAAGAAATAGATGATTTAAAAAAATAAATAAATTTACAGAACTGAAAGAAAATCTACTGAGCTAATTTCAAGCCATGACATTGTGATGCCATCCCACACAGCATTTTATTGCATGTTTCCATTCAGTAGTTGCCCACATTTTGGCTACGTTTTTTGTGTCTGATTACAATTTTTGCATCGAATTAACTAAATCAGTCTCAAAGCTAAATTACCGAGCTACTCCCACAAGGACATCCCATGCCAGTCTGGGAATGGTAAGCACTGTTGGCCATCAAATTTTAATTTTGTTTGGCATGTGGTAAGCCTTTTAAATTTATGCGCCAATTAAAATGGAAGGATCAGCGTATGTTGTCCTACAATTTTCGCTATTGTAAATTAATTATTTGCTTGTTCCTGCTTATTTATTTATTTACTCTTTTATATTAACACTTCCACTCATAAGACACTTCTTCATTGACTGTTTACGTATCTTGTTTAAAATTAAAAATTCTCTGTTAAGTACTAAATATTTTATTAAGGCTTTTAATTTTTTATGTTTACTTACAGCACATTTAATAGTTTAATATGAAAAATGGTTAAAAGCTATAGTTTCACATTTTTTGCAAAAAAAATTTTAAAGGCGCAACATTTACTTTATAAGTAAATAACTTAAAGATACGTAAGCTAAAGCCATTAAAATAATTTTTGTGATGTTTCCATATTTTTGAATTCGTTTACTACCGAAATATGCCTTTTTAATAATCTAGAGAAATCTTTCTTATATCAATTATTAATATAACTCACATAAATGAAAGGAAAAAACACCTACAATGTGATAAGATGTATAGTAGGTCAGGTTAAGTTATAGTAGCTATGAAACTATATCCTTATACACTAAAAGCAAAATTACGATACTCTATAGGTACCTTTGATCGTACTATCGATACTATGTGCTTTGTAGATACCTACAATACGATTTCCTGCAGGTCAGACTAAAGAATCCTGTATCTAACAATAACGAAAATCTATCATAAAACTTTCTACAACTATTAAACTTAATGACGCTCTAGATATTTAATGTAGATTAATGTGAATATTATGAAAACATATTCCTAGTGAAGAGACTTACTCTTAAAAATGATGAAAATCAATTAGATACAATAAGATAAATTTAAGATAAGCTGTTATACCGTATAATTCTTACTAGAAAGTCTTATTTTAAATAAAGATGAAAATTAATGAGATACAGCATTAAACTTAGGGAAGATTATGATTTCATATTGTATCTACCTGAGGGAACTATGTGAAAAATTGTGGAAAATCAATGAGATGTTGCATTTAACTTAAATAAAGTCTTAATAATTAGTTAAGGTTCTTCTGCTTCTTCTTGGTTCCGTTAACTCCTCGTGATACATAGGGCCTTCAACTAGTTTAGGTTAGTAGTTCTAAACTGATCATTCTGAAATCATGTCCAACTTTAAATTGAGCAAAGGAAGATAACCAAAAATATACCACTTATTACTCTACTACATCTGGTTTTTTAAATTAAGTATGACATACTAAGCATCGAGACTTAGTGGATTTATTGTGTTAACCCCAGTAGTTTTAATGGTTCATTCAGCCTTTAATCAGTTGGAGCTTCTTTAATGGTTTTGAATTGTTCCATATATTACAAGGAATATATATAAGAAATAATATTAAAAAAATAATATATAAGAAATATTATAAAAGAAATAATATATAAGAGACATTATATAAGAAATAATATAAAATAAATTTTATATATAAGAAATAATATATAAAAACTATATATAAGAAATAATTCTACTCCCTTTGTCTACTGTTAAGTTTACTATTGTTCAGGTTTGAGTATTCAGAGATAATCTGATTACTTATTTTAATGTCCATAGTACACAAGTGGCAAACGCTGATCTTTGAAAGATTCATTTTGTTAAGATAGAACCTTAATCAGCAGTTTCCTGTCATTAACTCGGTTAGAATTTTAATATTCACTCTATTCAATGCAAGAATTTTACTTGGGACTGACTTTGAGGGTTAATGAATATCAATACCTTAAAGACATTTGCAGTACATCTAATAGTTTTTAAATTGAGTCTTCCCAGTATATGGGTTTGTGTATTATGTACCCTCACCTCAGAATATGGAATGTTTCTGCACCAATTAACTGACAATCAGGTCTTCTTTGGAGTCAATCATTTGGTTGCCTTTAAGTCCTCTATGTAATTAAATCATCTCTGTTTATCTGTATAGCATAACTGAATGAACTGAATATCAGAAATATAGATTTTTACATTTTACGAAAGTAAAACGGTTTTGTTTCACCAAGAAATGGACTGCCTCATACTTTCTGACAGTTGGTCATTTTAATAGGATTAATATTCGAAAACCATTTGTATAATCACTAATAAATATACGTTAATCTAACGTATTACTTTATTTCAAACATAATATATTTATTTTTTATATTTGTATATATCTTTAGCTTTAAGCGATAATTTCCTGAATTTTTACGAAAAGTGCTCAATGCTCAAAAACAAAATTATAAGTCCTTTGACTTATAAATTTGCAAATATTGTGTTTGCACTTAAAATTTCTAATTTTTGTTTTCAAAAATATTATAAGTAATTAAATAATAAATATATAAAAAAAATAAAAGTTCATAAAATAAAAACTTTGAGATATGAATTTTTTTGAAATATTTCATTAAAATGTTTAATTTTTTAGTGCCTGACACTTTTGTTAATGGTTTCCTTTCTTGTTTTGGTTATTCTTTTTTTTTGAGTTGTCAAATATTTTACCTAAAAAGCAAAAAATTGTAAAATAAAATAAAAAATAAAAATGAAAACAAGAATATAAATAAATTTTTTCAAAAAGTGTAAGAATGTAAAAGCAAACGTAAGCAGAGTCCTGCGCTAACATTAATTTCAGTGCAAATGATTTAAATATTTCCGTTCGTCATAAATTATTTTCTGCAGTTGCACTTTTATTGCGGTAACTCAGTTCCACACACTCTTTCATGTGCTTCCATGTCGACATTGCGTCCTTTGTGCTGGCACTGCACAAAGTCCTTTTAAGCCGGACGGACGTGCAAAGTTACATGATAACCGATTTTTTCGCGTAACCTCAGCACAGTTCACAGTCATGAGAACAGTGATACGCGCCTTGGGACAGCACACGTAACTTCGCTTAAGGTGACTTTCACTGCGATTTTTATTTTCCGACTGCTTTCCGAGAGGAATATGCACACATGTATCGCTTTTTCCAACGCTACATGTGTTTCCTCCAGCACTTCCACCGTATTTAACAGGAACAAGCAAGTGAAAGCAGGGCAACAGCAATTTTCGTACTTATTTGTTGTGCTTAAGGAGCTTATCGACGAAGTGCGCTTGGATTCGTTTACTGGGTAAATGTACTAATTTAATTTCTTTTGTCAATGTGGTATTTATTAAAAATTTAATTATCTTAGTTATTTCCTTTTAATGTGCAGAATTTATGCTTAATACATTGCTATGCTTTGTAAGGATAATGGACTTCGAACTATAAAGCAGTTCAGGGAAACTAAACTTCTGTGAGTAGTTTACACAGAAGCATAGTAAAATATTTAATAAAATCAATAAATTTATATATATGTTATATTATTACAGTATTATTGAAATGGTACAATGGATACACTTAAAGAAACTCTCCTAAGTTAATTCAAATAGTTGAATTATAATAAAATAAACTACTTGGTCAATCCAAGCACCAAGTAAATCAAATAAAAGGAATATTGGTTATATGCATCGTATACATATCTCGTGATTCCAGATCACAGTTCATATTTGGTGCAATGAAAACCATATAAAGCTATTTGACTCACATTCTGACAATAGAAAGGTACGAGCACATAAGATGATCGTATATTACATTCAGCGTTTCGCAAAGTCTGCAAATATCAGTATCCTTTTATCGTAGGTATTTTAGAGAGGTGATAAGGCATAAGTAGTTTAAGCTCAGATCTATTGAGACTAAGAAACCAATTACCACATTCGTTGTCGATTTTAACGAGATATTCGTATTGCATCAGACTTTTAGAATTGTCACAAGCTTCCACAATGGGTTTATATACACTATTTCTAAAATGGATTTAATGTGTTAAGTTATTAACAGACAAAATGGTTTGAGTCCTATACAGAAAGTTATTGCTTTTAAAAATTCTCTAATGAATAAATGTGGAATTAGCGTATACTTTATCGGTTCTAAATAGATATGTCACCATACCAGCTCAACACTAACTTTAACTATGTTTATATATTTTAGATACTACAATAGTACTACTCAAGTATGCTTATTATTAAGCATTTAAAATTTCAATTCACTCGAACATTCTCTGCATGTATAATCGAGAAAATCACTCAAGATCTCGCATTTTCGGTTTTTGTTTATCGTGTAGCCATAGATCTTTAAGCTACTTTGCTATAAATAGTCTCTTATTCACATATGCGTTTATAATCTGATTCTGTGTAAGCAGAGCTTGATACAAACACTTTCTTAACACTTTCTTAACTAGCAGTTCTCTACCATTATTTTACCGTTACCGCTACTTTGAAAAATTTGGATGAATATTAATTGACTTTGCTGGATAGATTTCTAACTCGTCGCCATAATCTTCCTTCCTTCTATTCTGCATGTCTAGGAACTTGCCACTGAATTTATACAAGTTCTTTCCTATAGGTCCTCTTAATCTCTTGCTCTGTATATCAACAAAATAGATATTTTTCCCACACAATTCCGTTGTTCAATTGTGTGTATAGAAAACCGTTCTAATCTTAAAAGAACCTTAAACTCTTATAAATATCTATTATCACCCATAATTATCATATACTACCTACTCACTTCTAGCATTTCATCCTCTGATTACTGAAAAGCGATTTCAATTGAAAGTCTTTCACAGCCTAATAGTTGAGGTCTTTTAGATTCAGTGCTTTTAGTAAGTTCAACTCTCACACTGTGGCTTTCGATGATTTCCACTTATCTTACTACATTTTGTTGAATCAAATAATTGATCGATACATTCAAGACCTAGATACAACTAGTATAACTACAAATGTTTATACATTTTCTGTTTACTATTTATAGAGAAATAGTAAATCCTACTAGAATTCAATATTATTTTTCTTTAAAACACACATTTGTTTATAACATTTACTTATACCATATATCTCTCAACGCATGTATAAGTTTAAATATTTAAAATGTGGGTTAAGTGCATGAGGCGAGAAGTCGATATGTGGAATTTGAGTTCAAATTTTCAAGTGATTTCAGTACCAGAAATATTGCATGCAACACATGCAGACAAGCAATATAAAAACCACCATCGAGTTTCGCCATGAATAAAGGAACTTTTAAAGAATGACAGTTACCGGAAATAACAAGTGGTCTTGCAGCCTCCGTCAGCACAGAAAAAAAGGACCATTAAAAACTGAAAACCAAAAAACACTGAAAGTACACTGAGAAAAAACATAACAGAAGTGAAAAGAGAGTAGAGAAAAAGCAATAAAAATGATAAAAACTGAAAAATAGGCGAAATGTGTAATAAATTTTGAGAACTTCAGAGCAATTGCCACTGCAACGTGTTCGGTCAGCTCATAAGTGTTCAAGGCAAATATAAGCAGAGGCGAAGTTAAAATAAAGGATAAAATTTTTAAATCGTATTCATAAA
This sequence comes from Teleopsis dalmanni, assembly GCF_002237135.1. Taxonomy (NCBI): domain Eukaryota; kingdom Metazoa; phylum Arthropoda; class Insecta; order Diptera; family Diopsidae; genus Teleopsis; species Teleopsis dalmanni. Next base: position 184,785,521 of record NC_051846.1, on the reverse strand, counting down.
TAACTTACCCGAATGGAAACGTTAAAAGTAAATAAGAATGCGAAAATGTAAAATGAAATGAAAAATAGTCGAAAGGAAAGCAGATTTAAATCAACGTGGCGTATACGTACTCTGCACTTAAATAAAACTGAAGCCATGCTAGGTATTTGCACGGAAGGCGTGAAAGTAACTTCGTCCTTTTATTGTGTTTTTTTTTCTACTTGGTCTTCTTAGATAGCTGAAGTGGTTGGTATGTGGGTGTAAGTTGTAAGTTGTAGGTTTTTTCAAAAGTTTCATTTTTTTTTAATTTTTTGTGTCTTGAGTATTTAATAATATTACACTTTCGAAGGAATTGCTTGATACTTGTATTTTTATTGGAAAGTTGGAGATGGACTTAAAGATTGTATACAATTTTGAATGATAGTAAAATTTTCTTAAATGTGAATGTGTCCATTAATCCAAAAATGATCAGATTTAAATATAATATAGTAATCAAGATGTCGCTTTAAGATTTTTAATACGAATAATCGTTTGCTTCTAGTTATATATATATCAAAAATTGTTCCAAAAGATTTTTTTAAAACGATGACCCATGATATCAAACTAAGTGAGTATAAGTACGTTACTTTACAAATATATAAAATTTTTATTTAAACAATCGATTGTAGGTATCGATCAGTGAGATCGCTTATAATCGCACAATAAATTCAAATTCATTTTGCATAATACTTTGATCAAAAGCGATTAATATGACGCATTAACTTCTTTAAAACGTTCAGAAAGTTTACTCCATCCACCATTTAAGTGAATTTCGAGAATTCTTTGAGGGTCTTACCTTAAAATCATTAAAGCGGATCAATAAAGAATACACTTTTAATTATCACAAACAAGATTCTTTCAATATTGCATATTGAACTGAAGCAATTTAGTACTGTTCGGAACCTCTTTAAAAAATTATTTCTTCTGACATAATAAAGTCATTTGTGATATCAGAATGAAACCACCTAAAATTTTTCCTTGATAAAAAAGTACACTAACTTATACTTTCATTTTTTTTAAAGGGATATCAATTTTCCTTTTTTCTAAAATGTTCTCAGAGGTTATAAATTATTTTACACACCGTGCACAGTGTCGCAAAATAAAAATTAGACGTTCAAAATTCAGTATTTTTTGAACAAATAAAGAAATTAGTATGAATTTATCCTTAAAAATGGCCTTTGAGATGGATTTTCTTAAGAATGCGTTGTATGTACAAAATATGCATATGATATGTGTGTATACATGGATATGTGTGTATACATGTGTATGTATTCTCAGAATAACATTTGTATTTTATTTAATAAAGACTCAGTTGATATTAAATCGCTGAATAAATTCCACAGAAACCAATTCCAATTCCAGAATATTTTAAATATATTATTTAAGAAAAATTTTATTTTAATTGTTTTAAGAAAGAATGTTTAATTATCACAAGTTGTAAAAACAAAGTACTTGGGTTTATATCTGGATAGTAATTTAACCTAAAGAACACACACATTCAAAACCGTAAAGCCTTAAGTCTCAAATTACGAAACTTATTTTACTTCCTCAGTCGAAATTCCCAACTGTCACTCGATAATAAGCTGCTTATATACAAAATTGTACTCAGATCTACATAGAGTTATGAGGTCTAATTATGGGGTATTGCAGCAGAGTCAGCCTTGCCAATTATCCAGTGATTCCAATCTAAAACACTTACTACGCATGTTCACACATACACCTTGGTATATAACGAATGAATAGCTGCATAAACAACTATGTGTTCCGACAATCATTAAAGAAATATCTCGTATTGTAAAGAATTAGACTCATCGTATTAAAACCCTCTGGTTACACATCTGATGTCCCTCTCCAATCCAAAACTTCGAGAGACGTCTTAAATATATATATAGAGGTCATACATTTCTCTTTTAAGTATTTATGGATATGTCACTGGGCATAGTCCATAAGCTCTTTTTGGCTTTAGGTCATAATAAATATTACTTGTTGTCATTCATACTTGACAGATTATAATAAAATAAATGCATTCAATAAAAAACAAAAAATTTTTTTTCTTCTGGTTCAGAAACCTCCGAATTTTGATCAAATGATTTTAATTCCATCACACTGTGCCGTGTATACTACATGGAAGTAACGTCGTATGTTTAGTTCATATATAAAGCATTTTGGTTGTGTACCTTCTGATATGAACTTATCAAAAAATTCAATCATTTTATATTTTTCTTTTTTTTTCATATAACTTTTCTCATGTTTCGTGCTGACTTTTAATCACTTCGACCGGTCAATCAATCAATCAAACCATCAAGCATGCCGCCAAGGGCACCTACATTTTTCTGAAACTGATTTTTTTTTGCTATTTTTGGCATACGCCTTGGCGCACCACTACTTTAACGACATCATCGCTGCTATCAGTGGCGAAAAAAAACAAAAACAATAGAAAAGCAAAAGCAAAAACAATAACAAACAAAATTGCATAAATTTTCACACTGCTAAAATTTGCAACTACAAGTGTAACAAGGTTGAAGTTTGTTTGTTGTTGTTGTTTAAAAACAATTGCATTGGTAAAGTTTTGTCTGTGGCTTGCTTACTTGCTTACTGCAGTCAGTGTTGAGCAACAAAAAATAAATAAAAAAACAACAACAACATCGACTGAAGTTTTTCTTATAAAATTTTTCGCATCTTTTTTTCACACTTTCGTTTGGAGAGCAACGTGAAATCGTCAATTTCTCAGTTTTTGTTAGCATACTTTAGGGGCGCTTAAGTAACTTGTTGGCCGTAAAAGTAACAAATTCCGTTTTTGCATAAAACTTTTTTTGCCCGCCGTAAATTTGTTGTTAAACGAAACTTAGTATTGAGTTTAGAAGTTTCGAAGTTATTTGTTGTGGAATAAAGTATTAAATTTACACGAACGCATTTCACATGGATATTTATGCAGCAAATGCACATTTAATAAACCATATTTTTCCACTGCACATAATATTGTAAACAGCGTGCATTATTATTTACTATGGATAATTTTGCATTCATAAATTATTGCATTTTGGATATTATATCCTTTTACTAGTTTATTTTAGCACTTTGCCTTATTTATTTTTATGTCATTTTGATTTTGGTTTCATTTGGTATATTTGGTCATAAAAACATAAAATGATTTTAGGCGCATATGTGTTTGCTTTTGACTTAACCAATGTCATCAAAATAATATTGCAAAAAATAATATTAATGTTTGTTTGTTTTGAATTTTACACATTAAAATAGATTTGCATAAATTATTACATTTTAATGCGTTGTCACCAATGTCGCCAACATTGTTGGGTCCAATGCCAACGCCAACGCCTATGACAACAGCAACAACAACACCAACACCAACACCATCGCCCCCAGGCTTTGCTGATAAAAATGTTGTCACATACTCTTTAGCCAAAACCATTAATTATAATCACTGATAACGTTTCGCCGTATAATTTATGGTCACATTGATTATCTACATTTTAAGGTTTAATTAAACTGTCCAAAGCGTAATTATATTTGCTTTTACTTTTTATAAAAAATTTGAAATAGAGTTTGGTAAGGAATGCAAATGAACTCATTTTTAATATTTCAAGAAAATCAGCAAATTTAAGCATTTGTGTATAAGGAAAATTTGACGAATAGGTTACTAGGTAAACTATATAGCTCAAGTTGTATTTAAACGTTTTGGGAAAGACAAAGCACTATAAGCAATATACTATATAACTTTTAAGAATCTTTTTATTCGTTATATGGAGATAAACGAATAAGGGCAAGTTTTTTAATTAAATAAAAATTACAAACTATTGGCAGTGCAATAATGCAAAAACATATTGTTTTTTTCGCTAGTATATTTCTAAAAATAGTGCTTAGCTACATCAACCACAAAATATGATAAATTTTAGCACATCTATCAAAAATATTATTTTACTATCTTTTGTACTATTCACTAGAACTCTAGCACAAATATATAATATATTCATAAACATTTTTTCTGGTTTTTAATTACTGTTACATATTTAGGTCCAAACAAGCTGTTACTACCCTGAAAAAACTCTGGTGACTTTAAAAAAAACCGCTTAGTAAAATTGGAGAATGGAAGTAAGAGAATGGAATGACATTCATGCGAAAAAACTATTAACAAAATAATGGTGCTGGTAACTAAATAAAACATGGTGCTAGCTGGTAAGTGCTTTAAATTGAACCAAACTATCGGCAGTACATTTTATCACCTTCTGGACTAGTCACTGGAACGTCATCGTAGCCACAATATATGAGTAATATTATGTTGCATTGGGCTAATTATTATAATATTCTTTGTAATATAATGCATTATATAATATAATTTATAATAATATTTAATAGTTTTTAAATATATTATTAAATATTATAATATTAATAAGTAGTATTAAATATATATATTTAGATATATATTAAATATTTAACATTATTAATAATTTTGGAAATAAAATAATAAATATTCATAATATAATTATATAATTGTATTCATTTATTCTTGATTTTAATTACAGAAGATTTCAGATCAGTGAAATCAGTTACCATTCTAAAAAAATCCGATAAATCTTATTGAATGTAATAGCTCAAAATATCCAGTCAAAGAATTTTTCACAAAGAAATAGAATGGCAACCATGGGAAAAATATATTAACAAATAAAAGTTGCTAATAACACATATTTTTCAGTATTTAGTCCTTCAAATCGAGACTAGCATCACGAAAATCTTAATATTCATTAGAGTTTAATTCGTATGCTCTAGTTCTGATACTTAAACGCTAATAGAAGCTAAATAAAAAAAGATAGTGCGGTTCAAAGGAAAGATTCTAATATGAGGAGGAAGTAAAGAGTTTGAGATAGCGATGGAATAATAAAATGGAGTTTTCAAATGTAAACTATAGAAGTGAACCTATAGATAGAATGAATCTTATAGGAATATAACCGAGAATTGCTAAAGAATCAAGAAGAGATTATTTACGACCAAGATTACGTGAACAAGCCAAGCCAGATTTATAATATACTATACATACTATACTATACAGAAATATACTAATTTGTATTGATTTTAGTATTACTGTTCGAAAGTCAGACATTTCGAAATTTTCGAAAATGATTTATTATAATTTTTTTAAAAAAAAGTTTTAGGTGAAATATGTAATAATATATAACTATTTTATAAATATGCATTGATTAAAATGTAACTGTTTGTAATTCGAATAATTTGAACACTTCAAAAATAATTAACACCCGTGGTTTTTATTCGCTGCCTGAAAATTAAAAATAATAATACAAGACAGAAATATTGCTAATTTTTTTTTATAAAATTACTTTTTTTAATTCGAACTTTGTCAAAATTTTGATAATTTCGAAAGCAATTAATTATAAAGATTTTTCTAAAATTTTTACTTATTATGACTTCAACTGCTTCAGCTTTTTTGACATAACCTATAATTGTAAGAAATGAATGACAACGTTTAAAAATTGTCATATTTTAGACAACACAAATGAAAATAGATTTTTGCTTAAAATAAAAAACATATTTTTGCCAAAATCCAAAAGAAGGAGTAAAAAGCTTTCTCCCGCTTTGCCGCAGTTACATTTAAAATCAATTAAAGAAAGTAGGAAACTCACAAAATACTGATACACACATACACACAAATGCACACAAATGGAAACGCTGGCAGTGAGAGAAAAAGTGTTAAGTTATCGTTAATTATTAAAACGCAGCGCACATTAAAGTCGTTTGTCATTTCCTGTCGAAAACGCGTTTTTCTGCCGCTTGTTCAGCAGTAAGCGGCACAAATTACCACATGTGGTTACCAAAAATTAACAGCAAAAAATTCAAAAAAGCAAAAACAAAAAAAAGAAAATCAGAAAATAACGCAAAAATATAATGCGGCAACCTTTCAAAAACATTTTCACATGTTTTTACAGTTTTTGTTTTACTGAAATTTTGCTATTTTTGCCTGGCATAAAGCTTCAATGTTCATTTATTAAATCCGTTCCACGGCAAAAATAATGTTCTTTGCTTTGCTTTGTCCGTTACTATATGTGCATATACGAGGCACTGTGATAACTAAAACCAGCAACACACATACGCCCACCGTCATGCACAATCTATAGTAGTGTTAGTGTATCGTATAAGCACACAAAACACAACAGCTGCATATGTGTGGTTTCATAATTTCGACTGTTCCGCTACAAATTTGCTCAGCACGTTAATTGTTTTTATTTTTAATTTTTTTTTTTTGCTTTTACTTTTGTATTTGTTTTTGTTTTTGTTTTGATTTTGACTTGGAGTTCAATCTCCGTTTTTGTTTTTTTGTTTTTGGTTTTTATTTTTTTACTAATGATGTTATTGAATACATGAAATTTGCATTGAGGTACTGCCGGTATATTAAGCTTTAATGAAAATAATATTTGATTTACGTACTGTTGAACGCATACACATGCACACACAAGGGCGTTTGCATGTATATGCACTCATCAACTGCATGTGTAGACATACTGTGCAATGGTCACGTTGCATTTATTTGCACTCAACTTTAAAGCAAAATATTTTAATTGTCTGATTTGGTTGGCGTGCAATTAGTTGGAAAATTCGATACAAAAAGGTATTGAAAACTTTTTAAGCAGTAACCAAAAATTATTGACAAATACCATAAATACTTAAATTGCAAATCAAATGAAATTCCAAATATGGATATTAAACATTCTCAAAAAGCATAAAGTGCACAGCAAAATTTTCAGAAAGCAAATATTGAAGTGGTAAGATATTCTATTAATATTTAAATATTAGAAAATAAATGGGAAAGTTTGTATATATTTATATAAATAAAATAAAAAAATTAATTCAGTCTTTAATGTAAAATATATCAATAAACAATTTTTTTATTAATATATATATAATTATATTATTTAATTATAATAGTCACTTCTGTCATAAAGTACAACTTATATTCACAAAACACTTGGTCTCGCCCGTGCGAATCGTGGGGTAACATTAGCATGACTTTCTCAATATTACGTTCCTAGATTAGGTTCTATGCATTAAAAAGAATATATAAATCATGCAACAAATATTGCACCTACAAACAGAATAGTACTGAAATTTAACAATTAAAAATAAAAAAAAAATATAATTAATTAAATCAATTATTCTACAGCTGGTTTATGATTTCGTTCTAATATAAGCACATAAAAGTCAAGAACGGCATTTGGTTAGATGGTTAATGAACACTGACTCTGATCCTCAAATTTGGCAGGATACGAATTTAACCCTTGGTACTTTCAATCTCAAAAATTATTTACGTATAATTAAATACAAGAATTATTTCCAAGACCACTCTGGTAGACATAGATTAAGGTGCTGATACTTCTGACTTAAAACAAAGAGAATATGCAAAACTTAGAAACAACAGCAACTAATAGAGGTTAAAACGTCAGCATCGACAAAACGTAATGCTTCGAAAATATGCTTTACTAACAATTATGTTAGGATTCAGGAAGTCACTACTGTTCGCTAACTAAGATGTGTCATCTCTATTGAAGGTAGCAGTAAAAATTATTAGAACATAATCAAAATAGCCTTATGAACTTGCTGCCTTCATAAATTTAAAATTTTTTTAACAAAATTTTTTGTCACAACTGAAAATCTATAACTTTTATATAAAATTATTACCTCTCTATGGTCCCGAAACGTAGTTGATGAAATGATGGATTAAACGCAAACTGCAGAGTGATGATTTGTAATAACTGCACTAATTGTTCATATTAAAAGACAAAAATGATTTGGGTTGGGTACATAGGGCTATGAGGGCCTTATGGTTAAATGTGTCGTTTAACATTAGAATGAAACCCTTAACGTTACAGATACATGGTAAAATGAAAACTATCTAGATGAGAACTAAGTATAACGAATCAGAAAAATCATATAACGAGCTTAGACACTTAGAATGAAATGGACAAGACTGTAGTTTTTTACCTAATATTGTATGTTGTATATACAAATTAGTAAAAGTAAACACTGCGGTAATACATACTATATGAATTTAAGGGTTCGTCTTGGGCATATATAGAAATATTCATTCCCATTGTCGTTTTATGTAGTACACTGCAGACATTGACACTTACTATAACTCGTAAGTATATGTAGCTATATATATATATAATAATAATAAATAATTTGATTAAGAAACATAAATGTTTAACATTTACAAGTTAAATATAAATTATATTATTTTCAGAATAAAGTAATGTTAAACATTTTTTGTACATATAAAAACAACAATTTCCGTTAATGTTGAAAGTATTGTTTTGAATATCAAAATACAGCGTATATATAAATATATATATATATATATATTTATACAAATAAGCACATAACTAAAGTGATTTAGAGAGTATTATTTTTCATTTAGAAATGCAATTTCTATTTCATTTAAATATAATTTAAAAATATTTTAAATAAATTCTTTTTTCAAAACTAATATTATTATTTTATTTTTGTTTTAATTTAGTTTAATGCAGAAAAACTATCTTAAAAATGAAAACATTTTATCAAATATTTCGGATTTTATTTCATTTATTTAAAACAGAATGTTTGTATGTAAATAAATTACTTTTATCATTGTGGATTGTGTGATATTTATGTTTTAATTGTTTCAAATAAAAATGAAGTTAAAGGAAAATAACTTTCCTCCAGTATGCAATAAAATAAATAAATCAAATAATATAATATACATTTTCATTAATGAAAATGATTAAATTATTTTAGATATTTCGTATGTTCTGCAATCAAAGTGAAGAAATAATTCAAATAAATAAAATATTTTGCAATGAAATCAGTTAAATTTAGAGTTATTTGAATGTTAGTGGAAAGTATATAGGTATGTATGTTTTTACTGTATTGTACTTTATGTATTATAATTATAATAATTATATTACTGATAGATATATATTGAAATTCAATATTATTAGGCACTTCAACACAAGAATTCAATCGAGAAGTGAATCGAATACACTGAAGCCGTAAAGAATGGTAATACTAAACGTCCACACAAAGAGGTTCTGATTTGACAAAATAGCTGACTTTGGAATCTTCTCGAATAATTATAGACTGGAACTATATGTTCGTCTTGCTGATCACAGCAATGTTTATAAAATAGAGGTCTGCACAATTGAGAAAATAATTCTTTACTTCGACAAACATGTCGCAAATAAAACGATGAAAATATATACTTGATATAAATATATATACCAAGTTACGATTGAACAATTGAACTGAATGGAATTAAAATAAAAACTTCGTATGTTTTGCTTGGGAGTGAAATCAGAATCATTTACGGATCCATATACTTAGTATGGGTTCCGGGATATAATAATATCTAAAAAAAAAAAATAGGAAGTTAACAAATAGGTCAGGTGGTTTAGGTGGGCCAAAACCATTCGACGGTGCTTCATTGAGCTTTTTTAAACTTAAAATTAATGAATGGCGGAAAAGAGTAGCTCAGACTGATTAGAATAATGTAATTGCCAGTAGACAAACTAAAAAATTCATGCCAAATCGATCAAAAGCTAGAACTAGGGTGCTTCTAATGCTGAACAGAAATGATAACCGACTTATCACAAGTTTTCTCACTGGACATTGCGAAGTAAATAAGCATCTATCGAACAGACTTTGTTGCGGAGAAGAGAAAACAGCAGAACACATTCGGTGTCATTGCGATAGTCTCAGACTGTTAAGCTGACAAATTTGTCAGGTGATTTACTTATCTTCCCCCTAGATGTAAATACCAATATTGTAATATCTATCGCCATTTGCAAAATATTGTTGAAACATAATGTTCAATAAATGTAAGAGATCAATAAATTTTAGTTAAACCAGACATATGTATTCTTTTCTGCAGCCCTACAATCTGAACAGTGACATGTATAGACCAGCGATCGTATTCGGTCTGGTCAAGCACAATATTTGATCGGTTAGCTAAAACGTGAATCTATGCTTTAAATTAAGTCGGGTATGAGTTCAAACCTTAATATTTGAAGTCTAAAAATATTTTTTATGAATAATTTAGTAGGATATAAGTTAAAATTTGGGTACTTGCAAACTAAAAAATTATTAATTAATTGTTAAATACAAAAAATGTTATGTAGTTTATGAGTATATTTAAATATAATTAAATACCTCATAATTTCTATAATGATGATAGATATTTGGCAATACCCGAACGAGTTAACATGTATGGTCAATATGGCTAGCTCTTGATTTATATTTAATTCAATAAATTAATAATAAAAATTTTGTTATTGCAATTCAATATTTTCAAAAACCTCTTCAATCCAAGAAATTTTTCTCTTCTCTCAAACAAATATTATAAGATATATTTTCTAATTAAATAATTCATTTCTTAATTTAAATTGAAAAATTATGATAAAAAATTTTACAACGAAAAATTTTTTAAATTTTATTCAAGTTATTTTTTTGACTAATCTCACAGCTGTTTTGGATTCCTCCAAACGCCCTTTCTCAGTATCTCTTGATTTAATTGTAAGTATATAAATAAAAAATATATAATAAAAGTATATAATAGTAGTATAGAAGTATAGAAACCCATTTCAAATAGCGAAAAGGATAATAATTTAAAATTGTTAAAATTCAATAATTTTTTACTTTCATGAAATATTTTTATGAGGTAACCATACAGTTGTTTTAGATACCTCGAGACACCATTCATTAGTGGTGTTTGAAAGCATCTATTGGCTTTATTTGATATAAGTACATAAATACAGAAATCCATTTCAAGTAGCAAAAAAGATAATAGCGGGGATATTTTAAAATCTTAAAATCTTTAAATATTTAATGAAGCTAGGTTTTCAAGCTAACCATGTAGCTGTTTTGGATACCTCCAAATACCTATCATCAGTCGTGTTTGAAAACATCTATTGGCTTAACTATCCGTACATAATTTATATACGTTGGTACAACTTAGGACGAGAATTTCTGACCACAAACACGACATAAAGCGCAGATCAACTCCCAATGATTAAAAGACAACATTATCAACCCATTGCTCCATGATGAACCATTCTCTAATTTTTGAAGAAGTACAGATCATCAACGATGCGTCAAATTGTCGTCGTTGACTTATGCTGGATATATTACACATTATTGATGTTCCCCAAAATTAGAGATATAATTAGATGTTAAGCTACAAAAAACACACAGAGGGTCTTGCACAAATCTATAGGTCTCTGATCAACCATAGAAAAATTTAGTTCATAATTAATAAATTTAAAATTATAATTTATGTTCCATTGTTTGTGGGTTCATTTAAAAAAAATTTTTTTGATCTTAATATCAAACTTCATTGTTTTTTCGGAAATTATGATTTACTTTGACTTAAATTATAAATAAATTTATATGTTAAAAAAACATTTCGTCAAAAAACATTTTGTCATTTCGTTTTTTGTTTTGGATATATGTATATATGTTTATTTACATGTATTTAAATATTTAATTTCTTTTTTTGTTTAGTATTATTGTACACTGAAGATGATCTAATAAATAGACCGAAATATTTGTGTTATAAATAATTTTGTATAAAAATTGAAATATGATCAAATACTTAACACAATTCAATAACTATAATTTTTTATTTAAAAAAAAACTTTTATAATTTTATGTGTTAAATAAACGAACTAATCTCAGTAAATTATAAAAAAATTTTATAATATTAAAAATATTTTAATTTTATGTTAACAAGTCAATAAGCAATTATAATTAAACTTACAAAAATTAAATATTTTTATATTAACAAATCGAAAAAAATTATTATAATTAAATTCACAAAAATTAAATAATTTTATGTTAACAACAAGTCAAAAGAAATTATTATAATTAAATTCACAAAAATTAAATATTTTTATATTAACAAGTTGAAAAAAATTATTGTAATTAAATTCACAAAAATTAAATAATTTTATGTTAACAAGTCAAAAAAATTATTATAATTAAATTCACAAAAATTAAATATTTTTATATTAACAAGTCAAAAAAAATTATTATAATTAAATTCACAAAAATTCGACATTTTCATGTTAACAAGCTAAAATAAAATAATTACATATCATTTTTCAAACACCGTATATAATTAGTCATATATGCATAAAACATAAAATACATATTTTTATTTAATGTTATTATGCATACATAATTAGTTGCCTAAATTAATCATTCGAATAGATAAGTGAGATACTAAACCCAATAATTTATGCAAGCAAATATAATTTATTTTGGTGTACAGTGAAATACAGCGAGCGTCATTAAAATGCATAATATTATTTGCTTAACTTAAATAATGAATCCATATATGAATTTATTAATATTCTCAAAAATATAATTTCTAAATAAATATAAATATTTTGTGTAAATTTCATATTAAAATAACGAAATATCGCACTTCATTTACCTTTGGCACTTTCAGCAGTTTTCAACAGTTTTCAGCATTCATAAAGATACTTCAGCGAGCAGATACTACTGCCAGTACGAAGCGCAAATGAAAATTCGTTGAATTGCCACTTGAATTAAAATGCGCAGGAAATGCGCTGCTGATGTTGCGGCTACTGGTTTGTCCGCTGCAGCTTCAAACATTAAATTTCACAGTGCACAGATCACAAAAAAAAAAACAACAACAAATGTCATACATGCTACTTACGCACAACGTCACTTAAACGCACGCACGCAAAACACAAACAACGTTATTAGTAGACGAAAAAAATACACAGCAAAAAAATTTGTCAAAAAAAAAATTTAATGAAATGAATTTATGAAGGACCACGTGGCAAGTGTTCCAACTACGACAACTACTGCAACTACTGCAAACTACAATTGCAACTAGAACGCCATTTACAACGAGAATGGCAGCAAATACTAAATTGCATTTCACCGGAACTGCTGCCAAATGTAAAGCGGTCGTAGGTACGGTCAGTTTTCTCCTCCGCGCAAAAATGGGTAAAAACGTAAAAGTTGCTATTATTTTTGAAATTTTATAACAAAATTCGCCAAGTGGAAATATTGTATTTTGTTCTATTATTTAAAAAATGATTTTTTTTCCTCACAAAGTATTTTCTTTTTTGTATGCAACGCGTTTGCAACTAATTTCAAATGCCAACTGCCAATATGGTGTCACTTCCGGTTCTAAAGTGCAAAACAACAAAACACCGTTTACTCTATAATTTAGTATGTTTCACTGTCCATTCATTTTTGAATCCACACAACGCTACGATTTTCACTTGTAACTCGACACAGATTCCGACAATTCGGTTCCGATTCTTTCGGTTACTGATACTAAAATTGATGCTGTTGATATGTTGTCTTCGTTGACGATATTTCTGTCGCGTTGTTCTTGTTTTTGTTTTTGTTGCCGTTGTAAAGAACAATCAAAATTTAAGCGTTGTCGCATCGCAGCATATTTGTCCGCATCCGGTACCGATGTCAACAAGCTTCAACTCGCAACTAATTCAAATCCTCACAACGGATTATTTCCGATGGCTCAGCTTCATATTGCACACAGTGCGACAATAGCTACGAGGTTAATAACGATGACAGGCACGATTCAATTTAGTTGAGTTCAGCATCGTTTGTATTCGGCTTTTCAGTTTCGTTGTCGTCGGCTATAATTTTGCCTTCGTGTAAATTTATTTTCCTTTCTACTTTACGACTTTAATGAAGTGAATTGCACGCATAGGACAACTATTTGTGTGACTTTGCTTCTGTGCTGGCATAAATCACGTAAAAGCTTTTCTTTAAAGCTCGTTTTGATTGTGGGGAAAGAGCATAAAGAGAGTAGCATGGTATAGACTTGCATTTGTGCCCTCAAGCAAAGCACGTGAACAATACGAATTCACATGCGATTGAAATAAGTATTACTTAATTATTTAATAATTAAATAATTTTGTAAAAAAAATATATTAAAAATTATTAATAATTATTCTTTTAATGACCAAATATTTTAAATAATAATTTTGTTTTTTAACGGGTCAATAGTTTTATTGGTCAATAGTTAAATAATAAACTTTTTAAAAAATTATTTATTTTTAAAAGATTTTATTCTAACCGATATTTCGACTAAAATCTATAGTCATTATCAGGGTACTATATAATATTAATACAATTCAACAATATTTTATACAGTCAAACTTCTATAACTACCATAACATTTTGCAAAGAAAAGGTTCGATTTATGAAGAAAGTAAAAGTAAAATATTTAGAAGTTAGTCTTATAGTGATTACTAGTTGTAGTATCATTCGTTTGCAAATAAAAATTAACACTTTTGAATGTGTCTTCTACTTCATTCTTGGAACGCTGACGAACAATTTCATCCACCCAACCCTCATTATCACTTTCCGTTGCGCTTAGAATCGGATCCACTAATTCAAAGCAATAAAGCTCAATAATATCGTCATATGTAGGAAAGCTTGATATACAAATTTCATTGTCAAGCACAATATAATCGTTAAGAGTAGCATGGGAAGTTATTTTATTTACTTTAAACCTCGCTTAATAATTCTGTTTCATCAATTCACAATCTTCATTACGAAAACTAAAGGACTGTCGTCCTGTTCATCCCAAGTAGAAAATTGACCAAATCCATCTTTTTTAAAGCAGTGTGCTATCGTTTGACTACTTACATCAAGTTTTTATGACATGATTTATGCAAGCCATAAGTATAATACCCTTCTTTTTATTTGCTTCTATATACTTTAGGGCTTATTTTACGATTCTGTTGCGATAGTTATACTTTTAATTTTGAATTACTCCCTATTCAAATGATTGCAATTTAAATGTCATATTCGGAGCAAGAAATGCCAATTTTATGCACTTACACAAAAAAACTTACACATTTGGTTTAGAAAAAGAAAATTCTCCTAACATCAAAATGGATTCATACTTAAAATAATAATTCGACTCATAGAATACACTTTTCCATATTTCTATTGCCACGTAACAATATTTTTATTCGAGTTATAGAAAAATTCGAATTATAGAAGTTCGAGTTATGGAAGCAGAATTGTATGCAATTTACATTCTAAAACACTGTTGCATTTTTTTAGTGCGAGTTGCAGAAAATTCGAGTAATAGAAGTTCGAGTTATGGAAGTTTGACTGTATATATCACAATGAAGAAATTATAGAATACATTAAAAAATAAAATTATTATTAAAAATTATTATAATTGAAGTTAAACAAATAAAATTTAAAAAAAACTGTTTATAGTTAGACTCATAAAAAAACTTTGAAAGCATTGTAATTTCTGTAAGGTTATCCCTTACTGCAATCTAAAAGATCTAATGTACCCCTAAGTCGGATTAGAGTGTTTCTCCAAGTCGAATTCTTTAATGAAAGACAGTATAAAGCCAATCTTTCCACCATGGCATGCGGTTCCTCTTTTTTCCCTACAGTATCTGCAGTCGGATTTGGATTGGATTCCTAACTTTATTAAGTGGTTATTTAAACTACAATGACCGGTTAGTATTCCAGTAATAATTCTTAAGTTATTCTTTGTTAGTTTTATGCAATCCTTAAAGCGTTTATAATTTCTTAATAGAGGGATATTTTGAACAATAGTAAATCACACAACAAAATCTCTATTATTTATTAATTAACTAAATTTTTGACTGTGCATTCCTAGATAAGGTTCTATACACAAGAATAATATAAAATCATGCAATAAATAATGGCGTTTAAAAATACGAGCGTTTTCGTAATTTTTTAATTGATTTCCAACTTTATTATTTTAAAATAGTTAAATTAAATTACAAGACTTAACAATTAAAAATATAAATATAATTAATTAATGCAATTATTTCACAGCTGGGGTACGATTTCATTCTACTGTAACACAGCAAGTGAATTTGTGAATGAACTTTCACAGCAAATTAATAAAATTTCAAATTCGAACATACAAGTCAAGTTCGGCTTAGGGTTAGTTAGCTAATGAACGTTGACTCTGAACTGCAAATTTGACAGGGCACGAGTTCAATTGGTACTTACAATCTCAAAAAACAAATTTAAGAAATAATTTCAAGGCTACTGATGGTGTGTATTTAGCAATACTCGAAACAGCCATATGGTACCAAAAATTCAAATAAAAATAAATAAATATTTTGTTGTTGCAATTCACTACTGTTAGACACCTTTCTATTAAATACAATAGTTTTTATTAAAAAAAATCGTCATTGTCGTCATAACTGGCGTTAAAATTAAATTTAATTTAAAAAATTAGTTCTAACATTTAAAGTTATAAGAGTTGGCAACACTACTCCAATAGTAAAAGCTTCAAATGTGAGCGAGAGAACCAACTTGCGGAATTTTGTTTTGTTTACTTTGAGAGAAGATAAAACCGGCAAATTTTACTATTTTACGATATAACACATTTTGTTTTGGTTTTTTTTTCACTTAATTTTTCGTATTTCCTCTTTCAGTTACAATTTTACGATTTTTGTTTTCATTTGTATTTTCGTCATGGAATCCCACAAAAGTAAACCCAACAGTAGCAGTTCCTTGTTGACATTCGTTAAAGTAACATTACATCAATTCTTGCTGGATGTTGAAGTTGTAACAACTGCAACAAGCATAAGGCAATGGCGGTATGGAGGAGTGGAACCATTGAATGCCGCAATGGAACAACAGGCAACACAAAATGCTGTCATATCGCCACAAGCTTATGCCTCCACAAAATTGTTTAGTGCACTCGTATGTGCTATGCACGTTAAGTGCACGAGCAAGTAAATTGGATTTTGGTTTTGGGTCCTATGGAATTCTCTTTAAGCGACCTTCCTAAAAGTGCTTTGAGAAGTTTACGTACGTATAAATATAGATATAACGGCTTTAGTTATGCAGTTGTTGTGGTTGTTGTTAGTTTTGTTGGTGTTGTTGGTGTTGTACACTGGATAAATTCGGTATCCTTCCTTCTACAGGCAATTTTGTGACTATTGCCTTTGTGATAATGAATAAAAATCTTTTTGTGACTCTGTAAGCATATGAAAAGTAATGAGAATGGCTTGTAAATATGCTAGATTTACGTTGAGGGAAATAGTTTACAACTATGTTTACACTATGATGTGTACACTGTAATTTCATTAAAAATAAGAGTTGCAGAAGTTTTAAAAGAATTACTACAAATTAAAGTTATGAGCAAAATATAGAATTCTTGAATTTTTAATACCAGATTAATTCTAGATAGAGGAATTTATGAGAACTTAATACAAATACGAATGTCCACGTTTTTTAAAACATTTCAGTCTAATAGATTTAAATAATTTTTGAGTGATTGAACACTTTAAATGCGCTGCCATTTCATATAACTGTAGGCACCTTTATCTGCCAATATGTTTCAAATTTGAATAACCAACAGGCAAAAATAAAATTTCTGCTAGACAAATGCAGCACTTTATGCCTTTGGATGTGCGTGCCAAGCTCGGAACATACAGTATAAGTCCACGAATACCAAGCGACCAAATTCAGTTCGTTTCAGTTTCTCACGTCGACTCTTGTTAGACATGACAGCAGCTAAAATGTTCCACAATAATCGCACGTACGAAGCTACGCACTAACAGGCAGACAGAAAGGCAAAGACGCAAACAGAGTTGTGCCAGCATAAGTTCGGACAGTTAGGAGCTAACTGCCAGCCACTACTCCATTGTAGTAAGTGCAATGGATCAATGTGTGCTTCCGACAAGCGGAAATGTTTCTTTTATGCTTTAAATGCTGTTGCTTATGGCACAGCAGCTTACCCTCACCCTTATCCTTACCCACTTCGATTATGCTGGTTTCATTATCATGTTCAATAAAATTTGCGGTGTACAGCATGCATCGATGTTAATACCCTTGCTATCGTCCACTTTTTCTTTGGAATATGTGACATACATTCGTTTGGTTTCTCGAAAATTTTTATAGAAATTTTGTGGGTTTCTTTGAAATTGAAACTGCTTTATGGAGATTTAATTTTCAATTTTTATGCTATATAGACTTTAAGATTTTATAAAATATATTTTGGTTTTCTATATAGAATTTAAATTATAATACTTCTGAAATTTTAAAGCATGATATTTTTAATGTTTAATTCTAAAGCATTATATATCTAAAGTTATTTCAAATAAATGAGATGTTCTCAATTTTTAATATTATTAGCCATACTCTATCAGGGGCATAGTCTTGTTATATAGAATCTCCAACAATTTCTATCTCTAGCAATATAAAGATATTCATTTAAAGATTTGCCGTTCAAAAATTTCATTTGTTATCATTCTTCTCCAGGTGTTACATGGTCTTCCTCTGTGTCTGTCACCATGGGGCTTTCATTGAAGTGTTGCGTTACATATTTCGTCGTGCGGCTTTCGAAGAGTGTGGGCAAGTCAGTTATATTTCCGACGCTTGACATGTTTGTTGACATCTTCTTGGTTTGTTTGTTGAAGTATTTTTATATTTGAAATTTTATATTTTCAAATTTCTGATTCATACAATAGATCAGATTTTACACAAGTATTGTATTGGACTTTTGTTTGAGGATATATTTCATTTTAATTCTATACACTGCGGAGATTATTGAGTTTTATTCTGACTTTTGATATTCTGCTATCCACAACTCTTGTTGCACCCCCATGTGTATTAATGTAGCTACCCAAATAGCAGAACTCATCGACGTACCCGATTTATCGACCATCAATTGTAAAAGGAGTTGTTAATGTACTCTTGACAATGTATGTTTTGGTTTAAGCAACCTTAACACGTAGCTCAACCTTAGATTTTTACTAGATCGTTGATTTTTGCTTGTAGGAGCTATTTTTTTGAAGAGACGAACACTATACAGTCAGCGTAGTTCAGATATTTCAGGTGTTGGTTTACCCTCTCCCTCTTTTTACACTTTTTTGATATATTTATCTCTATTCGTACCACGTATGTACGCTCGTTAAACGATTTGGATGTTCGGTGAATACTGTTCGTCTCCATTGTGGACGTCGTCTTTTTCTTGATGCAGCCGGGTACCATTTTAAGGCTGAAAGAACTATACTGCGCGTATCTTTTCTTAAGGAATCACCGAGCCATCTACCATATATGTTCTCTTTTTGTTATCATTTAATATGCCATTTCGCTCAGTAATCTCCAAAAGTCTGGCATTAGTGATTGTACGTGACCAAAAAATAGGTACGTAAAATGCGCCGTAAACAGCGGTTTGCAAAAATAATAATAAAATTAATAATAATAATAAAAATAATATAATAATAAAAATAAAATAATAATAAAAATTTCATAATATTTATTATAAACATTTATTTTTATTGATATTAACATTTATGTAAGGTGCAAAACTTAACGAAAAAATAAACTTTAATTAATAAAAAATATGGTTTCCCAATAGAACCAGAATCATATTATGTTGAACAAAAGCATTATTAATAAAATTTTTTTTTTCTGCTATATCGCAACTAAAATCTAACAGAATATAAGTTAAAAAATTATTTTTATTTCATAATAGTATATAAAATCCTTCATAAACCTTGTTAGAAATACTCGTAAAGGTTCTTAACTTAACAAATACAATGGAAAGTAAACTATAATTAATGGTAGAGGTCAACTCTGTGTTTGCCCAGCTTATGTACGGCGGCGACTCAACACTTTAGGACCCTCTTTTTTTTGAGGATATTGATTAATTACAAGAACTCACACTAAACAACATTCTGCGCTGCGCCAAAGGTTCTCGGTGATTTTAAACTCTGAGTCTTCCTACATATACAGTAACACAATGGGCCGATAGGCCTAACGGGATCCCCTAGAGATACAAGAACTCCCACTAAACAACATTCTGAGCTGCACCAAAGGTTCTAGGTGATTTTAAACTCTGAGTCTTCCTACATATACAGTAACACAATGGGCCGATAGGCCTAACAGGATCCCCTAGAGATCGTTAACCTAACCTAATGGTAGAATTCCCTATGTTATGGAAACTACATTGTTCCAATAATATGACTTCTACTTTTTAATAAATTTAATTAATTTTTTTTTTGCAATTCCACAACGTTACAAGAAAATCTAGTTCAGAATAACTAGAAAATTACTTTTTATTTTGTTTTCCATCAAATTTATTATATCTAAACCAATAAAGTGTGTAATCAGGGATGTCAATGCAATAATTTTTAATATTGATAAAGTAAAGTGAAAAGTGAAAGAGAATGCAATACCTTAAAATGTAAACAAATCATTTGTTATCTGAATAATAGGGCTTGATAGGAAAAATCTGCAAATCTTGAATGTCCGCTGAATAAACAAATTGTAGCAATTCGTGAAAAATGCGCAAAACCTCAATAAATACGAACAAAATATAACAGCAAATCCGCATTTATTGTGCACTTCAAAAAGAAAAATGCAGCAAAGCAAATAAGCCAACAATAAAAAACGAAATTAAAAATAGAAATAAAAATTGTAGTACTATAAACAAGAAACTAGAAAATAAAATAGAAAAAAAAAATAAATTTAAAAAAAAATTAAATAAAATGAATGCAGAAAAAGTAAACAGGAAGCAAAACAAACTGCGCTGCATGAGGAAACTAAAAATGCAACAGCACAAAATATGCATTCTGGAAGGCAAAAATAAAAAAAAACAAAAACAAAAAAAAAAGGAAAGCAATAACCAATGTTCAAACAATATTGTGCCATGCAACATGAGGCGTCGATCAATGCAGCACGACGCATTGAACCGCAGCGCCATAATAATACAATAGAATCCCTACACAAATAGCTGCAGCTGCATGAAATCCGATGCCATTTTGTTTAAATCCCAACAAAATGGCAACACTAACGTGCCAAAAGCAACCAAATGCGGCAAGGATTAAAGTGATGCATACTTTTTTTCGCAGCTTCTATTTGTTTTCATTTTTAAATTTTATTCAAACAACTCTTGTTTACACAAAACAACAAAAATATATATAACTTGAAAACAACAAAAAACAAAAACAAAAATAAATAAAAAAGAAATAAACAAACATCTGAAAAAAAATTTAAGTTGTGTATAAGGGTCACAGAGGGGTTAATATATTTTGACCTAGTCTGCTATGTAATGATGAAATTTTGAAATTGACTGCTAAGGCACGTTACAAACATAATATAAAACTCATGGTTATTGCAATACAACAACGACAACAACAACAACAGTGGGTTGAAATAGCTTGACAACAAAAACAAGAACAAGAAATGAATGAATGAACAACAAATATTCACTAACAAAATAAAGGCATAAGTAAACGCCAAACAATGCTGCCAACCTAAAAAAAAATTTTTTTTGTTAGAAAAATATTATTTTTTGTTTACTTTTTTTTTTGTTCAGTTTTAATACTTCAGGTGCCTTTCACACATCGTAACATTTTAACATTCTCAACTTTATTTTGGAATTATACATTGTTTTCGTTACCATTTTTGTTGTTGCTGTTGGTGCTGGTGTCGGTGTTGGTGTTGGTGTTGGTTTATCATTGTATCTGGCAGTGAGTGCGGCGTTGTTTAGTTAACGTCCGCCGTCATGCAATTAATTTTCAAATTCAGATCACGTACTGAGGCCATCACTTAACAATTTCATACGCATTAGTAGCGCTGTCGAGTGCGTCAAAGAAATTCATTCCCGAAATACGAAAATTCAATAGAACCAACTTCCTTAGCTAATCCAAAGTACATTTAACTCAAGGATATGACTTACACGAGGTCATATCAGCAAGCATCACCAGCATCACTAGCATCACCAACAGCAACATTCGCTTCAGCCACAGTCTTCACTGACTATTGTAAAGTAGAGGCAGACGCAGAGGCAGAGTCAGAGGTATTGTGTAAATGAAAGCTACTTATGCATCCGCTGGGATTTCATATCAAATTGGGAATTATGAAATGTTCATTAGTCCTTAATGTACATGTGTGCGTGCTTGTTTATATGTCACAGGATAGTTCATATTTGTAAGAATCTGTGAATATGTGTAGGTGTATGTGCCCGACCGCGTAGGTTTTACTCAATTTGTGTCGTTGTTATAATAGTCGATTGAAGTTATTACAGTTATGAATATAAACTAAGCAGTAAATTAGTCAGTTCATTTCAAAGTTTCTTTCATAAAGGAAAAGAACTCTGGATAACACTGAAATAAAGTAAAACTAATACTGATTAACATTATTCTAAAGAAAACTATAACAAAAAACCGCCTAAATGTGATTCAAATAAAGGAATAATATAATTAATAATAAAAAGATTAGTATAATTTAAGCGAATACCAATGACTGATAGAATGAGTGCGCAGACAATATCGCAGAAACTGGATGAACTATTGAATACTGTGTACCTATAAGTTAATTCACAAGTAAGTCTCTAATAAAAGACTAAATTGTGAAAAAGTATCACTATTGTCATTATACTCCGAGTAATCAAGAGCACTGAGGGTGCTGACGGGTTATGTAACAAAGAACTATGGTTTACATTTATATAAGATAAAAAGAAAAGAGGAGAATAAGATAAGAAACTCTAAAGATATACAATAGAAACGGTAAAGTTCCTGTTCTCAGTAGTACAAAGCTGCTATGTCTATAGATTAAGAAAGTATGTATGTTCAATGCAATGAGTCTGCAGATAATCTCGCAGGGCTTGATAAAGCCATTCACTTCTGTGTGCTAAAGCGTTATTGTGGAATAAGTTAGTTCACAAACATGTCTCTGATATAAAAGTTAATTGTGTAAAGTTATTGCTATTGGCGTGCTATTCCGGGTAATCCAAATTAAAAGAAAAGTAAAAGAGACAACTTAGTAGAACAAAACTAAGTCTGCTGGTAGGTTATCTAACAGACTATTGTGAAAAATACAATAGAAATAATTAAGTCCTCCTCCCCTCATTCAGTAAATCAGAGCTGAGACTGCTGTCAAGCTATCTGACGAATCACACTGACCTGTTTTACCATTTCAGTAATACGGGTCCCTCGATGGAGAGAAAATATGAGTTATTCTTCAAAGTAGATGAGAGCTGGAATGATATTCTCTATAACAGCCAAAGCTATGTGTTTCGACTCTTTATTGGTGAAGACAATAGCATTTGAATAAGTCCAATGTTGAATAAGGCTTATTACATTATTATTACATACATAACCGACCCATAAGCTATGCCCAGATTATTATATGAATTTAAGACTTATGAATTCTATGACATTATTGAACACTTAAGTGCCCCTAAAACTCTTCTAAGTGTTCATTATCAAACTAGTAAAATATAAACCCAAATCTTAAGCATTATTGCAAAACTAACCCTAACTATTTCAAATACACTTTTAATTTAATTCATTTATTATTTTATTAGAATGATTGAAATTTTAATTCATTATTTCATTTGAATGAATTTTAAGTATCACAAAAATATTTAATAATGTAAGTAAATATCTAAATCAAACAAATAGCAGGTTTCCGAAAAAAGTCAAGTATTTTAATGTCACAGCACGTAATTCATTTAAAAAATTTCAATTGTATATGCTTAGCACATTTAAGATCATTGCCTCCTTTATTTGGCTACACTACGAATCGATGTATCGAAACTACTAGAAGAATATTTGACAAATAAAGAAAAGCAATAGATTTTTTGATTCGATGGGTTACTGGTAGTTCTCAGTTAACATAAAATAAAATACCATTCCAGCATTCAAACACATATGCTAGTTATTGTGAGAACGTCTAAAAGCGCTGAAACCAATTCATAGCCACATAACATCATAACCCCGGCAAAAGTAAGGAAAATTTACTACAACTAAAATGTCTTCATTCGAAGCAAAAGAAATGACAGAGGAGCGTAAAGTAAGGGCGGCACACCAAAGAAAGAAAGCTGCCCATTTACGAAACCTACTCCAATATTCGCACGTATCAATATGTTTTTGAAACGTGATGTGAATTTACGACATTGTTCCGCCATCACCAACGAATTGGTTGTAAAAATTTTTCCTTTCCGATATTCATTTTTTCCCCTTCTTTTCATATATAGAATTCAGCTTTGAAATTTATGTGCGGAAATTGGCAATGAAAAGTAATAAAACGTAAATTTTCCACTGCGATGACGATTATGTGCACCAAAATGGGCCTTAGTAAATTTCACAGCTTTTCCTACGGGCTATTTGATTCATCGCAGCCATGTTTGAATAATTTCAATGCCAACAATAAAAAATAATATAAAATATATAAAAAATATAAAAAATAAGATAAAATAAATTGCAAAAAATGTTGCACTTTAATTCAATTCATTTTTAATGTGAATTGAATTCTTTATGGTTTTTTTTATTTTTTACTAAATTGTTTTAAAAAAAAATTGAAAAAGAAAGACAGTCTCATGGTTTTTATGGAAGCAAGCAGCGATAAATTTGTAAAATAAAAATTCAAAATTTATTTTTAAAAAATGCACATTGGCTTCTCTGTGCTGTTGCACTTGTTGAGGTGCACATATGCACATACAGAGGAGTACAGGACGACTACTCAGTACAGCACAGCACAGTACAGCACATTTACCTATGTTGGCATATTCACAGTTGGTTTCACTGCATTTTTCTGCCAAAATGACAATTCAAAGGATATTTACAACAAGAAATACCGACATTACATCACATTACGAATTCAATTACATGCTTTGGTTATTTTCCGTGAAGTTGATATTTGCACTTATTTCATTAAGTGAAATTGTGAAACATTTAAATTCATCTCAACGATAATTTGTCAGCTGGATGAAATTTTTTGATGACATTATTATTTATTTTATACCCATATTAAACATTTTTCTTAAAAAAATACTTATATCTAAATCAATACACAGATTAAAGTAAAGCTGCAAATGGCTACTTAAATCCCATAATTATTTAATAATTAATTATTATTGAGTAAGGGATCGTGCACTGCGACCTAAAAGATCTATTGTGCCCCTTTGTCGGGTTAGAGTATTTCTCCAAGTCCGATTTCTTTAATGAAAGACAGTATGGATCCTATCTTCCCCAGTCTTGAATCCTTATGATCCATGAAATACCCTCCTATGTGTTTCTTTCGCTTATGCATCAGTGCCGGGCACTCCCCAAGCACATGGTATGCCGTTTCTCTCTCTTCCCTGCAGTATCTGCAGTCTGAGTTGGATTGAATTCCTAACTTCGATAGGTGATTATTCAATCTGTAGTGACCGGTCAGTAATCCCGTAATAATTATTTAAGTAGAATTAATTTCAGTTGAATTAATTTAAGAAAAATACACAAAAATATATTGCCCTAAAGCAAACCCTAAAGCCCTAAAGCAAACAAAGGTAGTAGAACTCTAAATGAGTATAATTCTATATACTAAAGTCACAAAAATTAATTATATGCAACAAGTAGGTTTAGTTAGTTAGTTGAAGTGGAGAAAGGAACCAATCCTCCTCTATTAGCTACCAACGCCGTTTTAAAGCCACAAATCCTCGTAACACTGGGTAAAAGAATAGTCAAGCTTGAACCAGCCAAAACCATTTATAAAAACGAGTCTGGGTAATGCTACCGCCATGTGATTCGCCAAGTAAATTAAAGAAGGAGGCCCCTATAAACTTTAACCTAGTTCTGACCAGATCTGGACAAAGACACATTAAGTGTTCTAGTGTCATGAGCTGGTACACACGCATTGCAAGATATACTACAGGATAGGACTATCCTATCCTCATGCCGTCCTATGGTTCAATGTCCTGTAAAGACAGATATTAACCTAGCTACCTCTGATTTGATTTTGATTTGTTTCTGTGCAGCTTGTAGCGTAAAATATTCACGCTATCAAGAAGTGGTGCGTAGAAAAAATAAATGAAGATATCATAATTTAATATCAACCATTGCAAAGCTACCCAAGACTTTCTCTGGCAAGCAGTAGCCGGAAATAATGTGTATGTAGTAGTACTATCGCAACCATACGATAATACTACCAAACGTAAATCTATAATTGACTTGGATTTTCCAGATCACGTCACAACAAACTTTCACAAAATCACGAATAGAGAAATCGATCTATACACACAGTGATCCCCTGGCTATAATTTTGGAAGTACCTATGCAGCATAGCGAGGCAACAGATAGATAGAAGGATCTAGTATAAGAAGTGGAATTTATCAGCTTTTGATTCAGACGGTTTTTCTATAATATGGCAGGGTGCTTACATTTCCAATACAAAAACGGAAGACATGGCGGAACAAATAAATAGTGACAAACAATAACCTTTTTACGAATAGTCTAGCGAGATAGCCAAAACTTGTATAAGAGCATGGAAAAAAATGTGAAATTCGATAAACCGAAAAGATTTTAATGAGCTACATTCGGATCACCACATGCGAACAAATTATCTTAAAAACGCGATTGAATAGAGTAAAAGTTGATGTTTTAAGCAGATGCTAGATAATCGACGAGGATCCATAGGTCCTAACATACAAAACAAACATGCACAAAGTAAAAGGGCGAAGAGTGCTCGAAGAACAAGGTTTGGTGGATGATCATTTTTTGCTGGATGGAAAATTTATACGACATTTAAAAATCAAGATTAAAATTTTTTTTTTGATGAAAATTACTCATAAAAAGTATTTTACTACATTATATAAGCAATTTACAGTGCCAACGATCTCCCATATATTCATATCATCGTATTTTTTCGTGTTAACACAAGAATCATACTATAGTTTTGGTGCTGTGAATTTCATTTATAGTATTCTCTATTTTTCTTCTTCTTGAAGCAAACTCTATTCACTTCATTTTTCACCTCCTTTTAATCTCATGCTAATTTTTTTTTCGACATAAATAAAGTTATTTTCGAAAAGTTCACACAGAAGTTGATATACTGGTAAGCAATAATCAATATGAATACACTGGCGTATGTACGATTGCGTTATCCTTTCTTGTATTTAAAAATTCGTGAAAATAAAATTCCTTTTCAATAAAATTGAATAACAGAATAATATTACTGTGTGTTAAAACGAGAATAAAAAATAAATCAATTTTTCTGTCTTTAACTTAAAATATATAACGTCCTTCATATTTTTTTTTTCGATTTCTTTTTGGTTTGAAAATCACTTGATGATATTTTTAAAATATTCCTATTAAATATAATTCTGCATTAATTTTTTTTATTTACTTAACATATTTCATAATATTAGAAGTATTATTAAAGTATAGATTTCATGTTTAAAAACCAAATACCTATATATTCATATAAGCAATACGAGGTCGCAGTATTCGAATGGAAAATATTTGGGCAAATCAAACGAATTCAAAGATGACACCTGTAGAATTTGCTATAATACCGAACTGGTTCTAGTTGTTCAACAACAAACCTATCATCCGTTTTGACAATACACAAATAAAAAAATGATTTATTGACGTTATATGAAAATTGAATAACTGTTTATTCAATTAGTCCTTAAAAACAAAATCAAGATAAAAGAAACAATAAAAGTAAATGTTAATACTATATGTTAAACATCTAAAACCACGAAATTAACATGAGTAGCCATTATAATTGAAAGAAGAGCCTGAACCTAAATTGCATCCAATACTAATGATATATTCAAAAATGTGTTAAAATTTCCATTTCTCTTAGGTTTTTTTGATTGTTTTTATTTAATACATAAAAAAATGTACAATCTGCATGAAAAGTAAAGTAATTCACATAGTCATACTAGATCACAAAGAATACGATACATCTATAATGTAGTAGTTTAAGTATTGTAGATGTATGATAGTATATAAGTATTGTAGTCATAAGATAGAATTAAGCATACACATGTAAACTAAGGTAGAATTAAGAGAAAGAATAATAAAAGAGACAGTTGCGTGACGACCGTTGAACAAAGTAGATGTTGGTTGTTTCTACTAAAATTCAGAAGTGGGATCAAGTAAAAAAAAAAAAAATATTTTTTTTTTAAAGCCCGTGTGTAATAAAATATATATATTTAAAATATTTATATAAAACTGTGAAGAATGGATGGCATAGCTGACGTTTTATGTTTTGATGATCTAACGGTGGAGGAGCTAAAAAATTGGCTGACAAAATTGAAGTTGCAAGTAGGTGGAAACAAAACGCAGTTGATTGCGCGTTTAGCAAAAGTGCCACAGCATATTCGCAGTGAGTGTGCGCCGATGAGTATAAAAAAAACAGTGACGCCAGAATGTGATGAAGCAGTTGAGCAGTCTGTTGTACAAAATTGTGAAATTATGAGTAACGAGCGAAATCAAATTGTAAGGGAGGAAGTGAATAACAAAGAAACGAAGGAAGCAAAAATGCAAACAGAAACTACTATTAGAGAAGAAGAAATAAAAAAAATGCAACTCATGCAAAAAGAAATTGAGTTGCTTAAGAAAGAGCGTGATCTGTTTGAAAAAGAGAATGAATTGACAAAGAAAATGACTCAATTACAATTAAACACTTCGAGTTTAAGCGAATGTGAACATTCAGTACAAAGAAAAGAAGTACCGCTCATAATATTAAAAGAATTTTTACCGGAATGCGATGGTAACAATTTTAATGTTTGGGTTACGCAACTTGAAGCGTTAGAAAAAGCTTACGAATTAGAAGACAGTGTAGTTCGAACACTTATTATAGCGAAAGCAAAAGGTAGAGTACAAAATTGGCTCCACTCTACACCAAATGTTCTTACACAAAGCAGTAAAATATTGATCGAACAAATGATTTCCGTATTTGGCTCAAAAGAGAGTGTTGTTCAATTGCGTCGCAAATTTGAAACACGTTTGTGGTCCGATGATGAAAAATTTGTTGATTATTACAACGATAAAATTGTTTTATCATTACTGATAAATATGTCGGAAGAAGAGTTAGTTGAATACATTGTTGATGGAATACGTGATCCACAATTGCGTATGCTTGCAAAGATGCAGCAGTTCAAATCAAAAGAAAAATTGGTAGCAGCGTTTGGCGATGTTAATCAAAATACTGCTAGGACAGTGTCGACGAATGAAAGGCGTGTAAAGCAAGGCTTAAGATGTTTTAACTGCAGTAATACTGGGCATGTTGCCGCTGAGTGTCGTCAACCGAAACGTCCATTCGGAGCTTGCTATGGATGCGGTAGTTTGGAACACCGGGTTGCAGTCTGTCCCAGTAACAAATTCAACGTCAACGAACAACAAAATAATTATGTAAGGTATTTTCGTATGTCAATTATAGGCTTATATAAAGTATCCTTATTTTTAGAATGCCTAATAGACTCTGGCAGCCCAATTAGTTTTTTGAAAAAATGTTGTGTACCGGAAGGGGTAAAGTTAAATGAAATTTCGAATGTAGAATATTTTGGCCTTAATAAAAGTAAATTAAAAATAGTTGGAGAAATAAGTTGTTTGATATTTTTGAATAAAAAAAATGTAATGATTAAATTTTATGTAGTTGCTGATGATTCTATGGGCAGCCAAGCAGTCTTAGGTAGAGATTTTTTAAGAAAAAGCAATGCAAAGATAATATGGAAAAATTGTTGTAAAGATCAGCCAAAAGAAAAATGTAGATTTAAAAATCAAAAAAATATAAAGTTAAGTGATGACAGTAATTGTGACGATGCAAAAACTTTTGAAGAAAGTATTTTAGCAATCGATATAAATGATGAACATAAAGAAAAATGTAATATTGGTCCAGAAGTGTCATTTAAAACAAAAGTGTTGTTAGAAGAGTTATTTACTAAATGTTATCTGACACCAGTGCGTCCAAAAGAACCCGAGATAAAGTGTGAAATGAAGATCAGTTTAGATAATGTTAAACCATTTAATTACTCCCCAAGAAGACTTGCATATACAGAAAAAGATGAGTTACAAAAAATGTTAGATGACTATACGTCCAAAGGTATTATTAAGGAAAGTGAGTCAGAATTTTCTTCACCAATTGTGTTAGTGAAGAAAAAGACAGGCGAATTAAGAATGTGTGTCGACTATCGTACATTAAACAAAGTAACATTAAAAGATAATTATCCAATGCCCTTGATAGATGATTTATTGGACAAGTTAGGTAATAAAAAATGGTTTACGAAATTGGATTTGAAAAATGGGTTTTTTCATGTGTATATGGATAAAGAAGCTGTTAAATACACAGCTTTTGTTACACCGTTAGGTAAATACGAATTTTTAAGAATGCCGTTTGGTTTGAAAAACGCGCCTTCGACGTTTCAAAGATTTGTAAACAAAATTTTTGCTGATATGATTAAAAACAATAAAGTGATAATATATCTTGACGACATTATGATTGCAACAGAAAGTGTAGAAGAACATTTAGCCACTTTAGAGGAAGTCTTTAAGAGACTAGTAAAAAATAATTTGGAGTTAAGACTAGACAAATGTGAATTTTTATACAGAAGCGTTAAATATTTAGGGTATAGGATAACCGGTGAAGGCATACAAGCAGATGACGAAGGGTTGGTGGCTGTTAAAAATTTTCCGTTGCCAAAAAATGCTCACGAGCTACAAAGTTTTCTGGGGTTATGTTCTTATTTTCGTAGATTTATAAAAAATTTTTCATTGATAGCCAAACCTTTGTATGATCTTACCAGAAAAGAAAAACGGTTTAGTATGGGTTGCGAGGAGTTAGCATCATTTGAAACACTGAAAGGAAAATTAGTAGAATCACCGATCCTTGCCTTATTTGATCCGAATGATAAGACAGAGTTACATACTGACGCGAGTAGTATTGGGTTTGGAGCTGTATTAATGCAGAAAAAAAAAGATGACAAATGGCATCCAGTATTTTTTTTCTCCAAGAGAACTACAGATACGGAGTCAAAATACCATAGTTTTGAGCTAGAAACACTAGCCATAATTTATGCGTTGGAAAGATTTCGGGTGTACTTAACGGGACGAAAGTTCAAGATAGTTACAGATTGCAATTCGTTAACACTCACACTTCAAAAAAAAGAGTTGAATCCAAGAATAGCCAGATGGGCATTGGAATTACAGAATTATGACTATGAGGTACAACATAGGTCAGGAAAGAACATGCAACACGTAGATGCGCTAAGTAGAAGCACACATATATTAGTAGTAGAGGGAAATTCGTTCGAACAGGATTTAGTAGTATGTCAGAACAGGGACAGTAAGTTAAAAGCTCTTAAGGTGCAGTTGGAAGAGGCAGAAAGTAAAACATATGAAATGCGTAATGGTATAGTTTATAGAAAAAATAATAACAACAACCTATTATTCTGTGTCCCTGAAATAATGGAATCAAACGTATTACACAAATATCATGATGAAATGGGTCATGTAGGGGTTGACAAAACGGTAGAAATAATTTCCAAAACTTATTGGTTTCCAAACATGAAGAAAAAAGTAGACGTTCATATAAAAAATTGTTTAAAGTGTATTGCTTTTTCAGATAAAAGTGGTAGACATGAAGGTTTTTTACACAATATTCCGAAAGGAATAAGTCCTTTTGACGTTGTTCATATCGATCATTTTGGACCGATTGAAGGAAAGAAGTGTTCTATGAAACACTTGTTAGTTGTTGTTGATGCGTGTACTAAATTTGTCAGGCTTTATCCAACAAAAACGACAAAGTCAAGGGAGGCGGTGCAAGCATTATGCGATTACTTTAGAGCTTATAGCAGACCCAGGTGTATTATTTCAGATAGAGGGTCATGTTTTACGTCTGGTGAATTCGAGTCATTT
>NC_051846.1:184744553-184753685 GCF_002237135.1 Teleopsis dalmanni | reverse complement strand
ATAGAATGCTACAGAACCCATAGCTTCACATTGCATTTTCAATTTAGCTTGCTATTCAGTAAAAATCCTTGGTATTGTTAACTGTTGTTCATTTATGGTTTTAGTGATGAATAGCACCATTTTGGTCGTTACTGAATTAATACCAAGTTCACAACTTGTGGCCCAAATATTTATTTAATCAAGACCCTTTGCATAAAAAAACTATAAAAGTTCTATTATCACAACCAACAATTTTTACAAATAGTCTTAGTCTTATAATAGGTATAAGGTAAATTTATTGTTCGATATTTCAAAAATTTTGACTTTATTTTGTTATATTCTCAAAACTTCTATATACAAATTATTTAAGTTAAAAATTGTTTTGCTTTTGAATATCTGAATATATGTACACCTTTTCGTTGGATTTTTAATAATCTATGATTTAGTCAAGACTTCTGCACCCAAAATCACTAGTTATGTGGACTTTATCACGATCAGAGCTGTGTATTACTGATTTATTTTGTAATTAGATTGCTCTGTAATTGTGATGGAATTAGTAATGGAATTGATTTTGCACAACTCTGATCAGGATATTGATATTATTTAGTGAACTAATATTGGATAAGATTGGTTACTATGCTGATTATGTCATAGGAATGAATGACGTCGCTCAATTAAAGAGAACGTTTGAAGCGCCAGTTGAAAGACTATTCCTCTTTATTTTTATACTGGTTTCTATCACTATAAGTAAATATTTTTGATTTTATGAGAGAATTCATTAAAGGGTTCATATATTTTATATAAAAGATATCACCTACTTTCAGTAAGATTTCTAAGTTCATTTGAATTGTTCACTTTTCCTTCTCTGGCTAGATCATATTGTGAAGAAGAATAACGTTGCTCAAGCATGATAGTTATCCTCAAGCATAAAGTACTAAAAAATATGGGTTCTTCTGATTTCAACAATATTAGTCAATATTTTTGGATTCCTGAAAGGATTCATATATTCTATCTCACATATATTCTATATATTCACATTCTATATTCTATATTCACATATTATTCTATATTCTATATTACACAATTCTAATGTGGTTATCATACAGCGAAATCTGATAAACACAGGTAGATACAAAGATATCAAATCCATCATATTATAAAGCCGCGTATTCAGTTATTCTTAGTGTGACTTAAAACTGTCCACAGATTTAATAAAGTTAAGATGATATATCACCAACTCAGATAATATATTTATTATTTTATATCTTATTATAAGATAAGACATTCTTATAAGGTATTGAAAATTACATAAGATAAGACTTCTTCACATAACACATCGATATTTTCAAACTTCGTAATCAAACAATTGTCTTTTTTTTCTCATTTAAAGACTTTATATTTAAAAAATAATTGATATTGTTTTTCCGGTTTAAAGTTTTGTTATTTATTTCCCTTAACCAATGCAATTTAAACAATTTAAACATTTAAATAGTGAATATTTTTGGTCTCAATTGATTGACTTCATAATTGTAAGGACACAAAATAAATTATGATGACCTCATTTTGCTGTAATTATACACACACAAACATAAGAAACCACACGACGATTATAGTAACCAGCATTGACTCTTGCATGCAAGTAAAACGTAATAAGGATGCAAAAGGATCTTCTGCACCTGATGTGTATTTTAATTGAACAATGAAATTGGCAGTAGCAGTAGATATAGTAAACAATACCAATACTGAAACCAACAACAACAATAATAACAGCAACAAGAATAGCCAGAATGGGTACTGTATTGTCATTGCTGGAAACTCAAACAAAAGCACAACATAAACATAAATGTATAATTCCGTTATAATTGAAATTTAATGCCACGCCCACAGACATGACGATTCACACTTACGAAACAATAGAATAAGTGTTCGCTTTTGCCATGCAATTTCTATACCATATAGAGAAGTATATAGAAAGGTGAATACGTAGTGATCTTATCCTTGCTAAGGTCCTGCCAAATTTTGTAAAATTAACTGCAACAAATGGTTAAAATTGTTAACAACCAAATTTGTAGCAATTGCTTATTTACAAATATAGCTGCACTTAATGTGCAATGTACAACATGTGGCAACAGTAGTGCTAAAGGACATCGGACACTAGCACATTAAGGACACTAGCACAAACTGCATGGCGTAATTTTCGTTAGAAATATGGTTACGAATGATAACAACAACAACAAATGCATTACAAACGTGCTTTTGTAAACAAACAGAATATAATATCAACTAAATTCGTATGCGATACTTTAAGCGCAAGGACAATAGAGAAAGGACAACACTGAAATTAGAGAAGAAATCTATTTATAATTCCAGTAATTTAATATTTATACTCTAATAATACGTACATAAAGCGCAGATATTGTAACATCAGTAATAGTAATGCCCAGCCTTGTAAGTAGGGATTGTCTTGCAACGTACATAAGCTTTATTTTTGTTTTTAGTTTGCATCCTTTTGAATCCTTGCGTAGTATGTTTGTATTATTGAAATAAAGTAGCAGGAATGAAGTTATTTCGTAGAAATAATACCAAGTGAAACAGCATTTGTAGCGATGGCATTAATACTTTAAGTTGCATAAAACGACTATAAAAAATATATATATGTGGACAGACAGAAAAAGTACATGTAACATGCGAGCAAAATGAAAATGATATGATATATCCTTGAGATGACATAAATGTGTTTGTGTGTGATATAGTTTATAAAAATTATAAAATAGCATATTTTAGTAGATTCTGCAGGTATCCTGTGACATAAGTGTTCACTTCTACATGCTGTGATACTGTTATTGTTACCATTACTGGTACGGTTTGCCAACGACATTCACAGTTATCATTTCACTACTTTATAGTGCAATGCGTTTATTTTATTCCTACTTTTGGGTTTCCTTCACAATTTTTTGTTTTTTGAATTTTTAATAGAACACATCTGCAATTTCGCTCAAAGTAGTCTTCCTTTTTATAATATTTTATATCATTGCACAGTTCAGTTTCACATTTAGTATTTTTTGTTTTGACAAATCCTTTAAATCTACATTAAGACCAATAAAAAGTATCACAGCTGTGCTCTAGCGTGGATATAAAGTTTATGTATGAAATTCGTTTCATGCAATGCATAACCTTTTTGGGTGATTAAATTGTTTAATGTGAAATTCTCTGTATTTTAGTTTCAGTTTCAGTTTCTGTTCACAATCAATTTTGTTAACACTTCTCTGGGGGGTTTTATGCGCTTAAATCGAAAAAAGTTGGAACCATAAAAACATTGACTGTAACCTTGGCATTATCTGCAGTAGTTCACACGTGAATACAAACAAGCGTACAGGATTATAAGAAGAACAATTATTTATAATACATATTTTTTGACGCAATATATCACTATAAGATATTATAAATATAAAAAGAAATAATATTCGTACATACAGTGAAAAATATGTTAAATGTACATTCTCATAAACGGACATATCTCTCTTAATCGTGTAGTGTTGCTACTCCTTAGTTTGCAGTTTTCATACATCGTATATTCCCTTATATGGGCAGTTTACTTAATGTACAAAGAAAACTGGTCCTATTGGACAAAGCAGTAAAATAATTTTTAGTGTATACTAGTCGAGTACTGTTATGAATATAGAACCTAAGTATTCTTAGAAATAGTTTTCTAAGATTGACAGTTAGTTGAGAAATAAATTGTATAATATTATTAGATTAGCGAGAACTGTGTATTGGCGATTGCTAGAGTAATAAAAACGATTATATACAACTAAAGTCAGCTTTTAATTGTTTAACGGGATCCAGAGATAACGAACGACTTCGCCGAAGTCGAAACGTACGCAACAGTATATATCTCATAAAAACAAAGTAGATCCAGTACAAAAAGGATTACTGAGATTATATACCAGAATTAATACAATCCAAATCAGTTATTGGTGCCCATAATAATACCAGAATTGTATGGACCTATGAAAAGAAAAACTCAGATTCATAACAGAAATATTAACAGAGGACCGTAAACTGAAATACCACCTCACGACACTAGGTATATGTACGGGTGCAAGCTGTAGACTCTGCGTAGAGAATGTAGAGTCGGCTATATTTATATGTGCACATACGGAATAGATTCCTGGGCATGTTACCATCCTTATGAAAGATAAATAAAAGTAAATTCTTTACTACTATTGACGCAACAGGGCTTAAGGACTTGTTGTAAACCAAGAAGAGTGCACAATAGACTCGACGGTCGCAGTACCACATTCCATAGCAATAATAATAATAATATCAATGAAAGTATATAGTAAAATTATTTATATATTTTATATTTTATATATTTTTTATATTATTAGAGATTTATTAGAGATTGTATATATATTTTTCATTCGACCTGTAGTGAATTGCAACAATAAAATTTTATTATTTTTAATTAATTGAATTTTTTAATTGACTAATCGATTAATAGAGCTTCAATTTTATCTATATCTTCTTTTTGTTATTTTTGAAATTATTTTAATAACAATTAACAGTTTAGTAATAAGATATAGACCATATTTCATTCAAACAATTACTTTGTTTCCTTACTATATTTTATTCCTCTTAATCGTATTGTTTTTATATATACCTATGTGAATACATAAAAATGTGATTACTAATAGTGTGTTTCCACTGCCTTCGTTAGACCAGTTTATTTGCTTTTCACTGCTTATAAGTGTAAGTGTTACTTACTAAGTTTATTTTATTAACCATACAAAGCTTTCCTGCTTTTTAACTTACTTAAAAATAAAGTAAGGAAAATTAGATCAAAGCTGTCAAATGCAACCCTTAAAAATAAATTTCCCACAAGGG
This sequence comes from Teleopsis dalmanni, assembly GCF_002237135.1. Classification (NCBI taxonomy): domain Eukaryota; kingdom Metazoa; phylum Arthropoda; class Insecta; order Diptera; family Diopsidae; genus Teleopsis; species Teleopsis dalmanni. The sequence continues at coordinate 184,748,819 of NC_051846.1, read as the reverse complement.
AAATTACCAAAATATTTGACATATGTTTTATATGTGAAATGTAAACTAAAACCAGCTGAGCTGTAAACAAACGCACTTAGGAAATGAGTATTTAATAAAATCTTTGTTTTAATTAATTGAATATGTAATGGATATATTATGTATTATTATATAAATGATTTAATATATCAATTAATATTTAATTTTTTGTGTGATTATTAGGTGTAGTTTATTTAAACAAACAGAAGCTGCCTTAGAACTTTCAAAGAACTTTATGACACATAAAAGATCTTTCAGATGCAATAATCAATTTGTGCCAATGGAAACGACCGAATCTTAATTTAATTAACAAAAGTTATTTTAGCTGTAATGAAAACATGTTAATACAGAACGTTTACACTGGTTTGAGTTTGGCAAGATTTTTATGTTCAAATGCGAAAACATTTTATTATCGAATTTTATATGCGTTGGTGGAAAAATAAGTGTGTATGCAAAAATTTTGGCAAAGTGCAGCCAGTGTGAACACTGGCTTAAGTAGGTTAAATACTTTACCATTTTAAGGTTAAGTAACACTCCGCTTAAAATATCTTTCATTAAAAAATATGTACGGAGTTTAATAAATTTTTTCAACTTCATAAGCCAAGCCAACATATCAAAATAGAAATCTGAACATATGGTAAATCCTTGTCATTTTAGATGAAACCCATTTTTTAACTTCACAAAGATGCAAAAATCATATATAATTAATGTTAAGCTGCATTAAAAAAAATTTAAATAAATTACGAAGGACAAATGTTTGTAGTTTTATAACATAAACGGTCGCTTTTTTTAAGTGAAAGTAATTGCCAGCAATTAAGCATATAAAGTACTGCATACTTAGCCACTTACTCCTGTCATGCGCCAAATGGACTCAGTCTATGCATGAAGCGACAGAGTAACTCATTTGCAAAGTGAATAAAAAGAATGTGGCCAAAAGCATTAAAAATGTTTCATTTTTTATCCTTAATAATCTTGGCTTTGACTGCACGTACGAGTGTAAAATATAAGTCTTATATTGCAGTGTTATTTTTTTAAATTGCAGTATAAATGTATTTTCATAAGGAATAAAAATGAAACTGTTGTTTTAATTATACATGTGGATTCTGTAAAAGAAACTACGGTAAAGGTCATCTATAGGTAGGAAAAAAAATTCCTAGAACGGTTTTGTAGCTTTATACACTTATCGACATAATGATTTTAAAGAGTTGAATGCATTAAAGACACTTCATCCTCTTCAATTATACAACTAATAATTTTCTTTCTAAAAGTACTCCACTTCAAAAACTCTATTTACACAGTCTGCAGCGGACATAAAAAGGATTAAACTGTGAGTTATTGTTTGTTTAATATTTTTATTATTTTTTCTATTAAATTTTTAATATATTTTGAACTTTTATTACTCATAAAAATAAATATTTTAAATTAGTTTAGTCGTATTATTTTTTTTTTCCTTTTTATTTTTGTGGAGAACTACTTACACTTGACCTACGACTGCATTAATGGTAATTTCTTCTACAGGAAAGTAGTAATAATTTTATTTTAAAACTAAATGAGCAGTAGTTTTTACTTCCTGCACTCTTCAGTTTTGTTTTTATTTTAATTTTAATTTTTATGTTTTATTTTTATGTTTTATTTTTTTTTTTCAAAAAAATAATTCCCAGCCAAGTTGGCGCGCAAAGGTAACAGAGCGTACTGAGTACTGCAATTTCAACTTTTAAACTGCCATTTCGAGTGGCGCGTTGCATGTTGCAAGTAGAATATTAGGTCAATTGACTAGTTTATGGAAAAGTATTTTTCTGATTTTTTATCCTTGTAATTAACTGCATTTCCTTTTTATTTTCACTGAAGTTGCACACATGGGGCATGCATTGCTGTGACTAAGTTTGTACAGCAAAGCGTATAGTTAAATTTTTAAAAGGCTTTTAAAAATTCTAAGGAATTTTTTATCCAAACTTTACTTAAAGGATATTATCGTAATGAGCTCCTTTTCGATTGACAAAATTTTTATATATATTTAACAGAAAGTTTTCTGATCGTTTCAATATTATAAGGATTTTGATATTCTACAGAATTCAACAACAAAAAATATCAATAGAAATTATAAAAAATATTTTACAAATCATAATATTATTATTAAAGATATATCGATCTATTTATCACATCAATTTTCACGGATGGCTCAAAAATGGACTGCGGTTAGGAGCAGGAGAGCCGCAATATAAACCGCTGCCTTAGACTATCTAATAAAGCTATGGTTTTTTTGGCTGGAGTTTTAGCGATGAAGGAGGCATATTGGATTATTACAAGTTCAATCGAGGATCATTTTTATTGGCAGCCAATTGGTAATTAAAGCCCTTTACTCCGTCATCACTAAATCAAAGCAAGATAAAGAAATGCAGAGAGGAGATTATTATCTAGCTGACATCATTCTAATTTGAATTCCGCAAACGTGGGATAAAAAAGAAATTAATAGCTTAACAGTTTGGTTCAGTCAAACTTAGTGCTTCCCTAGCTGTATTTCAATGATAGCGATTTATGTTCCCCTGGAGGTCGTTAAGAGATTGACTTAATTTTTTTTAGGTTAATATTTTTTTAGCTTGCCCTCATATAACAGAACCAGATCCTGAGAACTCATTGAAGTAGTAATATATTGCCAGTGAATATTGACAGAGTTCTCTTCGGTGACTGATGAATTATTTAAATTTGATTGAAGGGATTTAGTTTTCATCTTTTTATATCTTAAGATTACTTACGTGAAAGTAGTTGAAGTACGAAAATTTGCTAATTAAGGTCAGCAGTAAATATTTACCCGATGTTCATTTCAGAATAGAACACATGACAAAATTTCTTTTAAGAACATTTTGAGTGACTTATGTGGTATCAAGTGGTGCATGGGCTTAACGTATTTTTTAAAGGGACTTGAAATTCATTTTCATTTCCTTTCTCTGATTTCGGTAGCGATGTTTAACTTATTTTTTTTAGTAATTTATAGTTTTTTAGAGAACATGATGTGAAGAACCATATATATAATATAGGAGAATCAAAGATTTTGGGCGATTTTCATGAAATTCATCCTACATAGTAAGATGTAGTGTCTGGTATATTAGTAACTAATTCGAAGCAATCACAAGCGATGCTAGATTCGCTTCATATGCTATTTGTGGACCCAGTCAACATTTCCACAAGCTTGAGCACCAAATCTCTTATTTCGATATAAGTGAAATAATCTTCCAGTATTCTCTTACTCCAGATTCCAGTATAATCTACTGAAACTGAAAAATGTATAGAAATTAATTAAAATTATTTTAAAATAATTAAGTGTAGTAGGGAACTATTTTATAGCCCTCTCGTGTAGCCTTTTATAAATATGTATGCACTTATACTTATATATAAAAGAAATTGGTTTTTACGCAAAATATATATATTTTTAATGCATATTTCTTATATTTTTTTTCCCCTTACCAATTAAAGTTATGAGGCAATAAATCTTTGATGTATTCTTCAACACTATTCTGTGTAGCATATAAACGAATAGAATTTGAAGTGAGCATATTGAACACATACCAACCATATCATAAAAAAAATGCAATCTACAACAAAAACTGCAACAAAAGCAGAAACAACAACAACAACAATGAGTATATATACCAACTAATCCATCAGTTTCATTTACCACGTTTGATGTTCGTATGAGATGCATCCAAGCGAAATCTACAAACGCATCCTTGCGGCATTTCTATTAACAAGGATAAGTGTGCATCAATAAACACATTTCTATGCATATACAGCTTATATAGGTATATGTGTGTGCTATGGTGTGGTGTGATATGGTCGGGTTTGTCTATAACCATTCATGCAAGCATCCATGTTTGAATAAAGGCAAAGCTAACAAAAGCTGCACTCTAATAACTAAACCACACACTGAGATCGTTTCATGGGTGCACCACTGAAAGCGACGATTGAGTTTTCCTTCCTTTCGCGCATTTCAATTCTTTCCTTCATTTTTCTCCCCGCATACCACAAACAATTTTCCATTTTTTTGTTGTGTTTTGCTCAACTCAATAGATAAAGATATAATAGTCTTATATAGTATTTTCTATTTTTTACTTAGCGTGTAAACAATTATAATTGCTCAAGTACGGCGGTATCAGCATTCAGAGCGAAAAATTCCGCCAACTCATACAAATTAAATCAAACAAAAACTAGACCATAAATGTATATACATATAATATATATACAATAAATATA
>NC_051846.1:184726128-184744453 GCF_002237135.1 Teleopsis dalmanni | reverse complement strand
GTATGAAAAATAAGGTGGAAAGTATTTGAAAGATACTTTTTTACGCACAAAATCAATTAGCATCGATTAGTGTGGAATTACTACAATTTCGTTTTCATTGTCGTTATAAGTATCTTAAAATTGAATTTGGGTAAATGGATTAGATTCTAATGCAAATATTAAGTTTAAGCTTGTTTACCTCATGAATTTATAATTTATGTGGGAAGATAGTTTATAGTATTGTGATAAATATATATACTTGTTTGTGTTTAAAATTGTTTAATATGGCATACGTGATTTAAGAAAACATTAAGTATTTAAATTTAATGGATATGAGTTGCAAATTAATTTGAGAAGACAGTTTAGAATTTAATGTTTTCAATTTCAAAATCTAATGGGTATGTGATTAGAGCTGGATAGCCGAGACCTAATACACACCAGATAGTTTGATTTATTGAATAAGTGTTTCAGAAAAGTAAACTTAGATTATGGTTTGGAATTTAATCTGGTTTGGAATTTCAAAATCTGATGAGTGGGTAATTAGAGCTGGCTAGCCAAGATCTAATACAAACCAGATACATTGATTTAAGAAAAAATGTGCTGGCAAAAAGAAATTGAGAATATGATCTTCAATTTAATAAGTTTTATTTCTAGTCGAGATCTAATACAAACCAGATTGATAGCCTTAACATATATAAGTTGCTAAAAAATAATTTCAGAATATGCTTTTGTACTTATTGCTTTTTATTGCAATATCTAATGAATGGGTAATTAGTGCTGGCTAACCGAGACCTAACTCAGACTAAATATATTGATTTAAGGGAAATGAGTTAGCAAATAAAACAAAAAATTGAGAATATGATCTTCAATTTAATGAGTTTTATTTCTAGCCGAGATCTAATACAAACCAGAAAGATAGATTTAAGATATGTGAGTTGCTAAAACAAATTTATCATATTCTGCTTTTGTACTTATTGTTTTTTATTTCAAAATCTAATGGGTAGATACTTAAAACTGGCTAGCGGAGACCTAACAAAGACCAGATAAACTGATTTAAGGGAAATCAACTGCTAAAGAAAAAATTGAGAATACGATCATCAATTAAATGAATTTTATTTCAACCCAAAATCTAATACAGACCCGGTAGATAGGTTTAAGATGTGTAAGTTGCTAAAACAAATTTAACATATTCTGGTTTTGTACTTATTGTTTTTTATTTCAAAATCTAATGAGTAGGTAACTATAGTTGACTGTTAGGGACTTAAAACAGACCAGATAGATCTCTACGGGCAAAACATTTGAATATTCACATATTAGTGTGAATAGCACATATTATTAAAGATTATTGAATTTTAATTGATAGTTCATTGTACTATCAGTGACGAAGTTCAGTCCTGAGAACTTCCATAGATAACACATATTGCAATGTCAAGCATGAAACTCAGCCCATAAAAGGTGATATCTCTCAAGTATTTAAATCATTTTAGAAATCCGGAGTGCAGCAAACGGAATGTATCAAAGTTTTTTTAACACATTTGATGTCTTTCTGCATTTGTTTCTACTGATAATGCTTAGTTTATAGCCACCAGATGAGGTTAAAGAGAAAGTAACTAATTAAAATTTTTAAGAAAGCAAGTAATTACAGATTAACTAGACATAGATAATAACAAAGCAGTTGTGACGTACTTTTTTTTATTTCCTTACAGATTTTGGTACATATAATCGAATATGTACAAGATCCAAGTTATTACAATGACTTCTAAGATCTTTTCAAGAACATGAAACCTTAAAGATTTCGTTGATGCATAAATGCAGTTCCAAATGATATTAAAGAGAAAGTAACTTATTAAAATCTTTAAGAAAGCGAGCCATAATTAATATGGGTATGAATGAAGTGTCGGAAAGTGACATGGACTGTACTTAGCCAGTCTGTACATAGCACGAAACTTATTAAAATCTTTAAGAAAGCGAGCCATAATTAATATGGGTATGGATGAAGTCTCGGAGAGTACCATGAACTGTGCTTAGCCAGTCTGTACAAAGCACGAAAAACATCTCCATAACTGACATGTGAATTGAGTTTCAAAAAACCAAAAGAAAAAAGAATGTGGGACCTCCATGAGACCGATGGCTGGAGCACGTAAGAACTGTTTTGGACAATTGGGTGTCAACAACTGAGAAAGTGTTGCAGTAAGTGATCGTAACAGTTATTGTTAGTGTTATCATTAGCCTTTTAAAATAAAAGTAAAAAGAAAACTTTAATTTATTTAAAAAATAATAAAATTTGCTTTACATATTTTTTAAAAACAGTTATTATTTGCTTTTACTTTTCATGGTATGAAGACAACTATTATTTTCCGTCACTGGTTTTGGGTAATCGTGAGAGATGATGAAGTGACATAAGAAAGATCAAAACTGAACTTAACAGAATTTTTTTCTATAGTTTTTTCTTCAAAAATTTTGAGATAACTATTATTTCTGGTCTCTGATATCACCCTACATGGTAGGCTGATAAAAGGAAGATCAAAGCTGTACACAAGACAAATTCTTGCTACTGATTTTTTCTTAAAAATATTTGAAATAATTTTGGTCGCGGGTAATCGTGATGGATGAGGAGTTATTGTTGGAAAGATGAAGGCTGTACTTGAGACAACTTTTTGTTGTCTGCTTTTATTCTTGAACATTTTTGAGATAACTATTATTTTCGTTGCCCGCTTGTGGGTAGTCGTTAGGGATGATGAGATGAGGTGAAGAAGATCAAGGCTATATTTTAACTGTTGCATTTATGATAATTTGTATTTATGATAATATTCTTAAATTATTTAATTTGTTGGTTTGCAGTTATTTTAACAAATCCCATTTGTTGTAATTTTTTGTTTAATATCAAATTAGTTGAATTAATTGTTTAAAATGTAACAATAACTTTTAAAATTTTACTTATGTGTTCATAGAGGTTACTTTAAGATTATTTTTACTTTAAATTAAAGTAGTATTCAAGTTTTTACTTTATGTGGTTAGAATAAAAATAAAAAGCTGTATATTTATGCAGAATATGGTAAATAAAGTAGAAAATCATTAATTTTTTTATACATACTTTATACAAAATGTCCTCATTGACAATATTATATTTCTTCTACCTACACTAAGCATCATATATGATGATATGAAGCGATATTGTAGAATAGTTTCTTTTACATATAAAAATATAATTCAATAACGAAAAGCATATTTCAAAGTAAAATGCTCAGATATCATTAATTAAAATATATTCACCTTTTTATAACTTAATGTATAAAAATGATGAAGTACTTCTATAAGCGCAACAGCTAAGCGGCAAACATACAGCTTCCCTAGACGTATGAGTACATCTGGGAAGTGGAAAATGCATTTTTCTTCTAAGACGACATAATACACACGTTCCTAGCTGATGCTTAAAATACTCGTATGGGAAGTTACTTTACTCAACAGATTGTATGCAGTGATTGTAAATATTTAAAGGCACTTTGTCTTGCCAACGCAGCTTAAATCAGATGTGAGAATTTTTATTATATTTTATGCTGCATACCATGTGGATGCAACATGTACAACTTATACACAAATATATGTATTATACATTTACCCTATAAAAAATGAAGAAAAAATCAAAAAGCTAAGGAGTATACTCTATGTATACTCGTATATCTTCTTGTGTGGAGCATTAAATCTGAGGCTGTGTATGTTGGTTTGCGATGATCGCTTAAGAAGATAATAGAAAGTGCAGCAAATAATATTGAAGCATGGTAAAGTATGCATAGCTTCTTAAGGATTTTTTAAAAATTCATTTATAGCGATTTTGTTTACACTGGCGGTTCTTATACGGCTTCTGTTGCCTCCTCGTATTCCTGCTGTCGTTCCGGGCTTGCTAAAATGTACGCGATTAACATGAAGCACAAAATTAATTTCACTTAAATTACAGCTTATTTCTTACATATTAAGCATTTCTTGAAATTCTGAAAACTAACAATTTAAAAATAATTACAACGTTTTATTGCTAGCGACAGGCATGTTGCAACTGGCAGCCAGCAGCCAGCAACGAGCAACGAGCAACTAGCAACTGACAACTTGACGAAAATCGATACAATTTTAAGTAAAGTATCTAAAGTATCAAAACTGCTATAAACATTTTGCAAAAATCAAAATTGCACTCATTACTGCATTTTGGCATTGCAGGTTGCACTTATTGTTGGTCATTGCTAGTAGTAGTAGTTGTTGTTGTTGTTGGCGCCACAAAATGTTGTTGTCTGAATATTGAAAGTACGAGTAAAGTTATTTTTGATGCAACGTAAGCGTTTTTGCATTTTTTGCATAATTTAAGCAATTTGCATAAGGCTAAAGTAGGAAAGGTAAAATATAGCAGAGCAACAACGGCGACAACGGCAACAAATGCTATAATTCGTACAACAGGGCGTATAAGTAACAAAGTGAACTCGCGGTCGCATACGCCATTTATCAGTGGAATTGACTACACTTTTGTGTCCTCATACAGGAGAATATTTTGTGGTGTTGGTGTTGATGGTGGCAGCGGTTGTTGACAGTGGCGGGTGGTCGGTGCTGGCATTTGTATATAATTTTTTGTTTATGTGTGCGAGTTGCTGACATTGCACTTGAGTGCGAAATTTGGTTCATTTTGGGTTTGGGTTTCATTCCTGTGCGTTTGTATGTGAGTTCCATAAGTAGTGCACTTATCGCTGATAAATTATTTTACTTTTGATTTATTTTTTGGGTTTTTTACTGTCGGCAACTAAAGATTAATATAATTTAGTTAGTGAACAGAATAACTGAACAGTGTGTTAATGCGCTTATGCAGCTTTTATTATCAATTTATCTTATAAAATTGATAGACTAGAGCTATAAATGATCATTTAGTATGCTTAAATGATCATTTTAGTGATACTTTGATGATAGTTTTAATTCTCATTAGAAATCAATTTATTTAAATATCATTTTTCCTTTCATATACAGAAAGCAAAGAAACTAGCATATAGCAAAGTTAGGTTAGATTGAAGTGACCAAGGCCCTCTTCAGCTCCAATAATGGCTCGTTGTGGTATGGCACGCCAGAATAGCGTTGTTTATACACAAATCAGAAGGATTCTCAAAAGGACCGCAGTGGTCAAATAGTGTTTCGAATAACACTGGATGGCAGAACTTCCCAATTCAAATGAAAGTGAACCAATTTGATAAGTTTATAATTTTGGTCAAGTTCCCAACTTTAACAGCTCTGTCAGGGTCGATAAGAAAGAGCACTCTAAAGATTTTAAATATTTATCAAGTTCATGGTGGACTCTTATATATGGGGTGGATTGCAGTTGCCTTCTTATCTGCAGAGCCACAATTCTGACAAAAGTCATTGCAGAGTAGACCTTGCATTAGATAGAGTTCAATGGAAACTATTTGTTACGGTCCTATATTCCAACTAGGAATAAAAGAATTAAATAATTATATACATAATAGGTAGTAGTATTGTGGTTATAATTACAATCAAAATCTGAAAAATATGCTGGGTGTTGATGCAATCTATATTTCAATTCATGTAATTTACTACCATCAACTTGTGATACCATACATTATCTCAATGATTGTGTGTTTTTTTTATTTTAAGCAGTTTTGTTGAATATTTTATGCTTACATTTCTAGAAGATCTTATTAAGTTTTATTAGTATCGTATATTTTCACAAAATAACTATCTTTCCGGTATCTTATAGCATAATATGTAATTGCCGCTACTGTAATTATACGGAGCTCTAATGTTAAATTAAAACAAATGTGATTATCCTTTAATTGACTAACTTGTGTTACTTTTCAATAATTAAAAAAAAAAAAAACTAACAAAAACAAATATAAAAAAAAATTCTATAAGTGTGTACATCACGAATTCATACTTATTCACGATTTTAATTGCAACGTCAACTGCATTGCAATAGGACGAGATGAAATTTTCTGCTACAATAGTGCATAAAGAAAATTTAAAGGATGCCAAGTGATTAATATTCGTGCCTGTAAGTGGATATAAATTGCCAACTCGTTAGATTTCTTTTGGCAGCAGTTTTCGCATAATTTAAGCACATCCTCGTCACCATTGCAATGCACACATGAATATTCCATTTCGGTTCGCGGAATACTGCTAACAATTCTACTTCACCTACTTCATCAGTTGAGGTACGAATATGTTCATCAGCATAAAACGTTTCACACATCAACCGCCAGCCATCCGCGTACCGCCTGGTATTGGGTGCGATAGTCTTACAGTTTGGCACGCCCCTTTCATTGTTCGACACATTGTGTGCTGTTGCCAAAGTTGACAATTGTTGGCACATTTGCAATTCCAAACTGAAACGATTCACGGATACGTTTCGTGATCTGGTGCGATGTGCTTACGTCGTTTCGAGGCGTCATCGTTGCGAATTTGCATTTTTGATATGAGCGGTGTAAATATTTACGGGGCGTGTGGTGTTCATTACATTCTACATAATGTCTTAACAATAGTTTCGCATTTTTATCTTATTTCTCTGTTTATTAATTTGTAAAACAACAAGCAAATCTGTTAATGAAATTCAAAAGATTTTTACAAGCATTCTCTTATGTATCACTCTTGGCAATCATTTCTCTGTTCTTCACTAATTGACAACTTATAACTTCGTTATAGTCAAGTCCTTGACCGATTTTATTTGAAATGACAATTAAGAATATTTTGCGTAAAATTGCTTTCTGTTCTTTGAAATATCTATAAAAGGAAAATATACTTTGTGAAGTAAAATTTACATTGTTCATATTGTTTTCTGTGCTTTGAAATATTTATGAAAGGAAGATATGATTTTTGAGCTAACATTGTACATATTGTTTAATGTTGAATTGTTTTTCTTCGAATAGAAAAACATTTTTTAAGAACTTTGATAACTAATAAATAGTAACAATAATTATTCATCCATTATTCATCTATTATTATTTTCATGCAAACTAGAAATTGAAAAGATCTACGAAAAGTTGAGTTTAAACTTTAATAGAAGATAATTACAACATCAGAATTGTCTTCTCTAATCCATTGTCATACATGGTTTGAAAAAAAAAAGTACCACATAGCTAAAAATAAATAATTCAACATTAAAAAATCTATTTTAAAGGATGTTTCCTAACAACTGAGACGGAAATAAATGTCCCAATATTAAAAAAAATTAATTTTAATGAGTGTATCCCTTACAATTTTTAAAATTGATGTACCTATATGTCATCAGAATATATGTTAGAGACTATCTTAGCACATTTGCATACTATCAGACGAAAAAGCTGCATTAAAGATCTCCAGATTATAATGATTAGCGCGAAATTAGTATATGCTTGCCTAAATCTTTCCAATACATTCAATACAAAACTTTAATATTTTAGTATTTGGATGGATGTCAACACATGAGTGGCAATGGGGAAAATGACAGATTACTTAACATAGCTAAAAGAGGAACAAAAATATCTTGGTGGATTCACTGCACATCAATTGTATGAAATCATTAGGACACAAAAAGAAATTTGCATGTAGGTCGGGATAAAACAATAATTCCTCATCCCAGTAAAAAAAATATCAAATATTTTTAATATTCGACTTCGTTGAGCAGGGTTAACTTAAAGCTTCCACCTAGTTACTTTGCATTTGGATGTTTCCAATGTCTGTCGAAGAAGGTTCGACCATTTTTGTTTGCATTACTTTCATATCAACTCTGGAACAATAACTCCCACTAAAAAAATGCTAACTAATTACTAGGCAAACAATCGGGGATGTGTCCAAGGAGCCATATTTGGACGTTGATCCATTTAAAAGTGTATAGTTTGATAATGAAAATGAGGATCATGGGGTACTGGTTTCATCTTAAATGTGGTATATAGATAGCGAAGTAATGGGTATGTGTACCATATGAGCAGGAAGGATTATATATCCATTGAAATTCAGATTTCAGATTATAATGCAATTTTTGGTTCATTTTGTAGTAATTTATACAATAACGCATGTTGATACATTTTTTTTGATTATTTTATTGAAAAAACTGTTTTTTGTTGCTATACATTGAAGAAATTGTTTCTTGCGACCTAACTACCACTACGACAATTTTAATATGCCTATGTGAGTAATTTAGTAAATGATACATTAAAAATTTCACAGTACATAATAATATATGAACTAAATTGTATTACTATTATTTTTTTAAATTACTTATATAGTTTGTAGTTCCATAAACAAAATAAACAACATACAAAGCGCCGGCTGACAGCACCAAATCAAAAATAACATAACACAAAAGGTAAAAAAGTACCAGCTCACTTGCTTAGTTAAATTTGGTAATTAAAATACTAAGTTTCTTATATTTCATCTCCTTATTACTTGAATGCGTTTTCAGCCGCAAGTCTTTTATAATATAAAGATTGAGATTTTCTCAACTCGGTTTTAATTGGTTCAACTCCCACACTATGGCTTTCAAACTTTTCACCTACTCCAAAAAAATATGTCAACTCTTACTCATTTACCTCAATGGCCATAATAACCTGTTACCGGTCTTTGGCCTGACGTAGCATGACTCTTCAGGTGCTTCTGCTTCGTGCGCACTCTTTCCAGTCTTATCCATCTAGTCTGATTAGTGCTTACTTCACTGAAGACTCGATCTACCTCTACGCTTTCTTTCTCTAACTACCACTTGAAAGGCAGTTTTCGCTTAGTCATCGTCATCTATTTTCAATGGATTGGAATGTTCAATCCCTTTTGTCCAAGCCAGCGAAGCCGCTGTATTTTAATTGGCTGAATTGTTTGTATATTGTGATAAAGCTCGTACAGCTCGTGGTTAATTCAAAAATGCTAGTCATCGCCAACTAGTAGAGGACTAAAGGTCTTGTGAAGATCTTTTTCCTTACAAAGTGTCAGCTCACTGCACCAAAAACTTATAATTAAAGTGAAAAAAAAAGTCTGCTAAATATTTTCAATGTTAAAAAATGCTATTCTATTTTATTTTATTAGTTCTTTGGCTACGTGATAAGAAAAGTTGCAAGTTTCTTTAATCCAAACAAATATTGCAATTAAAACTGCAATTAAGACATTATTAATAATAATCGTTTGAAATTATTTTATTGCTTGCTTAATGCTCGTATCTCTATAAATAAAACGCACTGAATTAGGTTGCTGATAATTTGTAGCGTTAACAATTGCAACAACAATCGCAAAAATAACGAATTAGTTAAAGTTATTTAAGCAAAGTTTAGCACGTAATCAATTTCTAATTCTTAACTTTTATTTTTAGCTGACAAGGCGCAAATAAAACTTGTGTACGCGTACAGACTTAAATGCTACTCAATTTACAATTGGATACCTACAATCGGTCGTTTAAACACATTACACATACACACACAATATGTTTATACCTTTTCAAATTTTTTAATTTCCTGCTAAGTAGAAAGTAATCGTACTATAAATGTACTTTTAAGCATAAAAGTCGAGAATAGAAATTCCAAATTTCAAATTTCAATCTCACCATCCAATCAATTTTCTCAACAATTTCATAGAATACACACGCGGTACTCTACACTTGTAATTGTAGTATTATAGTTCGTTTCATATAAAAACTAGTATAAGCTAATATAAGTACAAACTACCCACACAATTTCGAATACTCATACACTCATACATTCATACACTTGTACATTCAACTGAAACACTTCCGGTCACAGATTTTTATGCTATGGAACGTGAGAAATTAAAACCCAACAAAATCTATAGAATTTTTCCCTTAAATTCGTTTACAGAAGCGAATACTCGTTGCTTTCAGCACGCCCGGCTAAGGCGGGACAGAGTTCGAGTAGAATCGGGCAGTGCGAAAATACATATTCAACAATATTGCAAAGAGCAAACACAAACATTTTCGCACGATAATTTCAATTAATTTTTTGTCGATACTTCTTTTTCGTCAGATACATTCGTTTACTCTTGAGATATTAGTTTTACTTTGATTGTTGTTGTTGTTTGTGTTTGTGTTGTGATTAATTTTCATAAATTATTGGTAATTGCCGATTGCTTTCGTTATTATTGGTCATGATTATGAAAAGTAATTCGATAAAATAAGCAATTAATCGTGTAAGTTGAAATGTTCTCAACAGATAATTTCTTATTGTGGTTGAAGTACGTGGAAAGTAACTTTTTTTTGTAATAAAAAAATTTAAATACTTAAATGATTTTGCAAAAAAAGTATATGGAATTACGTGGCGAATAGTAATTAAGAGTTTTTTTTTGAGACAGGGTTCAAAAATAGTAGAACAAGGGATGTATATTGGAGTATATTTGGAGCTTCGGAATATAATCTCATACTTCCATTAAAAAAATTTACTTATTATCTAAGATTAATGTAAAAACATTGAGTGAGTGAGTTTGCTTAATATTATATGCACACATTCAATGTAATGTAAAAGGTACTGTCTTAACGATCTAGTTTGCGGACTTAACTTAAGATATGTATTACAAATATTTTAGATTACTTTTTTTTTAATGTTAATTTTTTCTTGCCGAGAGTGACGCGTTTTTATGACGAAAAGAAACTATTTAAAAGTTAGAAGAGTTCAAATAGCAAAGAAAAGACAAAAACAAAAATTTAGCTAATTTATTAAAATTTGGCAGACCACACACTGTTTCGAATATTGTATTTTCAATTACTTTTCACATCTCATAAATCAATGACTTTGTAAGTATGTAGATATTTGAAATTTTTATTTAAATTATATTGGTTGATTATAGTATTGAAGAGGTTTTCAAAGAATAATTTTGTAACAGTTTAGTTTTAATTCTTAACACTACAATTTAAAGGTTTAGTAAGAATGGATTGTGTCAAGGGCAGCTGTTGTAAAGCTTAAGTATACAATTTAAATTTGGATATAACAAAACAATTTTTTAATGTTTAATCCTGTAAATCAAAGGTGTAATAGGTACGGATTATGATAAGGGGTGCTGATTTAGTGTGTAAGTTAAAATTAGACACAAAAGTCTAAACATTTTAATACTTAATCCTATAATTAAAACGTTAAGTATTATTGGATTGTATCAAGTCAAGCTGGGGGTTCCTAAGAAATATTTTTGTCAAACTTTTTCTGAGGTGTACTAATAAAGTTTCTTAGTTAACTAATATTAAGTATTGATAATTTAACAGAACTATTTAAGTAAAGCTAAAAATACAAAGAAAATGAAGATTTTTGTCCAATTACTTGGAACAAGTAATCTGACAAGAAGATTACAAAGTTAGTTGGTTTAAAATAGACAAGAAACATACCAGTCAATTGCTGCAACTAAAACGGAACTTGCTCAGAATCGGTGTTGACAGGTCTTTGCATATTAGAAAGACTTGCGATGACTTGATCTACGTAATAATGTTTTTTGTCGTGCGTGTGGCTTTGTTGAAAATGTGAAAGTAACCTTTCATCTTCTTTTTCAATGCTTGTTCTTGACCACTAGAAGATTAAAAATACTTTGGGCTGCTTTATTACCAGCTTGATGGAGCTGGCAGTCTTTCGTTCATTCATTACTGGCATTTTAGAGTTGTTTGCATGCTAACCATTGCGATGGGTAGCCAACATGGGCAGCCCATAGAAGTCTCTATACTAAAATGAATCTTACAATATTGTTATTTTCTATTAACTAATTAATTTCTTTTTTTATTTTCGTTCTGAAAGTTTTTTTGTCTTTTTGGATCAGGCCATATATTTACCGAATTATTTTCTTTTCAAAGATATGGAGGTTTTCTGCATCTGCATTTTTCATCGTCAATATTTTTGATCTATGAATAGCGATTGGCCTTAGTATTGCTTAGTGACTTTTCAGTTTGTTTTTTGTTTCTTCAACATCTAAGTTGTCTTAACGGACTCAAGAATCGTTGTAATTAAACTAATAAGTCTAAAATAAACAATATACAATTATAACATACAAACAACAAAATAATAAATAATATATAAAATAAAAATAGTACATTTCTTGCAAAAATACGTCACTATTTGATTTTAATAACATTAGTGTTATT
Source organism: Teleopsis dalmanni (assembly GCF_002237135.1). Classification (NCBI taxonomy): domain Eukaryota; kingdom Metazoa; phylum Arthropoda; class Insecta; order Diptera; family Diopsidae; genus Teleopsis; species Teleopsis dalmanni. The sequence continues at coordinate 184,732,404 of NC_051846.1, read as the reverse complement.
ACATTATCACTTCTCAGGTTAGGTTTAAAGAAGAATATCAACACTTATGTTCGGAGATAATTATTGCCCACTGTTGTCAGGAGAAGGCGAGCTATACTAAATACTGTTTCTTAAATGGGTTCAGATTTTAATCTTATTAAACTAATTGGATTTCAAGATGAAGTTGTGGAGTACCGATAAGTCTACTTTCGCTTATTCTGTCGGTCTCCTAAACAATGCAGCCGATTCGTCTAAAGTCGTAAACAAAATCTTAGAGGGTGATTCATAGATTCCACTTTTTCTTAATCAGTTTTTAAGAAATATTATTTATTATGTTAAATATGTATTTTAAATTAAGTAATAGTACTTTTAATATTGAAAAATAAAATAATATTATTAAGCTATGACTAGTACATGACATGACAAATTATTATGTTAATATTATTACAACTATATTTAACATGATATTCGAAAAAATTTAATGGTACTTTTTTATTTCTCTACGATTTGGAAAATAGAATTTTTAACTCTAACAAGTGTTCGTAGTATTGGGTGTTAAAGCTCAAAAGTTTAAATCAACAGAAGTGATGAAAGTGCATCTCATGAGCTCCCACAAAAGCGATGGCACTGATAGTGCGAACAAGGACAACAGTATTTGGGGACGCTTATAGTAGATTTTATTGCAGTAAAAACGCTAGTAGCGGACAAGTATTGCTTTTCAGCGCAGAGAAGGAAGGAAAGTATAAAATATGTAACATTTCATCCTGCGGCCAAACGTACTATGATTTTTTGTTTTTGATATGTCAATAATGCGTTGCTGGCTGCAAGCTGCTATAAACTCTAACAGCAATATTCACTTTTTTTTGGAATAAAAATGAAACGTCAACACAAATTTTAGTACTGTAGTAGTGTTCGTTAGAATAGTGTTTAGTATGTGTCATTCGAAAATTGAAAAAAAAAAAAAACTAATTCTGTTGAAGTACCGCTGAACTGCAATGATGGCTTTTACTGTTGTCAGTTTTGCAGATGTCCTTGTCCCTGTTGTGGGTGTCATTATTATTTTGAAACTGCACTGTTTGATGGTTCGCCAATGGTTTTCAGTTTTCAGTTTTCAGTTTCCTGTTCAGAACAAAGGCAAATAACTGCTAATGACTTGCACGTACTTGGTCTGAGATTAGCATATAAATTGCATTCACAATAAACAAAGAAACTGTAGAAGGAGTGTTGCTAGTTGCATAAATACATTACATTAAAGTTGTTGTAATTTTTGCACGCATATAAGGACACTGGCAATAAAAACCACTGAGAACACAAATTAAAAACACTTTCAATATTTTGCTTCAAGGGACTTCAAGTTAGTTTGCATTTATCACAAACATTATTAACAACAATCTTATTTAAATTTATAAGCAAATTTGCATTTAGTTGCTTAATTTTATGCGCAGCATAAGGACTATGATTTTTACTCATACTGCTTAGAATAGAAATTAAAACTAAAAGTTAATATCATCAAGATAAATTCATAGTCAAATAAAATGATAAAAAAGTCAAAATTATTATACAGTAAAATAAAATTTATCAAAAAATGTTTATAGAATGTTAAGATTATTATATTTGTTGCAATTATAGAGAGGATCCGAATAGTAGTAAATGGCAACAACAAAATTTTATTATTTTTATTTAATTTTGTTTAATTAAATTTTTAGCCAATGTAGGGGATAAGAAATTTTGACATAGCCACTCGGCGTTATCAGTTTCATTCCCATATATATGTAGGAATGTTTATTTAATAGACAAATTATTTATTTAATACAAAAATCAAAAGGTATAAATGTAATAATAAAATGTTAATGAGTTAATACGTCTTCTTAAATGCACACTTCTTTACGCACTGCCCTTGCTTGCTTCTTGTTCCTTTTGCTTACTACTTTTGCTCGGTGTTGCCAGATCTAACCCTTCCTGCCTACATCTAATTTTATAATTTCAATATTTTTAGTTTCTTGTGTCACTATAAATTCATGACAAGAAAAAAGTGTTCCATGATTATTGCTTAATTCTTTTAGTTGTGAATCCTCCTTAAATATAAAAAAAAAACTGATTTCTTCCTCCTTTTTTTTGGGATTAAAGATTATTGAAATTTTTAATAATACTAGAAACCCAGTTTATTAAAAAAATGTATACTTGGAGAATATATCTATTTAAGAACTCTAAATATGAACTAAGAAATCCATGACTTGGCATAAGGAATTTACGACAAAAATCATTTTCAAAACCCTCCAATTTTAAGTTCTCCTTAAACACAAAAAAAGATGATTTCTTTCTTTTTTATTTAAAAATTACAGATTATTATAATTTTGTATAATATATATTCAAAATATATATTGTCTACTTGAAAAAATCACAATATCTTAAAAAAAGTTATATGAAATTGTTTCAGTTAAGGATCTATGTCCTGAATTAAATATCCTAGAAAATATTTTGCATATAAGTAGAATGTACAGGTGTGTTATAGTCTCATCTTCGTAATAAATAAGTTTAATTGTCAATGTTATTTAAGTATCCATAAAATAGTAGATATTGTACAAAAAAAAAATCTTCATGTCATTTCCAGAAATAATAAAGACGTCAATTGATGCACTTTACATATTTGGAATTTTTATGTCAGTATCAATTGCACACAACCACTAACCATGCACATATCAGTACATACCTGTCTATCACTATTCCAAATGACCATTTGCCACTCAATGCGGTTAAAATATGCATTATCACATAAGCAGGAGCATCAACGATGTCATGCTTGTGATTACCACATTTGTATCACTTACACATTAGCCTAACCTCATTTATTTGTCTCAGAAGGACTTATGCTCTGTCCTACCTTCCATACGGCATCATTGACTTTTATTGCAAATAGACGACTGCTCAATTCGAGCCAATTTCAATTAAATTGTTTTGGCTTTGATAGCGGTTAGGTTAAGTTTCAAGTATAAATATCTCAACGTATGACATTACAATGCTACTTGGACAATATTAAGAATCTAAGTAGGCAAAAAAAAAATAATAGTAAAATTATAAGAAGTTGAAATCTCAGAAGAAAAAGTAAATAAAATCTTTAACAAAAGAATATTTATTTTTTAAGTATGATTTATGTCTTTCATAAATTAAAAAAAAAAATTAATAATTAATTATTTATATTAATTAATTTTTTGAAATATTAAGTAATAACTGACCAACTGAAAAAAATATTTAAAATTTGAATAAGAATAATATTACATACTTACATATATTTATGTATTGAAATAATTAAATTTCGTTATTTAATTGAAAAAATTATATTGATAGAAATGATTACTGATATTACACCTAATATGAAGACTTAGCACAGCTCTTTATATTAATTTTTGTAATAATAAAAAAACAGAATACAACAATATCGCTGTTGTTAGGTTATAGCGTACTAGGAAGGACATTGTATGAGACTGCGTCTACCCTATACTGTAATTTGTCGTGGTTATGGCTTTGAAGAGAAGTACAAATCCATCTTTTACCTTCTTTTCAATGCGAATTTTTGGGGAGCAGTAGATTTAAAACTGGTTTAAAATAGACTAAGGCCAGTTTATAAACTTATCAGATTGGTTCATTTGAAAATGGGATTCGTGCCTCTCAGTGTTGTTTTCACGCTGACCACTGATCTTCTGTTCTGCTTATAAACAATTCTTATTCGTACTATTATAATGGGCCATTATTTGAACTCAAGTGAGCTTTAGTGTACACAAAGCCGCCACTTTGGCCCAACTTTAGTTAATTTCGTTTCTATTCGAAATAGATATCATGTCAAATGACAAATATAATTTTTATAAAATTATAGTTTAATTTAATTAAGCTCTTAATTTTATTAAGTTGATTAAATTTAACTTTTTATTCTAGTTACACAAATCAATGAATTAATATAGTAGAACTATTTTTTTGTGATACGTATCAGAAAACTTATGTGAAATTAAAAATTTTAAAGCCCACATTTCGAAAAAAATAAATTCGACTTAAAAATGCTAAAATATGTTCGTTTGGTTGATGCCATTTGATTGGAGTGCACAACAATTGTCTCCATGCCAATTTGCACAATACAAATACCACACGTCGATGATGCACATCCAGTAGTCTAACAACTGGCAGCAATAATCACGCCTCGTTTGGATTGGATTTACTTGATGGCCAGCGAAAAGTACGTGGCTAAAGAAACAATGCTACTATCGATGTGGGTATGGGCACTAGAAGCATTTGCAGCTGCAGTTTCAGTGCGGGTGCAGTATGGTTAGCCAAATAAACTCAGAGAAAATTGCCAATACTTATAAATAAAATTGGCATTCGATACTTCCTTTCAACTTCGATCTACAAAACTTTAACCGATTGATTCACTTTTATACTACGAGTATAAGTTCGATGTAAGTATCTATCTCTGCATGGGAAGGATACCCAGGATACTGAAGAATACTGAAATTTTTTGACTTGTTTTTCGTAACTCGTTCTTAAATGAAACTAAAAGATTTTTTGCTTGTGGTATGTGTGTAAGTGTGTGAAAAAGTTTTGTTTTAAACATTGAACTGAGAACTTGTTTTTGGTAATTCAAATAGAATAAAACTGGTATTTAGACATACTTAAACATATTTTATTTTTCCCAAGGAAGTTGCCTCACAATTCAGAAATTATTTTAAATGCCTTACTTGGTATATTTGACGATTTAGCAAAACTATTTCAGTTTATTGCTTTTAATGTATTTGGCTTCGATTTCATTCAATATGAACTTATTTCTTTTTTACAATTGAAAATGATAATAAAAAAATTATGAAAATAAAATTGAGTGCAAAATTCAAATTCAATTGTCAGAAAATTGATAAATTTGCTTGAGGCCATTGCAATTATTTGATTTTTAAATGATTTTGTTTTATTATACAAATTTGATGTTATTTGAGTCAGAATCATTTTCTCCACTGCAACTGGCTTTGAATATTTCATGCAATATCAATGACTTTTATTATTCCTAGTGCAAAGAAAATATTTTTATATGACCTGAGGACAATGAATTTAATTGAATCTTATGTTTTTCGTAATCTGAAACGAAATCAAATAAATAATTTAACAAAAACATTTTGTTAAACATCAAAAAAGCCCACAGAGTAATTGCATTTTGTATCTTTAAATTAATTGCATATATTTTAAATATATAATTTTTTAAATGTTTTCATTTACCATATATAAACATACGTGTGTAATATATACATACGTATGTATTTGTATATGCTTAAACCATATTTTATTACAATTTAACGCATTCTCAACACCAAATTCCCAAGTTAAACATTTGCCAGGATTACGTTGACAAACCTGTGGGAATCGTACGGCCATGTAGTAGCGATTAATCACATTTTATTATGCATATAATTGCAGACAATTTCATTTTTTATCCTTGCCATATGCACAAAGTCGAGCCGTCCGTAGGCTGCATTTTCATAATTTATTAAACCGTGAAAATTATTAAAATTTCATTGCTGCATTTTAAATCCTTGCTCTTTCAGTTTTAAAGTTTCTGCTCATTTGTTATGAAATCCTTTGTGTATTGCAATAGTATAGTTTGTAGATGTATTTAAGTATCTGTGAATATTTCGTTTACATTTAATTTTATTTTTATAAGCTTTAACATATATTATTTTAACTTAAATTTTGAATTGTAAATTAAATAAAAACAAAAATAATGTTGACCGAAAGTGATAAGCTGTACCCATCTCATATGACATCTTATTATGTGCTATTCTCGTTAATCCATATGGCCTTCCTAATAAATTTAAGAAGATATGATTTCTTTGCTAGGTTAAGTTGGAGTGGCAGCATTGTGCCTAAAGCCTACTTGAACTCAGATAATGTTGTGATACTACGGTTTAGTGTTATTCTTACGCAGCCTAGAGGTCAACATACGAACAACGATGAAAGGCACGAATATGTCATTCAAGTGAAAATGAATCCAGCTGACAATTCTATATTATGTTGAAGCTATTTGAGCCAGCTCACTTATGCACTTTTACTCTTTCTTAACTCGAGGTATTTTTAAAACCTCTCTTTACGCCTTGACTGGATTATTGTTTATCATTTCATCAGAGTAAGCAATAATTGGCCTCAGATCTGCATACCACCCCGAGGAGCCTGTAATCATTCTGAGATTTGATAAATTACTATACTATAATTACTGTTAATTTTATAGGAGTACAACTCTATCAGATCGAAGGGAGAAGGTGCCCCAAA
>NC_051846.1:184617631-184726028 GCF_002237135.1 Teleopsis dalmanni | reverse complement strand
TTCCATAAATTACATACGACAAAAATAATAAATTAAATTATTTAGTCATTAATTTCATTGTATAATTATTATTAATATTTTAGTGAATTAAATAAAATTTAATTGTTATTTAATTTTTATTAAATAAAAATTAATTGAAATAATTTTCATTTTTAATTTTATTTTAATTTCTATATACTTTCACAATGAAAACAAATAAAAGTGTAATTTTAATAAATCACATTTCGCGTTTAACCAGCAATTTACTTTCTTTTTTCCAAACTCACTAATGTTCAAACTTACCGCACAAAATTGTATAATAATTACTAAATGAATATGAAATTCCGTAATGAAAAAATTATTAAATTAAAACTCATTAAATTTAAATTAAAACTTATTCGAGTGGATGAAATGAAATTGTCAACACACAAAGCAGCCGCATTTAATTGTCTTCATTATGTGGAACATTTGCAATTCGGTGTATTAAAAGGACATGCATTTGACTACAAATTTTAGATTTTTTATTTTGATTTGTTTAAATGTTTAAATATTTGCTAGTTTCCTATTTTTTTTATTTTTTTTTCTTTTTTTAATCCACACTTGTGTAATAAAATATCTGTAACAGATGCGGCATTTATGCGATTGGACGCAGGACGCGTACGAATTAAAAATGGCTATGTTAAATTATGCACATTTGCGTATAATCACGGACATATTTTTGGTATTTCCGCTACCTTTCTCCACTCTAGTCAGTTTTTAACTCATCAAAAACGTTTTACTGCAATATGGTATATTAAGCATTGCGAAGCATTTAATGCATTTAATGCATTAAAACTATTCAATGTGTTTAATTACTTTTAGAAAATTACCTATTTTAGTATTTCAGGACTCGCATTACTTGCAACAGGACAACAAGTACATGTGCGTTTAATTTTGTATACGTGTTGCACATAAACAACATACAACAAAATACAACAACATACAACAACAGACAACAAGTCACATACACACACCCACACACCCACTGACATGTACTCATTAAAAATATTTGAATAATGTCCTGCATCCTGCATCCTGAATGCGCTTTTAAATGATCACAGTTTAATCGCTGCAAATTCATTATTTACTGTTGTGAATTTCATTCACAAAAAAAGGATAATTTTACTAAAAAATTAAAATAAAAATTAAGCAGCTTAGTTCGCCGATTATTGCAATCAAATTATAATCGAATTAAAAGTAATTCGAATGTTTTGCGCTCATAATTGCATTTGTTTGATCATTTGCGTGTAAATTATTTCCATGTTTTGCATTTAAATGCGGTACGACATATTTTTTAATTATATCCGCTGTCATTAAGTTATTGACTTTATAATGACTAAAGGATTTTAGCTCATCATTATTGAAGGATGACAATCCACGAGTACATTTTAGAAGCAGAGCTAAAATGGTTCAATGAATAAAACATAATATAATAATAATTTAATTAAATCTGTTGTTGAATTTACACTACCTTACAGTTCCATTGAATACTATAATAATCTGATATGTAGTTTATATCAATATGGTATCAATTTATTCTTCATACTTAGTTTTTTTTTTAAATATGAAATTCAGTTCAATGCCATTTTTACATTTAGATCTATATTTCGTGTACTTGAATACTTTTCCCGTATCAGATATCAACTACAGTATTTGAATAGGTCATTTTGTACAAATACTCTTCAATTAATTCCATTTATGGTCATTCTTCATTTTAACAATTAACAAGGAAGAATGACGAATGTCTATTGGGAAGTATAAATTATGTTCTTATAAGTGAAAATTATAAAATAACATTATAGACTCATTATCAACTCATTCAAATTCATTCTTGTTAAATTGTTAATTTAAATAACAACTGTAAAGTAAGTATTAACTTAATGTTATATTAAGTAAAATATTAAGAAGTATAGGTATTAATAATAAATATATTATTATGAATCATGGCGTCCGACCTGTTGTCGCATTGAGAGTTAACCGACGCCTACTTTTCCTTGTTGCTGTTTCGATGTATTTCATATCATTCCAGAGTGATGATCACCCTGATCATTACTTACGCAACTCAACTAAAAATTTTTGTTTATCGGTAACTTTTTCAAATTACGATTACGATTACAATACGTTACAATACGTCAATGATATCGGTATATCGGCAGTCCGCAGTTGAAACTGTTCTAACAAATTGGATCTTAGCATTTTGTTTTGACTGGCTGACTATTGCAGTGTTTTTCAGCAGAGTTGTTGTCAATTAATTATGCAGCAAATCAAGTCAGATCAAACTGACATTTAAGTCTCTAATACATATTACATCTATTTCTTTTGTAACTCAAATATTTCGGGCTTCTATGAATATGCTGTCAGCTTTTGTTTTTGTATGCATCAGATACCTGCATACAAAAACATGTCGAGCAACAGTCAAGCAGACGAGATAACCGAAGCAATCACGCTCCTATCCGAAATCCCCTTCCCGGATATTGTTATTCCTATTGCAAAGGCTAAAATGGCAATTAAACATAAATACCTTGGTAAAAAAAAAACCCGAGCACATAATGATTCTTAACAGAGCATAACATACGCCTGGTCCAAATTGGTCATTATTTATAGCAGTCAGCTACCTTAACCAAAGCAAAAACAACACAGTTCAACATTATTAGTGCAACTATATAAATTAGAAGAAGTGCTTATCTTTGGCAAAGTCAAAATTAATAAACTTTGGAGCTGTGATCATTTAATATTATGGCAATACCCAATCATAGACTTGATTGGTTTTCTTATATTAAAATGGGAGAATCGCACATTCTTTAAGATACGGTATTCGTGTGCTAATAATTATGAACTTTAAGGTGATTCTATAGGTCCGCTGTATAAACAGTTTCTCAACCGTAGCATCACAATAAATCCTTATTTGAGCTTAAGTAAGCTTTGATGCACAAACGGTTAAGCTGCCTAATCCAACCTAACGGTTTAATGTAATCTTGGTCATAATCGGTTAAGACTTAATTATTGAAATAAAATTAGTGAATTAGTGATTAGTGAATTATCAACTATTATATTTCTAATATATCTGACTACAACGCCAAATTACAACCGAATACTGAATACTGTTAACATGAACAGAAGACTTATTATTATAAAAAATAAATGAATGTACAACATAGGATGAGAGTTGAGGTATCAGTTGATAAATGGAAAGATCAGAAATGAATTGAAAAATTAAAGAAGTTAAGAACACAAAATAAGGTGGCTATATGAAGGAGATGCCAGAAAGCAGATCACAAAGTATGTCTTAATAACTATAACGCATAAGATGAAAAGTTGAAGTAAAAAATGGTAATGTTATCAACAGGAAAGAAATACAGAAAAATATGAAAAGTGGAACAAAGTCAATGCTTAAAATAAATGGAATTAACAATAACTTATGAAGAATTACATAAGTTCAAAATGAAAACAAAAAACGATTTACAAAAAAAAACAAAAAAAAACGATTTAGATGCAAGACTGATCCCGAAATTTATAACAAGTATAATTTTTAGTCATAATATCATTTTCAACAGTTTAAAAATGGCTTACTTCTAGAAAATACTTTCTTAGATTTTTCCTTAAATCTACGAATAATTTTTCAACCTATGAAATTTTAAAAATGATATAGAGGATAAGTAGTCTATTTTCAATATCTTCAAACATGATACCATAGAAAAGTCTTTTCAAAAAACTACGAGTACATTGAGTCAAATAACTGACATTAACTTCGAAACTGTTTATGTGGAATATATAGGTCATTCCCACGAAATACCTTGCATATTTCATAATAAATTATTTAATAATTAAAAAATATAACTAATTTTACACGAAAACTAATTCGACATATTTATACATTATGTATGTTTCTCTACCGCACATTTAAGTCAACGTTGCTGCCTGTGCCTTGTTTCTTTCCAATAAAATTTTATGTCAGCACCACCTTTTGTTAAAATATTCCAATTAGGACTTACCAATCAAGGCAATTAAAATGGCAACATATTTCCAAAACCTTTTTGTTATGTTCCAACTAAAAATATATTTAAAACCAACTTTATGTAAAGTTTCAAATATTGGACTAGGAAAAATATTGTAAAACTTTTAATGATTTACACCCAGTGCAACTTATTGTAAATGCTGAACTTAGGAATGAATCAAAACTCTTGATTAAGGTAAAGTTAATAATTATATTTTCAAAATTATGTTTTATATCTAAAATATTTGTACTTTCTATTATAAAAATAAATAAAAAAGAAACAAAACCATGTAAAATTCATTAAAAAGTTTATCCAACAGTTCAGAAGTAATTTTTCAATTCTGGCCACTTTTGAATAACGCAACTCATGTGGTGCTGATTTCACTTGCAGTCCTGAAAAGGATGAGCTCATTGCACCGGTAAAAACTCAAATATATTCACAATTGTTGGAAACTTTAAACCCATTACACTTAATGTTCTGTTGAGGCATAAAATTAATTAATTATATTTTATACAAATGTGCTTAATTAAAATAAAAAATTTGGGTCAGTAAATATTATTTGTAATGTAAGCACTGTAAACACAGTTCATTTAATACTTTAATTAAAAGAATTAAATGTGAGTATTGATATTATATGGTATTCTCGCATTTAAGTCCTATCATTGTAATCTGTAATGAAATTTTTTTTTTCACTGTTATTTTATTTATTTATGTACTCACAAACGATTTACAAGTATTCATATCAACGTGATTTTAATTTTTATATTTTTAAGCAAACTTTAACATTTAAGAGGGCCAAAAATTTTTTCTCACGAAATTGTTTTTGTTAACTCTTATCTTTAATTAAATTCAATGCAATTTATTTATTAGCTGCGTTTGATCATCAATACTATATAGACATAAACTCTATAATGATTAAAATTGCTAATAGACAACTATACTAACAAATAATTTTAGAAATTAACGAACTACTAATTTTGTTTTTTGCAGCAAGGAGGAGTGGAATACTTACGCACTGACCACAATCCGGCGCCCCGGAAGGTGAGTGTCCGAATCGTACAGGCTAAACCATTCCCCCTCATTCCTAGAGATCTTGTTTTACCCCGGGACTACGTTAGTAATACTTCGAGGCAAGGTCCCTCGAATAGGCTTGAACCTTGTTTGTATAGGCTTGAACCTATACAAGCCTTTAATTTTTACATTACATAGTAATATAATTGTAATAAACTGTAGTAATTCCTTGATGCAAATTTATAGAAGTAAAAAAAATTATATTTATTACGAATTTTACAAGAAATTAAACAACACTAGCACGCCTGAAGAACTGATCCAATATATGTTAATTTTGAATATTATCAATTAAATGCGATGGCTTTATTCTTATTATATTCTCTTGCTAATATAGTCGATAACACGGAATTAGCAATTGAGGGTTTACTTTAATCTCTAAAACTATCTAATATACTCTAATAATAATTTATATAATCAATTAATATAAACTTTTCTAGCCTAATTTAATATAGACTTAATAAAAAAAAATCTTTATAATCATTTTTTGTAATGGAACCAATATCTTATGCTTGTTGGAAAAGATTCAAATTTTCTTAAATTTTAGTCAATCAATAATTTAAGGACTTACTGCATTATTAATGGAGTCATCTGTATTTGTGTTAATGATTCTATGGCACTCCAGCAACCGGACTGTACAAAAGTTGTCATAATAAAGAAGTAGTGGAATTCGATAATGTTCTGTCCTTATCCAGAACTATAAACGAAGCGACTATAATGTCACCGAAATTGATTATTCTCTGCCTTGACAAAGATATTAAACGCGAACTTATAGAAGTTTCTTAACTTCAACCGAAACAATTTCAGTATGATCTTACGGAACGTAATAATGAAGTTATGCTGGCTCTTGATTCCAATAATTAGTAATTCGATGTTTTAAAATAAATTGCTAAGAAACATTGTAAATACGCCCTGGTATGTCAGGAACACTGATATCCATCTCGAACTCAAAATATATACTGTTGCTAATAAAATTAAAATGCAAGCAAAAACCTACTAGCTGAGTGGTTCCCAATCTTTTTTTTGACTAAAGACCATTATGATATTTTTTTATTTAACATAATAGGGACCACAAAGTATGCATAGGTATAAATTTGGTATATAATTACTTGAACATTTTTTGTCTCCGTGGCAAAACTATAAGCTATATATCTATCCAGTTATATTTGATTCACGGATAATATAATGAAATCAATAGTTTTCTGGTCCAGTTTGTCATTCACTGGCAACTTGAAGAGCACAATGGGCAATAGATATTTCAGAGTAACAGTTTTTATATTTGTATTAAAATGCTCTATCTCAATCTATTCTCGTGTATATTTTTCAACTTCTACATATTACAATATAATCTAACTCTAAATATTAGTCTAATTGCTACTTGTCAAAGATACTTTTCGTAGAAAATTAATAGAGTGTATATAAAAATATTTTTTTTCCTTTGGAAGAAAATAAAACTTTATTGTCAGTGATGATAGCAGTTATTTTTAGCAGTTCTTTTCATAACTCATCTTTAATTAAATGCTTTTAAATAACATATGTCTTGCATACTATTTATTGTTATGTTTTTTAAAAAAAAAATTGTTGTTATATGTTTTTTGTGTATTTCAAAAATATTTATCTATGATTGTCAAAGTCTGTGGGATAACTTAAAAGAAAATACGAGCAAAAGCTGATATAATTCCAAGTCCAGTCAAGTGCAAAAATGCTCTAAAACAAAACGTTAGCAAAGAGGCACAATTGGACTTAGGTCCAAGAGTATTAAAAGGGTACACAATGTCAGTTAAAAAATGTGCACAGCTGTACACAATAGCACAGTAACATAGTCAAAATTTACTTTCAACAAAAATAGTCACAAAGAATAAAAAATAGCATAAAATGAGAAATGTCTGGATTTGTAAGATGAAGGTAAAATATACTACCGGACACAGTCACTACAGCTGTGCTTATGCAGTATGCTCTGGCTGTGCAGTTAAGCTACTACCGAAATGCCATAGTTAATAATTTTGCATAGTTTTTGCTTAAAAAGGGTTCAGACAGTTTAACAGTTTGATGTCCTATGATGGTGTTACTGAAGTTTATGATAGTTAACTTACTGCATACTCATAACCGCCTACAATCTATAAACTTACATACTGCATACAATATTTGACTCAACTACATAGTGTGGAAACGTATGGAAGCATCTACACACCAGTTTGTTTATGTGTGACTTTGCTGAAAGCCATTTGACACTACAACTCATGAATTTCTGAATTTCCAAATACATTTGAAGTTGGCAGTTAAAATTATTAGTGTGTTTCCAGAGGTACGGTACAAGTCACAATTGAAAACTACATAAAGTTTATGGCTTAATGAGTCAATTAATGTTAAATCGTATCTTTTTCATTTCATTTGATAGCAGGAAATCATTTTCCCTTTTCGAATTGTGTTTTAACAATGTTGTGCTTACTTTTAAAACCTTTTGTCATATTTTAAAATAAATTTTATTTTATTTCTGCAACATTATGTCACGTTTGAATGTGTAAAATATACAAGCAACTGAAGCATATCATTTTACAAAAAAAGGTAAATGGTAAATGGTAAATGGAAAGTATGTTGTCTTTCAATTTTAGAACACATATATTATCGCAAAAAATATATAAAATGCAATTTAACTTATAGTAAAATGTGTAAATTAAGTAAACAGAATAGTATGAAATGAAATGAAACGAATCGTAGCATATCGAAATAAAGTTAACAAAACAACACTTCAGTTCCGGATGCGGAAACGTTCGTCAATACGCATGCAAATGAACATAACGCCATTTACTTGACTGTCACATGCATGCATATGAGCAGCTACACGCATGCACGCATCCTTTCAATATTACAAGAGGTGAAAATTGATTTTATTGTTAAATTGTCATCGGGTAAAATATAAAAAATACTTGATAAAAATAAGTGCGAATAAAAGATATAATGATAAAATTAAAGATAAGAATAGAGAATGGCAACGTGTGCTATTCGTATGCCATATCATTTGATTATGCTAATCAAACGACAGAGTCATGCACTACTATCACAAATTTGATTCCCTTACAATAGCAAATAAAATAAACCAATCGAATATCAAACAATTGACATGAAGGTGGTTGGGTGCACGGAGCGTATGAGTAACGTTTCCTTAAATGCATGCAACATACGAGCAAAGTGAAGAAATAAATCATAATAATGCTGTATAGGAACATATATTGAATATGAGTTAAGTATATAAAGTTGTTTAGTATTATGTTAATTATGTACAATTTTGTTTATCATTTAATTAAATACATTCGACAAAAGTTTAACGTAAAAAAGTGTTTTGGAAAGTTTACACTGAAATATTTTATTTGGTCTACTTATAGCAATGTGTAGAATAACATTGTGATAATTTTACATGTATGATTAAAAACAGAAAAGATTTTAAAAATAATAATTCGTACGCTTAAATATTTATTACAATAAATTTTATGAGTTTAGCTGGAATCAAGTTATATTTGAATACATTAATAATAATCCATTTCATATATGTTGACTTTTTTAATTAGCTTTTTTATAAATGAGTATTGGGCTATCAGTCAGATTTTGTAATTTGGTTTTTTTAATAAAAAATTTTTCTTATTATTTTACTTATTTAATATTTATTTCCGACGTTTCGGTTTTTTAAAACCATCATCAGGGAAAAAATTTTAAAACAACTGAATAGAATAAAATTTTTATATAAAAAATATTTTTGACAAATGTTTTAAATAATTACAACGGAGAAAATACAATCAGTTTATCTTAAGAATGATTTTTTCTAGCAATGCACAGTAAACAACAGAAATATTTTCTATATCTCGCCGCAAATTATATGTGGGTTTAGTCATTATATGTAAGGACTCTAGGGTAAGACGTCGAGACAAGGAAGGTTCAGTATCAATGACTTTCACTGAAGTAAAATCTGGGTAATGATTTACATCAAGAAAGTGTGAGACTAAAGCTGATTGTTTATCCGGATTAATTTGTTTTAGACTATTTTTATGTTGACTTATTCTTTTATGTAATTGATTTTTTGTTTGGCCAATATAGCAGAGTTCACATTTTTGACCATTATTATCAGTTCCAGTGCATGGAATTTCATAGATGCAATTAATAATGTTGTTCGTTTCAATACGATCTTTCAGTTTGGTATATATAGTTGATTGAATTTGTGCAAATGGTTTAAAGGATATTCTTAAATTGTCTACTTTCCTTTCGATAATCTTAGCAATTTTAACTGATAGGTCATTTATATATATCATCGATCTTCTAATCATAGGAATTTGTATACTCTGCTCATGGTGATTAGTTCTTGAAAGTTGAAAATGTTGACGTACTCGATGTAGTTGACTAACAATCATTTTGCGAGGATAGTTATTATCAGACAAAATGTTGAAAGCTTTATTAATGTTAGTAACGTAAAATTCTTTGTCACTTATAGAAAAAATGCGGAAAAAAAGGTTGTAAATCACATTCATTTTTTGTTGTCCCAAAACATTTAGCTATATATCTTTATCCTGAGTTAAATAAAGAAAAGGGAGCCTAATCTGATTCCCAATATGTCTGAATGTAGACAAAAATGAAAAAGTTGAGAAATGAATCAGTTATGCACAAAATATTTGCAGAATCAGTGACTAGTGACTGTAGCTTGGAAGGAATCTCGTGCAAACCCTAAAGCTGATAAACAGAAATAGATGACATCACTCTAGAATGATGGCAAATTTAATAGTATTTTGAATTACTGAAGATAAAGCGGACAGTTATTTTTCATTTCTTTTTTAACATTTTTTTCTTTTTTCAATTTTTTCAAAAATTGGCAAAAAAAATAAGCCTTCATGCTTTGTGGAGGCAAAGAGTAGTTACTTTAACTAAACCCCTTTTTTAATAAATTCTGAAAGTCAAAAAAAGAAACTGTTTTTAAGTTTTTTTGACTCCTTGAAGCAAACAGCGACTACTTTGCATAAGGTCTCATTCAATAATCTTTGGGAGCCAGCGTAAATTAATAATTATGAATATTAAAGATTTTTTAACCGGCTGAAGTGATAACTAACAATGGTGTCTATGCATACAACCAAACATTCACTTATAACCGTGCGGATATATAAAATTATTACAGCTAGTAAGTTGTTTTAGTTAGTACCTGCTAATGGAAAACGCGATTCAAGCCTACTTACATGCTTGTGTTGCTATATCCTATAGAAGTTTGGATGGTAATTAGCAGCATTAGAATGAATTGGAAACGTTAGAAAGGAAAATTCATGTAAAGATCTATATTATCATTACCGTTGATAAGCAGTATAAAATATATGAAATAATGAACTTATCATTGATATAGTGAAATGCTTAAAATGCAGGAATTGGATATGTAGTGCGTATAAATAACAAAGCTCTGGCTAGAAGTTATTTGATAAAGTACTTGCTAGTACTTGCGATGGTGAACATATGCATCTTCATTAGAAGGAATAAATGACAAATGAATTTGTAATCACAACATACTACCTGTACGTATCACTGATTATGCTACGTTACGGAAGCTACTGAAACTGGTAAAGTAAGACATACGTCTAAAAAGGCCAAATAAGTACTTAAGTAACTCTTTGAAATATTTAAGCATTCAAACATAAAAATATGTTTATGTATAACTTAAGTGCTTAAATGACTACAGTAAAAATATTTTATTTAAAAAAATTGCTTATAAAAAATTGCATCTTTAGTTGAATTATTTTTTTTCTGTTTTTCCATAACATTAAAATGCAAAAATGTTAAATGCCTTTTCATGAATATTCGCTCAAAATGAAAAACACTGCATTTTCCCATTTTTTATATTTATGCTTTTTTGCTTTTAAAAGCGGCAGTGGGCAATGCCGTCGCTTTTAGCTGGCGTTTACTTTGTTTTGTGGCATTTGCCGCATTTAGTATTCATTGAATTGTGTAATTATGCAGTTTAATTTTGTATCCTTAGCTTGCAATATAGCATACTCTCTTGGCTACCCAAGAAATTTGCAAATATTTTTTAATGCACAAAAATTATTATCTCTCTTTGTTAAAATTTATACATTGCCTTCTCATTTATGTTTTTTTTTTCGTTATTTTGGAGTTTATCTCGCATAATAATTATTTCAGCTTAACGCTTAATGAACCCAAAAATAGAGCAATTTTATTGCATATTTATTATTTCAATGTTGTTAAAATTATTATTGCCATATAATTAACTTATTTTAAATAAAAAAGGTATAAAATTTAATCAAATACATTTAATTATATGTATTGCTCAATTTTTATTTTATGTCGAAAAATTTTAAACATCGAACTAATGGCTCCACAGTCAAAAGATTTTGTTATAACATTCTAAATTATTCTATAAGTACAATATTAAGACTTTGTGAATAGGTTTTTAATGAATTAATCACTATTATTATAATAATGATATCACTATTGATTCGTATAGCATTT
Organism: Teleopsis dalmanni; assembly: GCF_002237135.1. Classification (NCBI taxonomy): domain Eukaryota; kingdom Metazoa; phylum Arthropoda; class Insecta; order Diptera; family Diopsidae; genus Teleopsis; species Teleopsis dalmanni. Next base: position 184,714,455 of record NC_051846.1, on the reverse strand, counting down.
ATTCATCTTTCATAACAAGTCAAATGGTAATTCTTCCATAGACAAATCCGATATGTTTGACTTGTTTTATGTTTTCGTGATCAACAGATTTATTAGAATATGCTTGTATCATTTATCAACTCATAATAGATTCTTTGCCGAATATATTCTTTAAGAGTCATTAAGTTCCGCTGTACCTGATTATTTTAATAAAGAACATTTTACATAAACTCTTTGTTTCAATATTTTCCCAAAATAAAAAAGTCTCTAAATTTATTAGTGTATATCGTTGAAACTGCATGTTAGTTATTTGTTGCTAACAGTGCAATCAATACATAAAAACGACTACAAATAAATGTAGCGCAAGCAATTTCAAACTTGTTACTACTTCTTGATTATAGAGTGTAGACTATGGACTGTTCAAATAGTCCATAGAATGCTCATATAATACTAATATAAGCAATCAAAACAAAAATTAAATTAACAGAAAATAAAAATAGTTTCATAATTCATTATACAAAGTCTATTTTTTAATTATTAAAACATCAATAGTATATTAGTGCAAATCGAAATAATATTGAACAAAACAATTTGTTGCCAATCAGAAATCAACATTTGTATTTTTAAGCATTAATTGCTACTCACAATAAGCCAAGTATATTAATTTCGCTAAACGTAATTAAAATACTAAACTAAACGCTGTAATTAAAATAAAAACAGGAGAGATAATTATATTTGGCTTAACTCTCGTTGCAATACCCTACAGCAATGCATCACTTTTTTACTGAATTTTAATGCTTTCTAGTTGCACTAATTATGTCGCAAAGATACCAAAAGATGGAAAACTTTAACCAGAAATTAACATGGAGGGGAGAAAATAAGAGGACCACCCAAAATATAATTAGATAGTATTGACTAATGTCCTATGGAATATATGACTAATGAATTAGAAAGAAAATAGCAAAAACTCGAGGTCCTTCATATATTCTTAAGACAAAAAATCATGGTGGCAAGGATAATTATGATGATATTACTTGCAAGTATAACTTCCAATATTTTTTTAATGGCATAAAATTTATTGCAAATGCATATTGAAAGTTATAATTTGACACTAGGTTCAGATTCACAAACTGTTATTATAAAAAATTTAATTGGATAGACTTATTAATTCAAAGACTAGTTTGTTTATTAACAGACTGATAGATCTGTAAAAATACTGATATACAAATCGGTTGACAAAAAAATAGAAATCACTGAATCGTTTTGTCTTTTCAAGTTTATAAATAATATATAATGCATAATTAATTTATATTTCGAGTTAGAAATTTTTACGTGGTTAGTTAAACTTAACATATCATTTAGTACCATTCATGTGGAAAATAGAATATATGTTACATTCACATACGTATATAAAATATAAAAAATAATTAAAATACAATAATAAAATTGAAAAAATTTAATGCATGGTTAGTAAATTATTATTCACAATGATAACATATTCCGCGTCAGTACTTGTCAAAATATGGTTTTCTAATATACGGACAACAGAATGAAATAATATTTGTTGACTTATTAATATTATTTTCACAAGTGCATTTATAATAAAAATATGGTTAAATTTTTCTATATATTCGGGTTTATCTTTTTAGTGCAAATAAAAACTGTAAGTATTTAAATAAAAATAAAATAAATAAAAAAATATTATAAAAATCAATATAAGGAACAGATGTTAATATTAAATATGTATATGCAACAACAAAAATTTTAATATGTTTTGTAACAACAAAACTATAGTAGCTAATGCGATCTCTATATAAAAATATAGAGATCCTTGTATCTCTCTACATATAATATAAGATACCGCAAAAATTTTGTTGAAGTGTCAAAAACGTGAGTATGCGCTGAATACAGGGTCTGTACTCAGCCATTGGTCCTTGCAAACTAAAAGCTATCCACGAACAAATATTATAAAAAATAATAGACCAATTATCAATAACTGCATTTTTAACAATGCAGTTATAGTAAAAATTTCAATTATTTACAAAAAATTTCTGTTGTAATTTATGAGTATTTACCACTTCTCTCTAATTATTTAAAAAATAATATTAACCATTTATATATAAACAAGACTAAATAATATTTTATAACTAAATAAAATTTTTAATAAATCATTTTTACAAGCCAATAACTAAATTAACTTAAATTTAGTCTCTCACAAACAAACAGTTTACTAGATATTAAACAAAAATGGTTCAGATAACAGTTTCGATAAGGCGATTAGCATAGGCCTGTTGATCTTGGGTATCAAAAAAACTTGAAAAAACAATATAGACAAAGTATTTGGTGCTTTAAATAATATTTATAAATAAATTTAAAAAAGTGACAAGTGACATATCCACACTGCGTACAAGTTTGCTAGTTGGCAAGAAAAAATAAGAATTATTTTAATATAAACCTCATATTTAATTAACACGCACATTTTAAATTATTCATTAATTAAAAGGCTTCAGTTGTTAATAAGCAAGTGACATATTAAATTTGTATTCAATTTTGTTAAATAGTTCCAATTAGATAAATGTCATCCTATTAAGTGCCTTGTACTTTGTCTAGTACTAGTACCGTGTCATACTCGTAATATATTTTATATTTAATTTAAGGGTTAAGTGTTTGTTGGCTTGTAAAAATTAATTAAACCTATCTTTCGTTTAACTATATATTAACCATTGTTGAATCAATTCATAAAGGCAGCAAATGTCGGATCATTCTATAAGGTAATTGGCATTGAATGTTTTCCAAATTCTAAGTACATACGAAACGCTACATGTGGAATCAAAGCTGTGAACTGGGAAAAGACACATACCAACATGAGAAGTGAAATAGTGAATTCATTGCAGAATGTTTCTGTGAGTTATTTTTTCAACTATTTATTTACACATCATTTATTATTATCTATTTCTTATCGATATAGCTACATCTTCAAGTTTTTTTAAGAAACGATGTAAATCAATATAAACCTTTCCTGGTTAATATCACTCAAAATTTATGTAAAATTTTGGATCGAAGATCATTTCCTGCCTATGCAACAATCGTTATCAGTATTCTGAGAGAAGTGTCAAATGTCAACCATAGCTGTCCTTTTACTGTAATATATTTATTTACTTAAAATATTTTAAACAAATTAAAATAAAATTTGATTTAATAGGGACCTTTGTTTGTAAAAAATTTAGTTGTGGATCAGAAATATTTACCTATTGTACCTCCAATTGGTATGTATAAAATTTCATTTCAATTTCTTGAGGGATATCCTTATGATGATATCGGAACAGTTGTTCTTTATATACAAGTAGGTGAGAATAGAAGACAACGAACAAAACAAAAACACAAGGAACTAATATAGAGAAAAGAAGGAGAAGTAGAATGAGAATAAATTATTTTTTTATTAATAAAATTTACTTTTATTGCATTTTAGAATTTTTTAAAAAAATGTTTTATTTTAAATTTTATTATTTTTATAGATTTTTATAGCTATTTAAATTTTTTTGTATTTCTTAGGTGAGTGTACTTGAATACAATCAATTAATGATTTTATATATATTTAAATTATTGTTCCTTAACTCTAAACTAAGGTATTCGAGCAAGAAGCTAAAGTATTAAAATGGATTAATTTGTTCATAATAAAATGAAAATCATAAAAGACTAATGTGTGATCTGATATATTATTCAGTAATTACGAATATAATTATTATACCACAGCTCTAACTTTTAAAATAGAATGTTTGAATTTGTCATGGTCTAACATAGGAAAAAATGCTCTAAAATGACAACAATTTGCATCACGTAACAATTAATAGGTAATTTATTAAAGCAAGTACCTAGTAAGTAGTTTTACCATTGATTTTGTTTAAAAATATAAATTCTGGTGATGCATAAAACATAGAGTAATATCATTGTGTTAATATAAACCTTAACTACCTACAAATGGGCAAATCAAATTTGGAAATATGTAAAACTACTTATTGCTAAAAGTATAAATGGATGAATTTGACTCCAAAAAAAAACCTAAACTGTAGCTCTAAAAATGCTAAACATAATTAAAATACTAAACGTTGTAATTAAAATAAAATTAGAAAAGATAATTTAATTTGGCTTAACTTTAGTTGCAATACCCTCCACCAAAGTCTCATTTATTTACTGGATTTTACTGCTTACTAGATACACTAGTTGTGTTGCAAAGATGCCAGAAGACACAGAAAATTTTAATCATAAATTAACAGAGAGGAGAAAAAAAAGAGGCCACACAAAAAATTATTAAATGATTCACTAACTGGAACGAAAATATCAAAAAATAGACAAGAGTTTAAATTTTTTTTTTGTTCAACAAAAACCCTAAAAACCCTTCAAGGACTGTGTAAGCCACCAAATATATTTGAAGACACCAGATATTCTCAAATATTGAGAATATTCTTCAGATTGATTTGAAGAATCTGCAAACATGCAACACTTGTAGAAGACTATACATTACGTGCAACCTCAAACAAATAATGTCGCCGCTGATAAATAAAAATGGAAGAAATTGAGCAAATAATTTTACAAGTCCTTTACCGGTGGCGGAAATAAAGGTGGACTACACAGAAAACTATTTTCTGTGTTTCTCTTCCTTTATTTTTCTCAAAATTTTCTATTTCTCCCCAACTAAAAAAAGTATTATCAATATATCAACATAAGTAGTAAACCATTGTTCAGCAGGCTTATGCCCTACAAATATTGTGTAAGACAAGGAATGATGAGGACTAGGATGATGATGACAATGTCACTAGATACTACTTACAATTAATATTCCACTTTTGTAACCATGGTATAAAATTCATTTCAAATACACATTAAAAAATATTATTCGGCACTATGGATCCAGACCCACAAACTATTCCTGCAAAAAATTTTGTTCGATTGCATCGATTGCAATGACTAATTTGTTTATTAACAGAATAAATGGTTTATAAGAAAACAGATCAATTAATTGACTGAAAGGCAAATGGAAATCATTAAATCGTTTTATTTTGGACATAGTACATTATACTTATATATATATATTATACGTTACGAACTTTTTGACAAACCTAACACACCGTTTCATACCATTCATGTGGAAAATGGAATCTAAATTCATATATATATATATATATAAACCATAAAATATAATTAAATTGCAATAATAACAAATTTGAAAAACATCAATGTAGGTTTGAATTTAGTAAATACCTATTTTATCTATTCCGCGTCAGTACTTGTCAAAATATGGTTTTCGAATATACGGACAACGGAATGAAATAATATTTGTTTTCATTATTATTTTCAAAAAATTATGTGAATAAAAGACAAAAATATGGTTAAACTTTTTTATATATTCGGGTTTATCTTTTTAATGCAAGTAAGAACTGTAAGTATTTTAATAAAAATAAAATAAATAAAACTTTATTGAAATCAATATAAGGGTATTATTATATTTTTAACACCACACCAGGGCTTTAGTTAAGCCCTTGCTCCTAGCAGTCTAAAAATTTTATAGAAACAAGTTAAATAAAAAAATATTTGAATGTTTTCTCATAATGGGTTTTTGTCAGTTACAGTAGTAGACAAAAATTTAATTAATTACAAACTAAAATGTTCGTTATTATAATATATGATTATAAATAATTAATTAATAAATAATTAATAAAATTTTTTATAACATGATTATATAATATGACATTATATGAACAAATAAAATGATCCTTTTTATATATTACAGTATATAACATTAGGTATAATTTTATAATTAGTAATAATTAATTTTCACAGGAATTTAATTAACTTAACTTTAAATTAGTATCTCACAAGAAAATAGTGTTTTAAAGATATAACAGTTTCAATTAGGCGACGGACATTCTATTAAATTTTTGTCTCTTTGGTATTAAAAAATTTCAAAAATAATGTAGAAAATAGTGTTTATTGTTTTGCAAATATTAATTAATGGTTTATGATTTCGTTCCAATATAAACACAGCAATTAAATTTGTTAATAAAACTTTCATAGCAAAATAACAAAAAACTCCAGAAAAATTCGCGAACATAAAAAGTCAAGTACGGCTTTGGGTCAGTTGGTTAAGGTGCGCTGATTTTGAGCTTCACATTTAGCAGGACCCGAGTTCGATTCCTGGTATTTGCAGTGTCAAAAATAATTATTTAAGAAAAATTAAATACAAGAATTATTTCTAACACCACTGATGATGAGTATTTGGCAATACTCGAAACAGCTGTATGGTCAGCCAAAAATTCAATTAATTAAAATAAAACAAATATAATTTTTGTTGTTGTTTTTCACTACTGTTCGAAATAACTTCTTTGTGCAAATATTAATTAAATTTCGGTTTGTTTTAACAAATGTTTTTCAATTAATTGTTCAAGGCGACAAGTGGAACATTTTGTAAGGTAATTGGCATTGAATGTTTTCCAAATTCTAAGTACATGCGAAACGTTACGTGTGGAATTAAAGCTGTAAACTGGGAAAAGACATATACCAACATGAGAAGTGACCTAGTGAACTCATTGCAGAATGTTTCCGTGAGTTTGTTTTTTTTATCTATTTATTATTTTACTTATTTATATGCATTGTCAACTTTTAGCTACATTTTGAAGTTTTCTTAAAAAACGACGTAAACCAGTACAAACCTTTCATAGTGAATGTTACGCAAAATATATGTAAAATCTTGGATCGAAAATCATTTCCAGCCTATGCAACAGCCGTTATCAGTATTCTAAGAGAAGTGTCAAATGTCAATCATAGCTGTCCTTTTACTGTAATAATTTTAAATATTTAATAATTTAAAGTATTTTAAACAAATGAAAAAAAAAATATTTTAATAGGGTCATTTGTTTGTCAAAAATTTAGCAATTGTGGATGAGAGAAGCATTCCTTTTATATTCCCAATTGGTATTTATAAACTTTCATTTCAATTTCTTGAGGGATATCCTTATGATGATATCGGAACGGTTCTGCTTTATGTACAAGTAGGTGAAAAAAGAAGACAGAAAGCAAAAAAAAATTACAAGGAACCAATATAAAAAGAAAGAGAAAAGTGAAAGAAGAAAAAGAGGAAGAAAATGAAGAAGAAAACAGAGATGGAGAAGATAAAGATAAAGAAAAAGAGAAAGAAAAAGTGAACATAACAGATGTTTTTATATTTCTATAATATATGTACTGAATTCTTAAATCCCTAAAAATTACTTTTGTTTAGAGTTTTTAATTTTTTTATTAATTTGTAATAGATTTAAAATGTTCATTTCGTTAACAAATATATATAACTATTCGCAGATAATATTGTATTATAACAAAAGCCTTTAAAAGAATATGCTTTAATTTTTTTTTAAATTTGTTAAATTGAACATGAAAGAGTAAACATGAATATAATAAATTCGTTCCAAAATAAACTAAGCTATTCGAGCAAGGAACTGAATTATTTCAGTTGATTTAAAATCATGTGTAAGTATCGTTGAAAATAATCCACAAACTCAAGTATCATTAACAGGTTCTTAGAAACATATCTATAACTTTCTTAGAATAACAGAACATTAATTGAAAAAATCCAGGCATATAATGTCAATAGATAATATATCAAAAATAAAATTGAATGCGCAAAACCAAGATGAAATTGACGATAAACATCATTAGGCAAGCAAGAAAGAAAAGCACCATATACTGCTGTAACAAACAATATTAAAAAAATAAAGAAAATCAGAAAAAATAATATGAAACGAGTAAAAAGTGCCATCTAACAACACTAAAAAAGGAGAAAAACAATTTTGCAAATAATATCCGTATAAAATCTCCGTAAAAATGTGATATATACATTCTTTATTATAACTTTTACAATGTAGAAGTTAATTACTTTTCTTAAAAATTTCAAAACCAATAAATATTCAAATAAATTAACTTTAAAATTTATTATAATTTATTTACTTAGTTATATTGTGTATTAAAATTTCAGGCATAAATTCTGAACTTTCACACCTTTTGGCCCAAATACAAAGGCCTTGTTGCTGAAAATTTGCAACATCTGTTGGCTTGTCCGGAAAATGGACATTTATTGTAATTCCCTTGGCCTTTTAGACTCGTTTAAATAATTATTTTCAAACATTTTTTATATTTTCATATTAGCAAAACGGAAATATAATAAAATAAAATAAATATGAAATACAAAAACTATTGCTGCAGCGTGCAAAGAATATTTTGGCAACACGTCTGCATGGCAATAAAAATTTGTTACCAAAAAATAAAACCAAAAAAACTCTAACAAAATAGCAAAATAGAAATAACAAATATAGAAAAACTATGCAATACATATAGTATCTGTACAATATGGAAAAGCGTATCAAACGTTTGAGGAGCGTTTTTTGCTTTTTGCGTCATCAAACTTTTTATAGTTTTCTTCCTTATAAGCTTTTGTGCTGACCACTTTGTTTAGTTGGCATTACCGATGGGGTCAACGCGGAATGGCAGTCATGAGTTACAAACATGTGTGTACGCAATTTGGAATAGTTTTATCCCATTCATGTGTTAGAATTATGGGGATGAAGAATACTGCTGTGCTACATAGCAACATATATAAATATTTCTGGTATGGATCTTCATATATCGTATGAATGCATTTAAAGTGTTATGTGTACCTAATCCATACAAGGAAAGAGCACATGAATAATAAAGAATAAATATATATAGGGACATACAACTTGCTTTCTACGATGTTGTAAGCATAATTGAATATGCTATATTTTAATATATTGTATATATTTTAACTATAAATAATATGACATAATACTTTATATTGTGGTAAAATCGGCATACATGGCGAATAAAACCTGGGAAAATTTGACAAGAGAACGAATGGAAGAACCTAACCGCAGTGACTATGTTCAACATACACCGAAGGTGACCCGAGCAGGAAGGGTTGTACGGTTTCCAACGAAGTATACTGTATAAGTGTCACTACAACAGAAAGTAGATTTTGCCATCAGTTGGGCGTCAAATTGTAGAAGGGGCTGTGTTACAACAATATCATTATTCTTATTAAATAAAATAAAAAACATTGTTTTTACCATAAGGAATAATATTAATTGGTGAAGTTATGATATAATAGAAAGGACTTAATTGGTTAAATCAAATATCAATATATTTTTCTTTATCACTACATTGATATAATTCAACGAATTAACAAATAACGATTTGGTCATGTATTTGAATAGAAAAAAGGTATTTGAAGAGATAGTTGAAGAAAAAGATGTAGAGGTAGACCATGTCCACGGCGGAGTGATCAAATTAAGGAAACACAAACTTCACTTGAAGTATGAGACAAGGCGCGTCCAGTTTTGGTCTACGTCAGACCAAAACTCAGTAACGAGTTGTTATGGTCATATTTAAAAACATGGATTATAAACTGTTTAAGAAGTATATGCTACATTCCAAAAGATTAATGCAATCTAACCAGCTTATTTACAAAAGTAACAAAATTTTTAAATGGTTAAAAAAAATATTAAGTGTAAAACATTGGAACTTAGATTAATCACTGATTTTCTAATAATACATATTCTCATTAACTATCGCCTTTAATAATAGGGGATGCTCTTATTAATTACCGATATAATAATAATAGGACAAGCTTCTGTTAAGAAGCGCATCTCGTGATTACATATGCTTCTGTTAACAACCGACTTAATAAAGCAGGCTCATATTAGTTACCGCTTTTCATAATAGGACAAGTTTCAGTTAATTAGCGCCTCTACTCCTGTTATAATAGAATATTCTTCCGTTAACTACGGGCTAATTTATAGCACATACTTCTGTTAACTACCGTCTTTTAAAGATAAGATTATAAAATATTGAAAACTAAAAATACAGTTCAATTTGGGATTAAACTTTCGCCTATTTTATTTGCTTCTAATCTGCGATTGTTAAAAAACAAATCCAGACCTCTATATGACTTTCATTGAATTTAGTTATGGAATTTTAAACCAAGTGATGTTATATGGTTTCTCAATCATTTTAAGCAGTCATACGGAATCCTTCTACAGGAATAACCCAATAGATTTGACAGGCACCAGAAAAATTTCGTTCAACAATGTCGCTTAGTACAATTGTATTGATCAAAATATTCATAGTCTATTTTGACTTGACTCACCCTGTATTTAATATGTGAAAGTGTTTTCAAATATTTTTTTATTTTATTTTGCCCCTTTGTGCATCATAAAAGTAAGTAGCAGAAAATTGTAATTTTATGAGCTAAAACTGTTTTGGGCCACATTTGTGTGATAATAAAAATAAAATATATATTTGGTCCATGCCAAATTTTCACTACATTTTGATGAGTGAAATTCTTAAACTTTTTGTAAAGGATATACTGTGATCATTATCATTAGTACAAAAAAAAATTATCCCAAATTACCACAATGTGTTGCATCAAATGTCAAAGAAATTTTATTAAAATTTGATGACAAAAAATAAAATATATTTGATGCTGAGATTCATACAATACAATGTCTATATCTTTTTATTTAATTTATACATATTTGTAATGAAAATATATTATTCACTAAGAACCATTATTTTAAGATTGTACTGCTTTTCTACTTTGAAAGAACACAAATATTTTTTTTGCAAACATTTGACTTTTAAATCCATATTTTAGTTGAAATTCTTAACTAGCGACGTTTTCAATTTGAAAAGTTGGTGTAATTTTTTTGATCAAGATACTCTCTTAATGCACCTTTAGTGCAATTTTCATTTCCGTTTGGTAAATATCAAGCGAAGTATATAACACTCCAGATTCATTTATAACAATCTAAATATTTTGCCAGAGTAGCAAAATTGCCTTGGTATTAACAGCTGTGTATCCCTCGATGGTGCACAGCTGTTTAACCACTCTCTGACTACTTAGAGCCGGCGTCTACTCGGCTCAGCTCAGGAGCCTTTCAGGGTTATTGTGTCTTATTAAGTCACACCCTCTGATGCCTGGCTGGATTTTAGTCGTCTCTTACGACAGGCATGCCATACCGCGGGAATATGCTAGCCCCTATTCCGCAGGGAGAATCAGCTGTTTTATATGATTTGACAGATAAAATGTGATTTGATTTGTTATATGTATTTATGATTAATATAAATGTCTACTAACCCTACTACAAAAAGGTTAAATTAGTCTAAAACTGTTCGATTGGGCAACAAAATTTCACAGATCGAGAGTAAATCTAGTTTGAATCCAGATATATCAATCGAAAACGCTATAATAAGGCTATTATATTAAAAATATATATTTTATATAATAATTGAACAAATAAATAAAAATGTGCTATATTTAACATATTTTAGACAGGTACCTATAGTACTAAAACATTAAGGTACTTTATAGATATATACTTTACAAAGTATTAAAACTTTTTTAAATATTAAAAAATTATTCCATAAACGAAAGACTTTGAAATTCTTAAATTTGTAATTAAATATTAGTAAGAGATATAAATAGTATTTTAAAAAATTATATAAAATATCTTATTTTTAAATTGGCCATTGGTCATTTTGCATATGGCACTCTATGATTCTTGAGTCCGTCTAAGCAAATTCAAGTAACCACTCACATCTCAAATGGCTACTTTCATAAAAACTTTTCACTGCTTGCGTATTAAACTTAGTTGAATGGCCAATTGAGTAAATAACGTAAAATCAAATAAGGATTATATACAATTGATAAAAGGACATTTTAAGCTTGATTACGTAGAAAAACTGTAGTATTTTCTTGAATTTCCATCCATGTACAAGTTGATAGCAGTATTTACAAAGCAAAAACCAAATTGGAAAATTCAATATTTAAACTTTAAACCATTGACTTTATAAGGATATTCTTCACTTGAAAGTAACAAAAAAAAATGAATATATATGTGTATGTTCTTACAATTATTTTCAATTTGCATTTTTGTTATACAAAGAAAAAAGTATATTGAATATATTTATATATGAAATATATATTAAAACTTTTAAGCTGCTTAAAGTACAAAGAAAAATTTTTATTGATTTATTTTTAAAAAGTTTTCAGAGTTATTTGTTGTGAAATATATTTAATAAACAAAATCAAAAATACAAATTTATTAAAATTATATATATGTATTAATATACATATTTATGTAAACAATTTATAATTTTTATATTTATATATTTCATCATTATCAAGATCTTTAATGTTTGCAGAAATTACAAATAGCTTTTATTTTATATATTATCAATAAATATTAAAACAATGCTATCGTAAGCCTAAATAGAACCCTGGGACAATCTTAACAACTTTTTACTTAATATTTAATATTAAAATTACTCTGAAGAAGAAGATTTTATTAAATTCAATTCTTAAATAAAATATTGGAAATATAAAATTTAATTTTATAATTTAATTTAATTTTAATATAACGTTAATACTTAATATAACGAGTCTAACATCGAAGAGAATCAAAAAAGTTATGTATAAAAGGAGGACTGTCTAGATGAATGGCTGTTAGAAGTTTTCACAAAAATATATTTCATCTCCATAACAGAACAGTTAAGTTTTCTCTAGCAAAAATAAACTATATAAATTAAATGAAATATATAAAAATCTTTTATTTAAGTTCAAAAAGTCTTTTAAAAAACTTAATATCAATAAAAATTAAACAAAGAGGTTTTTCGAACAGTAGTGAACTACAACAACAAAAATTTATTTTATATTATTTTAATTAATTGAATTTTTAGATGATCATACAGCTGTTTCGAGTATTGCCAAATACCCATCATCATTGGTCTTGGAAATAATTTTTGTATTTAATTAGTCGTAAATAATTTTTTGAGATTGCAAGTACCATGGGTTGAACTTATACACTGCCAAATTTGAAGCTCAGAGTCAGCGTTCATTAGGCAACTGATGTAAAGCCGTACTTAACTTATATGTACGAACTTGGAGTTAGAGTAGATCCGTTACTATTAAATAAAATAATCACTACTGCCAAAGCTGACATTAAATTACAATTTAATTCAAAATTGTTAAATAATAATTTATTTCAAACTTTGTTAATATTTATAATCGATATTATAATAATCTTATCAATACAAAAAGTTTTTCCAATTATATGAAAAAAGTGTGTTTTATTTTAAGTTACTAAAGACTAAATATTTTTAAGTGAGAAGTTATACGCAGTTGTCTGTATTATAATATCAAAAAAATCATATAAACTTAAATCATAGAAAACTTAAAATTGTGCATATCCCTATCGCACAATTCGATAATGTCCCTAATATAATAGAAAAAACTTCGAAATAATGGCCAAAGTTTCGTTAGTTACGAAATTGCATATCCTTGCAACGAAATTGCAGTCTGAATACGAATTGAGGATGCAACAAAGTCAAAAGGCTCTGCAACTAGAATTGTAGTCGCCGTTGTCGGTGTCGTTATCGTTGTCGGTGTTGTTGTCGTTGTCGCTTCTGTTGCATTTATGTTGCACAAGTTGTACGTTAAGCAACTTTTATGACACTTTGTCGTGTTGTTTGCAATATGCTTGTCAGACTGCATGTTGCATACTTTAATTGTATTTATCTATAGAATCAGAATCCAAATTCGAATCTTGCAACCATAAAAGTTTAACTGCAACTGCAAGAAGATAGTTCCATAAGTTTTCGTAGGCGGTTGATTTTGTGTATATAGCATAATGTACTCGTATATATGAACGTTTGCTTAGTAAGGATTGTTGTAGACATCATCATCATCGTTCATTCTAGTGATTATTATTGTCATTGTTCTTTCGCAAAAATAATTTAAAACAATTGAGAAATCATTTTTATGTTGTGTTCGTGCTCGTGTTTGTTTTGTTTGTTTTACATTTCAAGAGTGCATTCATGCTGGCATTACAATTTTAATTTGAAAATTCACTTCCGTCTGCAAGTTGCAGAATGTGGCGACGTTGAAAGCTGCAGTTGTAAGCCAAAAATCATTAAGAAAACAAGACGCAGTACAAAAAATCCAAAATAAAAAGCCAAGAAATATTTTTCTGAATTCGTGCTTAAAAACACTTTTTGCGACTCATTGAAAAAACGCAATTAAATTTAATTGCACTTTGAATTTATTTAATTATACCAAATGGAAATTGGTTTTCCTTTCTTTTTAACTATCAACCATCAACTATCATAATTTGCTACAAATCTCCTCTGCTTTGAAGTTGCTGAGTTTAATAACCAAACCGAACATAACAGGGAAAAAATTATTAAATTACTTTATTATAACTAATACAAATCAAAAAAATTCTTAACTATTTAAGTAGATATAGTAGATAGCTTAAAAAAAATAATAAACATTTGATTAATTTAATCATCTCAAGATTTTAATTAATTTATAATAAAGAGGTTTTCGAAGAGTAGTAAAGTACAACAGCAAAAATTTATGATTTAAATGACAACGTGTTAAGTGAGTGTTAAGTATTATGCTTAAACTGGACGGTTTATTGTAGTAAACAACATTTATGGTGATAGTTGATTTATTGTGATAAATTATTATAAAACATTGCAATGGTTGACATAATGATAATACATTTCTCTACTGCTAAGTGGATCATAAAGTCTCTATAATCAACTTAAGTCTAACTCTATTTTAAACATTATTAGTGATATCATAACTAGCAGCACGAAGTTCTTTGCCGATTGTTTTTTTATGGTATATATCATAATAATATACATTTTTAAATTTATTATGATGAAAAGAATGAAATGAATTTGAATTTTGTATTCAACCTATTCAATAAGATAATATATCAAATTTAATAGAATTAAGTCAAACATAATTGATTTGTAACATTAGTTTTTTCTTACCGAAAATGAGTCATGTTATGACGAAAAGAAACTATTTAAAAGTTATATGGGTTCGAATAGAAATGAAAAGACAACAACAAAATGTTGACATTCGTCTGACCATACTCGAATCAAACAAATTTCAATAAATCAACTAAAATTTTTGTTGTTGTCTTTTAATTTCTATTTGAATCCTCCTATAATTGATTTGTGTTCTAAGTAATTGGATTTGTTTAAATACCTTGCCAACCCATTCGTAAATAAAATCGAAAGTGTAAAAAATCACTACGACCAATATAAAAATATTTTCGAAAGCTTTAGGTCTCCTTTTGTCATTGTCGACAAAGTTAAGATCGTTGGAGATTGTTTTATATCATTTTTTACCTGTCCCTTATCTAGAACGATATGAAGACACATAGGTTTAGCTTCGCATGTGTGTGTGACCCAGTGTAGGCTAAAGTTCAAAAGATCGAATACAAAATCATATATCATATGATAGCTACCTTCCTAGTCTTGCGCCCAACAATTAAAACACAATAGTTAATCAGTGAAACTAGTTTGACTGTTTTTAGAAGTATTCTCCACGATGATCAATAAATATATTAAAATACATATATTTTAATGTATATTATATGTATATTATAAAAAGGTTACAGCTTTCATCCGTCCCTTTCATTAAAAGTTACATGGTATAAATATTATCCATATCAATTCAGCGATTTAAGAGAAAATGTTGAAATGTTCGGACTCATTATATAAAGATTATATAGTATAAATATTGCGCAATGGCTTAGAAACCCGTTTGGTATTAACAAAAACCAGTTACGTTTATATATATAATATATATGTATATATATAAACTGAATCTTCTCTTTCATTAGAGACTAATAAAAGGATATTAGAACTTATTTACTACTTACTCTAATAGGAAATTATTTATAATTAAGCAAAAAAACAGAATTCCTAAAATAAAAGTAAAAACTAGATCTTTAGATATATAGATAAGTATTATGGGCAAAAATATATGAAGTTTTGCTTTAGTTTAGTTTTGCTTTAGAAGAATAATGTTCAGCGTTTGACAGATTTTGATTGATGACTGATTAATTCTATTTAAATCGGAAAACTGTATCAGTAAATATTTTTTAATTATGATATTAATTATGATTTTAATAAATATTTTTCAACTAAAACTAGGTGTGTTTGCAGTTGTTTAATAACTAACGTAGCATATTTTTATTGTCATAATATAGCAGTGTCATCGACTATATTAGATCTGTAGGAGTATCAGTTGTGTGCCGTAAATGTAGAAAAAGTGCAAGTGTGCTATTTTAAGGGACTGAAATATTGAAAGAATTTGTTGATATGATTAATTTACATTTAGTAAAGCACCTAATTCTCAGATAACGGGGAATGGGAATGAGATATAGCCTACAAAGAATGGGGTGTTATATATAATTTCACTAAGATGGATAGGTACACCAGCGTCATCTTCATGAACTTGGCTTCTCACATAAAAAGAAAGCATTATTAAAATGATGTACTAAGACATTTAATACGATTTATCACAATTTTGACTTTTCATTTTAAAGTATAACAATAATTGAATTTATATTTATATAGGTATATATGTTAGCTACCAGTTCTTAAAATAAAACAAGATCATTATACAAATGCAATCTTATGATCTCTATCTGATATCTTCCGATAAACAGCTTAAGCCTTATCGTATAGGTATTTCTTATTGAATTGTATTTATTGTATTTATATTGACTTACTATGAATAAGTATTAAATTAGTTTGATATATCAGTTAGAAAAACTTAAACTATAGTCTAAATAGATTATAATTAAGCAATACCATAAAATTTTACTGTAATTAGTATTATCATTTGTTTTCATACTTAACAAAATAGTATATTTAAAAAAAAAATTTTATTGCTTTTAATTCCTTTCAAATACAAAAGAGCAATTTAAGCCAAGGATAAAAGAAATAGTTACTTCACTTAATTATGTGAACTGATAAGCACATTAAGCATAAGAACACCTTCGAAACTTTAACTTTATAAGTATTTTATTGTACTTGTACTTTAATATGAATTCAAAAAAGTAGTAGTAGTAAGTAAGTAGAAAAAGAAAATTTTATTTTATATCGCAAGAAAGTGACTGCAACTGCAGAGCTTCAGACTTTCAGAGCTTCAAGTAAAATTCGCACTCATTTAACATTTTAATGAAATTTTCTTAATTACACTTGATTAACATGAATAAGATAACAAAGTTTTTGCGCTTTTTCGTGCAAACACGCAAGTAATTATAAATGTAGGATTTTCTGCACTATATCACTGGCAGGTAAACTTAGTTCCAGAATCAGTGATTGTATAATAATGTAAGGACAACATTTTCGAGTTATGCATTTGTATTATAGATTTAAGATTCTATTAGAAATAAAAGTACTTTGTTGGTTTAGTTAGTTTTACTAGATGCAGAGATTTCTCTTCTATTCAATTAACAGGTAAATACCGTTCCATTATAACTTATTCCATTGTGAAATGTCATAAAGTGCCAGTGACTTGGACATTTATATTAAAAATGTATAGTTGTCTCTTTTCCTCAACTGTCTTGTAACTCTAGTTAATAATATATCGATATGGATACCTACTAGCTAATGACTTGTATTTTCAAAGGAAGATGCTAGATGATGCACAAAGAACAGACAATTGAAATCTCTTCTCATTTTCTTAACTTCTTGAGAATGTTTGAAATTTTGTTGACCTCTACCTAATTTCAGTTTTTTCACTTCGATTTAAGCTCAACTCCGGAGAATATACATTCTAAAAAAATAAAAATGATTTCATATATCTAAACGATATATATATCGATAACGATATATATAGATTAAATAAAAATTTTATATCCTTTGACAAGGACTAGCGTATATGAAAACTTATTAAAAAAATAGTTTTCCAAGACTAATTTAAAATTCATATGACAATATTTAATTTAAAAAAGTTTATTTTGATTAACATAAAATAGTCCAAAATATTTTACGAGAAAGGGGGAAAGAACCGTTACATCACCACCTTGTTTATTAAAGGAAATCTATATTTCTTTTTAAATCAAGTATTGAAAATTGAAATAATTTTTTGAGTGAACCTCTGTCTCTATACCTCTGTCGATTACCATGAAAAACACATCATCAGTAAATATTTTGCAACGTTTTTTGGATAGTATCCGAAGTGCAATACTCACTAAAATAGAAGTACTTGCTAATTGGCTTGGATAAATAGAAAGATTTGATGAAATATCTAAAAACTTATTTTGAGGTACATAAAGAAATTAATAAGTGAATTTAATCTAAATTAAAATTTTGTATATCTCAAAACCGATTGACGACTGCTAGTATGTCTTATTGTTCTTCAAATGTAGTGTAATTATTTTTTCCGTTAATTTATGTATTATTAAGTAAGGAACATAAAAAAAAATAATGATATACTACGCTTATGAGAGATAAGACTTTACAACCTTCCGTGTTTGACAACTTGAATTTGCTTGTCACCCTCAAAGCTAATTTACACATAAACCACAGCTATATCAATTTACTTCCATCAAACCACTGGTCTCTAAAGACCATTCATTGAATTCTGACAATGAATTTTGACAATGAATTCAGGATTCAATGAGTTCTAATTTTACAAGCAATAATCAATTGATTATTATATCGTCTTAATCTATACCATCTCTAAAAAATTTTTGAATATACATATAAGTCTTTCTCTCTTTAATATATATTCAATTTAAATCTTGTTTCTTTGGATACGCTATTTTTAATACTAACTCATAAACCTATAACTGTGGTTTAGGTATTTACCTAATAAATTTTTTTTTTACTTAACTAATACTCAATTTATTTTTGACAAAAATGAAACCATAGATATATCTAAAGATCTATGACAATGAATTCAGTATGAAATGAATTTCAATTTAAACTTTATAATCAATAGATTAATATATCATCTAAATTTTATGTAAAAAAATTTAAATTCAGTGCATAAATCTTTCTTGTGTGAATATAAATTCAATTTAAATCTTATATCTTCTGATACATCTTCTCTCTGTATCTAAAGAATTGTTTAGCGTATCAACTTAAGTAACTATAACCTAATACAATTTCCTATTTAGTCTGTGTGCGGATTAATGTTTGAATATGAGTTCATTTTATTGTTGTCGTTAGATGTAGATGTATACCGAATTATACCGATTCCATAGAATTAAGCATAAAACTATGAAGCAACACAAAGCCAACATTTTTATCTCATATACGAGTATGAGCCTAACGCAATGGCTGTACGCTTATGGGGCTTTTTAAATGAACAAAAGAGAAGATTTAAATGAAAAACGAAGAAAAAAAATACAGTATAATAAGAGTATAAAGTAAAATAACTACAAATATAACAACGTGACTAAAATGTAAAATATTCTTTATCACAAACAAGTGGTATATAAGGAGTCACTGCAACGCCTACTAAATTCTCTGCAAAGTGGTTTGAGGCAAATTGTTTGTTTTAGTGCATAATTATGTTAAGATAAACTCAAGTGAAGCTCTCGTACTTAAATTATTAGAAAATAATTTTTACTTTGAAAGTTGGAAATAATACTTAATTAACTTTGTTCAAAGGTGTTGGAGAGTACTTAATTAACAATTAGTGCAATTTTTACAAATAAAACTTTGAAATTTTATGATTAATAATTATATTGGATAAACAATAGATTTATTTGCTTTTAATGAGCTTATTAAATTCTGTATAAGTGTGAAGAAATTACTAACACAACACCACCATACTTCATACAAAAACCTTAAACTTTAAGCGAATCCATAGTATCATAAGAAAATAAGATAAAAAATGTATAAAAATAAATCAATGATATGCAACTCACGTTATGGTATTATAATCATAATAATATTATATATATATTTTAGCTAAAAAGGACTCCAAAGCAATCAGCGTAAGTATGCATAAAATAATTTGGCATCAGCGCCATTGAAATTCATATAAAAACTTATGAATTACATGCCAACGAGTGGACGAGTATGAGCATAAATTTACCAATATAACACCATACAACCATGTACGTTCATATATTTCTCTGTGTTTGTATATAAATAATATTCATATCATCAATTACATATGCAGACTCATATGCTTACATATATGTTAACCAAACTACAGCCCATAAATTTTGCTCAGTTGTCCTGTTGATGTCCATGTCCATTTTATCGGTTTGCTGTATTTGGGTTTCTGTGCTGTACTTGTTGTTGTTATCGCACTGTCTCAACATATTACATCGATGATTATTTTATACTCAGACAATCAACAATTTCCAAAATATGTTTCCCATCTACCACAATTTACCTCAAACTGAGATCATTCAGCCATATCCTCGTTACGTACATATAAGAATTGATTTAACATTCATACTGCATTTGCAAACGGAATGAATGACACATACGCTTACCACAAAATAGGCCCAAGTGAGTATTTCCCAGGCGGGTCTTTAACAAATTTAGTGCCGAAATTTCTTTTCATTGTGAATTTCGTAAAAAGGATTTGTTTTCATACTCGTATGGGCTTTAACTTTTTTTTTTATCAGATTAAATAATTTTATTTAATCTTACAGATTATTTATTTGAAATAATAATTTGTAAAATATGTGAGTATTGTTGTATTAAATTAAAAATACAATCAGTAATTTATGTGTGGAGTAGCTTAAAATTGAAAATAAAAAACAAAAATTTAATAAATTAAATGAAATTATAGAAACTAACATACATTAAGACTGAAAAGTTTTCGGAAATTCTCATTTAAAATTCGCGCGCTGTATATTTTTCGATATTTTAAGTTTATGTAGTTTGGCAGCACTGTCCTTAATTACTATGCCAAAAATGAGCGCGATCTGTCAGACAGTTCGTTTACGGCAGCTGTTGAAACCAGTTCACCTCAGTAGTGCGTTGCGAAATGTCTTCGACGGTCGTACGACCGTCCTGAAAGGCTTTGTACCACTCATAAACTTGAGTTTTCGATAAAACTGATTCCCCATAAGCCTTTTGTAGCATTCGCAACGATTCTGCACACGAAATTTCGTTCGAAACACAAAATTTGATGCAAACTCTTTGTTCAATATTTTTTTCCATTGTTTTTTTCGCAACGCACTACTGAGGTGAACTGGTTTCAACAGCTGCCGTAAACGAACTGTCTGACAGATCGCGCTCATTTTTGGCATAGTAATTAAGGACAGTGCTGCCAAACTACATAAACTTAAAATATCGAAAAATATACAGCGCGCGAATTTTAAATGAGAATTTCCGAAAACTTTTCGGTCTTAATGTATATGTTACTTACTTTTAAAGTAGTAACATACTTCTAAAATTTTTTATGTAACATAGATATTTAATTAATCATCCCTTTTTAAGTTTGTGTAGAGGACGATGAAGATCCCTCACAACCCAGCATAACCAGTCCACGCTCAACTTCATTTTTATAACTATTCTATAGGTTTCCTTTTTGAAGATCTTGGCCAACTCAGAGAACTCCCACTAAAAAATATTTTAAGTTTTACTAGAGGTGTAAGATAGTTTTTAAACCTTTCAGTTTCTTATACGATAACACAATGTATCGATAGGTTTAAGTGGATTCTTCGGATCGCCGGTATAACCTAACCAAACATAGATATTATCAAGAAATTAATCTCGGTGTTGATCTCCTTAAAGGTGTGTTCGAAAAAATATTTAACAGTATAAAAAAGTCACATGAATTAACCCGCATAATTTTAATAGACCAATGGTAAAAGTAAGATAATGCTTGTGTTTTAGATAATCTTGTATAGCAAAAACAGATGAATAGTAATATGGATATCATTTTTATTTCTTCTGAAGTGTTATTGCCTCTTATTCCACTTTATGTCTACGCTCATTTTATGCAATATTTAATACAAAAAAAGACCGTGATTCCTCATCTTCTTTACTTGATTAAACACGAGCCAGTGTCTAAAGCACTTTTACTCAATAGAACCTGTGACCACTTAAATGATCCACTGCAACAAGAGTTCCGTTAAATTATAATAATGAGTTAAAAGTCTACATTTTTTTGAATATAAAATCTTTGCGGAATAAATTGCACGGTAATTAAAGAAACGATATATTCAATAACTTTCAAACGAAGAAATAATAAAAAAAAATATAATCAGTGGATTGATATACTATTCATTTTCTAAATCCTCTTACAGTTGATAATTCGTATTCTGTGGTAAATATTTCTATTTATTGCAATTCATATCTGATAATATCAGACATATCTTTTTGTAATTATCGGCAAAACCTGTTAAATAAAACACAACACTTTAGTTCTTTATGAGTTTAGCGCTAAAATTACACCTAAACCATCTAACTACCAAAAAAATAAGAAGCATATTTAAAAGATACCAAGGTATAGGTATTGGAACACAACAACTGAAAGATGACTAATCGGAATGAAGAAATGTGTTAGTTGTTTATTTGACAGCTCGTCTAAAATTACTACAGATAATTGTTTTACACCACATTATCTTAAATGAAAATTACTAGAAAATAAGACACTTTGTTCGTAACTCTACATAAACACAAATCTGAAATACCGCTAAAAATATGAACAACGATAGACAGATCTATAGTTTCTCCATTTTATATATGTTACCAAAAGTACCTATTTCTTAAAGAAATAGGTATGTAAGTCTTCTCAGAACTTTGAAGTTCTTATTTATTTATTAATTATTTCTATTTTTATTTAGTTATTTAATTTGTTAATGAATAATAAATAAATAAATTTTTTCATTTAGTTTTTTTTTATAATTGTAAAAATATAAATTAGAAATATGACATTGTTTTTCCAAAATCACTTTAACCATATGTTTTATTTAAACTAAAAAATTATAAAAGTACTTTTTAAACTACTTTTACAATTACTTTTCTTGGAAATAATTTGTTTTTTTTTTTTTGTGTAAATTTTAAAAGTGACAAGACATTCGTATATCGGTTCATAGTAGAAGTCAGGTAGCAAACACCCATCACAAATTATCCAACTTTAATTGAATTTATATGATTGACAAATTAAAACCTTACCCTTGCCTTCTTTCGCACTTGCCAAATCAAATAGCAGTCATTAAAGCTTTAATACTCAGCGCATGCAAACAGTACCTATACAAACTCATATATGGTACATATGTCGCAGTACATTAAAACAAAACAAAAACAAAATCTATTCCGTATAAGATAATGCATTTATTTTTGACAATTTTTTATTTTTTTTGCATACGAGTATTACAAATATAGAGTACAACACATTTGCTTTGAGCATCACTACTAGATGAAGAAAAAAGAAAAGTACCCATATTTACTTTAAACATCACTTAAATAAAGAAAAAAGAAAAGAAGTACTTAAATTTGCTTTTAACATCACTACAAAGTAAAGAAAACACAAACATCTAAGACGAAAGTGTCAATTGAATGCGAAGTTTGCCAGCTTTGGCAAAATAATTAAACTATTAGGCATGAAATATAAAAATTTTTAATATTAAAATTAATATTATATCAAATTGCGAAACGCCAATCACATCAATAAAAATCAGATGAACATTGTAATATTCTTTATATTGGAATACAATATATTCATGATTGATTGAATTGAATGAAAATATTTTGCAAACATTTCGTTGCTGTTTTCTATACATACGTAATCATAAAATATAAATGTTTGAAAGTAATATTGAAATTATGTACAATAAAAATAAATTAATAACTTACCGGTATATTAAAGTTCAAAATAGTTATCAGGTAATTCAATTGTCAATAAAATACATAAATAACTTCATAATAATCAACACTTCACATTTTTCAAAAATAATAATACTGAATTCATTATTTTATTAATGGCTTTACAATAAAAAAACAAATAAATTGAATGAACTCACATATTATCATCGAACTTTCCAAAACATTTACAACATGAATACTTCTTAATATATATTATTACACTTGTAAATAACAATTATTATAAATTATTTAATTATTAAATTGACATAAATTAAATGAACACTAACAATTTCAATTGAAAGCAATATGCGTAGACACCAACTTTACTTCCTCGTCACTTAAATATGCACAACTAAAGCCGAATTTACAAAAATTCGCCACGGCTTGTCAGCAATAACGGCTCTGACAGATTCACCGTTACTTCTCAAGTGTTGCTAAGTTAACAAAAAATATAAATATTAAAAACTATTTTTAAAAATAGTAGTAAGACAATAAAAATGTTAATAATTATTTATTAATTGGAAATTCAGTATTGAGGTATTAATCGTTATGCGATACATATTCGCAAAAAAAAACATTTATGGTATAAAAACTTCTATATTCAGATTGTTTAGGAATAAAATTTATTAAATATTACTGTGTATTTAATAATATATATGGCATAGATGTGAAAAAAGAATTAAATAGATTTATGCAGATATCCTAATTTATTTGCATTTTGAAGAAATGTAGGTATGCAATATTATTTATTTATTTCATATTCTTTGGTATTGTATATTGTATTGGAATAATAAAATTTTTCCACTTTTTTTTTAAACATAAAAACTGATTATTATAATAATTGACATCAATTATTAGTTGAAATTGTAATATTAACAAAATTAGTATAATCACTTACAATTAAGCAAATAATATATAGTGCCAGGCATTAACAATGTTAAACTTGACCTATGGACCCTTGCATTAACGCACAAAATAACCTTTAACACATTTAAATGCGTTATTAAAATTAAAGTTCTGTTGTATATTCTTAAACTACCTGCGCCATTAATTAAAGCTCTTGTATAAACCACAGGTTTATAAATTAACGTAATCATTGTAAATCGTTAGTTTTTCGAACTTTAGATAATGGTTTTAAGGAAATAACTTATGGTACTAAAATCATATCATTTTTAACGACAAGATCATAAAACACTACCATATACTATTAACCTCTATATTCGTATTTCATTGCTCATATAATAAATTGCATATTATTTTTTTTTGATCGTCAAAAGTGATCAAAGTGTTCAAGTAAATTAAAGAAAAAACCTAAAAATTGGTATTACAGAAACAGAAAATAGTGACTAGTGACAACTAGTATATGAAATGTTTACATTGACTACACAAATAACAATTATCAGCTACTGCGATGATGTTGATGGGAAACGCAGTAGAGGGAGTTCGCATCTTTGGTGAAAGAATTAAATGACAAACGATATGATGACAGTTGTGATTATAAATTAAAAACTACAGGACACGGCCAAGAACGACTCACATCTATAATGGCTAACTAAGTAAGTATGATGATGTAGTTGGTTATAAGTTGTTGACAGTATATTATATATTAAAATTGTATAACTTCTAAGCCCAGTATCTCGTGAATCAATCTAGAGCAATAAACTATATACCAAGAAATGAGTTCAAAATAGTGAATTTTGTCGAATTATCTCACCATATGATAGTGCTTAGAAAACTGTAATTGTGCTGGCTTCTGTTTTTGGATATCTTCTTCTTTTTTCAGATAGTCTATGTATTAAGTCTATTTTATATTCTTATCAAGTTTCGAACAGTAATAACTACAGCAACATAAATTATTTTTTATAGTATTTTTAAAGAATAGAATTTTTGGCTGATCATACAGCTATTTCGAGTATTGCCAAATACCCATCATAAGTTGTCTTGGAATTATTTCTTCTATTTAAATATTCGTAAATAATTTTTTTGCGACTGCAAGTACCAGGGATTAAACTCGTGCCGTGCCAAATTTGAAGCTCATAGTCAGCGTTCATTAACTGTGTGGTCAGCCAAAACTTTAATTCAAAATTAAAAATTATATGAAAAATAATTTTTAACACTTTAAATAAAATACAATTTATCCACCTATCTCAAGAAACTTTTGAAATGTGTATTTTAAGAAAAAACTTATTACAACGCAATGCACTTCCTGTAGCAGGAAATTTATTGCATTAGCCACATAAGCACACATCAAAAATTTATTGGCCTTTTTTTTATTTTTTTTCTTATAAATCTGATGAAATATTTTTTCGGATTTGAAAATATAGCATGTTTTTTTAAATAAATTAAATTGGTGCTTGCAGCTCATACATTGTCACTATGGAATGCATAAACAATAAACAAACAGATTGCAACAGGCTCTCGTTCCATCAACATGCATCAGCGAGCCCAGCGAATTACAGCATTGCTGGCAATGGCAACACTGGCAGCGAAAGTGGCGCAAATAATGTCGAACTGCATAAATCATCACAGATTTTAACTCGTTATGCGTGCCATGTTCGGCGTTTTTCCCCGGATGGGGCCTATTTGTTGAAATAAATGTCGTTTTATGCATGCAAGTGCATCTGCAAATTTGTGTTAACTTTCTGCAGTGTTTTACGTATTTTACAGCGAATTTCAGTGAAAAAGCGCTTTGAGTCATTTTGTCCTTTTATGTTCGTATTTGAGTTATGGTTGACGCTTTTACGCAAATATTTTAAACCATTTAAAATGTTATTTGGAGTTGGAATTAATGATGCAATGTAAATATTTGTAGTTTGTAGTTCGGTGGAACGAAAGGCAGCCATATGAACGTTCTCACCACATACTCGCATTTCAGGCGGCTCACTAAAGATTTTGCTCTCTTGCAGCACTATTTTCATAATAAACAAACACAGTTAGTAAAATTTAAGTAAATGTTTTATTTTAATTATTTTTTTTTTATAAATAAAATGGTTTGCACATTACAAGTATAATTTTTAATTCATTTTTAATAATACTTTTATTTTTATTTTAACATTTAATAAGCATAATTATATTATTTTATTTTTTAAAAAACTTTCACTTTTCTTTTCCATTAAATACATGAAGTAACTTTATATTATTACTATAACTTATATTTTAAAATTATTTTATTTAATTTACGCCCCAGCTTTCTGGCATAAATCAATCTAGCTCGCTAGGTATTAAGCTTGTATATTTACATCTTTCTCCACTGATTACTAGAATGAAGTTTCCTCAATGCTGTGAAAATTTCTCCATTCATTCCTAAGAGGTGGTTTTAGTGGGTTTAAACTTCACAATGGAGCTTTAAAAAAATTTATTTAAGTAGTCTTATGTGTCCCCACTGGTACTCTATTGGCAACCAATAAAGCAATTAAATGACGAAAATATTTTATTGATTCGGTTTTAAGTGCAAAGTTTTTTTTTTTGTTAAAAATCTTTTCAATTTAGTTCACTCGGACTCTTTTGTTTTATGTTGCAAATTTTATTTATATTTTATATATAAAAACAAAATAACTCAAATTTAAATAAATAAAAAATAAAAACCATAAATTTTGCATTAAGAGATTTGCATTTGTATTGCAATCGGAATGGTCTGCATTTTTGATCCTATTTATACACAATTTTTGCAATGAGGCCATCAATCACAATCCGATAAAAAAATATTTTCACTTTTATATCGAAAAACATTTGCAAGCGTTTAAATGCTTTAATAATAAAAATATAAAAATATTTCATCTATGTAAATTTGGTATTTGAATACTAACGTAAACATTTGTAATATTTAGATTAGAATACACAGTCAGATTATGGTCACTTTTGTGCTAAAAATATTCATTCTGTTTATTTGGTATTTTGACGCTAAAATGACATGACAAAATGGTTTTATTACAAAGTAAAGAGTAATTCAGTTTTATTAAAAATAAATTAGTATTAATGCATCGTAATTTTATTTCAGATTAATATTTAAATATTAAGGTAAATAATAAGTCAAATAGGATAGGACATGTATCGAAGATTACTTGATACGTTCAACGAAAACAAAGATATCACAAAAACAGATATGTTTCACAATTGCAGAAAAGGATACCTTAGTGACAATATGGTTCATAAATAATATTGATGAGGACGGCGAAATGAAACGGTTCAATAATGTTAAACTCTATTAGATAATCTTGATGAGGACGGCAAAATGAAACGGTTCAATAATGTTAAACTCTATTAGTTCTCTAGATTTTAAGCTAATTGTATAAAAATTGAACTTATTAATTTGGAAGAGAAAAATATAATATACCATTGTGAATAAACTTTTCTAGACGTTTATGATGCAGTAATGTTGACAATATGGAAGAAGAATCAAATCCTTCTCTCTTAGCTAAGAAAGCCATTTTATTTCAATACTACTTATAATTTTCGTTATTAGGTTGGATGTTTTTGAAAACCTGTCGAACGCAGTGATAAAAAAGATGTTTTAATGTCTCTTTCTTGAGCAGAAGATTTGCGAGACCAGCATTGGAACAACAACAATTGGACGTCGGCAACTGCCTAAAAAGTAAATGTAATTTCCGAAATACAATATATATTATATATATATTCTTGATCACACTTATATTGCTAATGTTTTGGTTTACCAATATCCACTTATCTGTCTCTTTGTTTGTCTGTCTATTCGTATGTCTGTTTACCTTTTGATCTGGTTGTCTATTTGGTTGTACATCTTTTTATCTCTTTGCGTATATATTTTTTGCATATCTATTTGTTTGCCTATTTTTTTTATTTGCCTGTCTATTTCTTTGCTTGATTTTTTGTTTACCTTTTATTCTATTTATTGTTTTAACTTTTTTTCTATTTATTCGTCAGTCTATTTACTTACTGCTCATCTATTAATTTGTAGATCTATTTTTCTATCAGTCTATACATTCGCGTATGTATAAACTTATTTTTGAGTTTTCTATCTCTATCAATCTCTGAACTTTCAAATTTTCAATTGCGAAAACCACTAAAATCCACGATATCGGATTGCGTACAACTAAAAATTATTTATTTAGGATTTTATAGTTCATTAGTGTCCCTTAGTGGTTCATTAGTGGCTATTTATCGAACCGTCGGTCTATCTGTACGTTAGTATGAAAAAGTAACGCTTAAGCAATTTTAATGAAAGTCTGCATCTAAACTTACTAATAATACAACTAAACAAAGTCATTAAATTGTTGAACTTTGTTAACTATATCACATAGGGTCGGTATGAAAGAATTGCTAGAATGTAAAAACAATTTAACTAGCAAAAACAATTTAAAACCAACTGCACATAAAATTAAATACAAAATAATAGAAATTTAAATAAAAATCTGCAAAAAATGGCATTAATTTATAATATATTTATATACAACCTTAAATAAAAGATATTAAGCCTTCGTCCCTCAAAGCAAAATAAAATCTTGTACTCTTACTAAATACTTAGCCATAAGTCTATCAATATTTATACGAACAGCACTAGACTGGAAAATAAAAAGAAAAGTAAAGTGATCGCTTATACTCATAACCCATCCAATAACTTAACCAACGCAGTATCTCCCTAATTGAAGTTAAAGCCATCAATGAAGTAGCAAAGATAGTGATATGCAATATATATAATATATACATTATATATTATGTATAGTCAGATATTCAAATAACCTCTGACTATCAAATAGCTGTCAAATAACTTGCAACTGTGGATATCAAAACCTATTACAAAAGAGTTAAAAAATCACTGCGCTTAACGGAAGATAGTGTCCATCAAAAAAAAGTTTCATAGAAGTCATTATGATGAAAATGTAGTTCAAACTGTTGTACACCTATCTAGTCACTAACCCATAATTTTCACTAATGGAGCTAGCCTGTCAGAATATTTCTGATTTAAATAACTTGATTAAAGTTGACTTAATGAAATAAGTTATATTTTGAATATTATTCAGAATATTATTCTAATATTATTAAAATCAAATTCTTTAAGAAGGATTAGTCTAATATTTATTATTTCCAAATATTGTCAAAATCGGCATCAGGCTAATATGTATCTCAAATCATTTTGATGTTAGCTTCAAAATTAAGGTAAAATTAACTTAAATACTTTTTATGTAGGACACTATATCCCGTATACATAATGAAGATCCCTAAAAAAATATAATTTAAATTTTAATGTATTAGTATGCAGTAATAAACATATTATAATAATATTATTATCAAGCAATGTATTATCGTTCATATATTATTCAGCTATAAAAAATTAACTGTTAATAAAAGTTTATACGGAATCGTTTTTTTAAATATCTTTTAAAGGCATATTAGTTTAAAGCTTTCCTTAACTATAAAAATGTAAATTCAATCTTATTCGTTACCGGAAAATACTGTCAAATTATTTTCTCAAATCGCAGACTCACAACTGTGCAAATTGCTGCAATTGAATTTTGATCCTTATGTGAACTTATTCAAATGAGATTAAAAAACTCCGGCTGACATGTCAAAACTTATTCTCGTTACTTCATACTATAGACAAATATTTCATGTTAAAAAGTGAAAAAACGAACTGTCAGATGGCTGTATCGCAAAATAAACGGTGGCAAAAGTATGAAGTGGCGCATTGGTTCCACAGCTATGGGGTTTGATATTTTAGTCAAAAAATAAATATTAAATATTGCTGACCAAAAAATATTTTGTGACACTCTATAAAAATTCTTGATGGTATTAAATTTGTTATAAGGAATTTACTTCTATTTAAACAATTAATAATTTTAAATCTATTGAAAAAAAGCATATTAGTCATGTGAAATAATATGGAATAGATAAAATTAAGTAATCAATTAAATAATAGATCAACAATTTATTTAGGATCTATAATATTTATATTATTATTTTATACTATTATTTCAATTATTTAGTATCTTTTAATTATTTAACACACTTTTTATTAATATTTTTCTTAGTTTCTTTTTTTATTTAAAGCTAAGGAATTAATATTTTTCATTATAAAAAAAAAACCATTTCTCTATTTAAAATAGATATTAAATTATTACGGCACTAAATTATTAAAATTTAAACCAAGTAGCAATTTATAAGCTAGACTAATGTAATAAGTTTTATTTAAAGCCAAGCAATTAATATTTTTCGTTATAATAAAATTTTTTTCTCTATTTAAAATAGATACTATGTCATTATGTCACTACATTATTGAAATTTGAAGCAAGTAGTAATTTATACGAAGCTAGACTAATGTAATAAGTTTTTACCTATCTAAGGTCTATGCAGCTCTCTCACTCTGTCTTATTCTCCCGCATTATCCTAAAAAAACACATAACCATCCCGTTTCCAAGTAATATTCCAATGGGTCTTAAATTATATTTATTATCTATCATCCCCTTGCAACGCTTTTGAGAGGTTATTTATTATGTATGTTTGAAATATAAGATTTGCTACCCGAAGTGACCAAATCCCAGTTTAATCTAAGGAGTTCCAATTTTTGATATATTAACCAATATCTCCAAACTCTTTCTTAATCTTTTTTAAATATTATTTATTGTTTCATAAAGAGTGAAGATTTATACTTAATTCATTATGATATTAATATTTTAAGCAACAAAGAAAGAGAAATACATAACAAGCCATACCAAAAATTGGGTGTAGGGAATTGAAGAATTCTTATTTCCACATAAAATATTAAAAATGCACAAAGTTATGAGATAGAGCTCACATAAAATGAAGTAAATAGAATTGCACAGCTAAGTAAGTAATCGTGCTCATATACTTAACACTTTACGGAATTTGTTATGCAAACAAATACAGCGAAAAAGGAACTAAAATAAAAATATAAATAAAAATTTTAAAGCAAAATGTCAAAATATCACAACATAAATTAATTTTGACACGTCATGCAACTCATGACAGTTGACAGAATTGCCTTTACATCTAAAGGTGGTTACTGTTTCCGTTTCCATTTTTGCTCACATTTTAAAAATCATATGAGCAATGAAATTTTTAAAAGCAAACAGTTCCAAATAATAACAGAATAAATACGTGCAAAGTATCGCAGGAATAGCAAAATAAAATACATATAGTATAAAAAATTCTCCTACAGAATTCACTATGACATTTGCTGTCAAAGGTTTGTCAGTGGTTAGAAATGAACATTTAATGTGGAAAGAATAAAAGTTGCCGATTTTGCATTTTTATGAAACTTTTATAACTGAAATAGTTTTATAGAGTTTTTTACAGTTAATATAGTATGAAACAATACACATACATTTATTTTGTATATAATGATATTTATGTCTCTGTGAATATGTACCTATATAACTTTAAATAAGGTTTATAGTAACTTATGAACTAAGCTTACGACTAAAAGTTTATCTATATTGAAAGCTGTGAAAACAGAGGTTTATTAATTACAATATAGGACAATATACATAATTAGTAATTCTATTATAATTATACATAATAGTGATAATACTATGAGCTTTATATCTATACAGGTTTGTTCTTTTTACTATAGCTCTATATGCATCTTGTGTAATATCACCTCATATTGCGAATCTAAGTGCTTGAACCTCCTGAGACGTCTTCCGACTTCACAAAGTGTAAACTTCGAAGCATTTCCAAACCTCCAAGCGTACTATTACAAATAAGCTTTAGAGAGGATGAAAAATCCTTTTACCTTTTTAATAAATTTTTTTCAGTTTCAACATTTATCGCTGTTGATAACTCTTATCAATGGTAGTGAAATTTGACAAATTGCTAATTGTCTATCTATTTAAATGCTTATGTTGAAGTCACTTTCTGTGTTAGTGTAGGCTATCCCTGCGGCTTTTTCCACAACGAAAACTTCTACTTGAGATATACTAAATGATCAAGTATCTTGATTGCTTGCTTAGAATTCTACGTAGTAAATAAAAAGATGTACTTTATAGATCAGTAATTAGTTACTTAAAATAATATAGTAAACTTATTATAACTTTATATAATATTATATCATTTTATTAACAAGCCACAGTGTTTCATTTAATTTTAAATTTATTTAAAATAATTTAATTTTAAATGAAATACTTCCTCAACAATAAAGAAGTTATATATTATCAAATTATAATAATGGTATTACAAACAGTTGATGTTTATGTCTCTTTATAAAACATCTTTGTATTGATCTAATATCTTATACTATATTTACAGCTCGACTTCTGGAACCTGTTTGACATAATTTTGTTTAGATTTTTTTATACAATAATATAACAATATATAATATATAACGATATCAAAAGAATAAAGCACATTCTGCAGAATATTTGTCGAATTAAGTAAAATATATTAGTGTTAATAAAAGTTAAAAATTTTAACATACATCATACCTATAAAACCTATTATGCTCGTAAATGTATGTCGTTTGAGAAAGTTTGAGAAAGGACTTCAAATAGATGTCCCATTAAGATGTCTTTAAGATACTCGTATTTTATTTTTAAATAATACTGAGAATAAATAATTAGAGAATTTAACTTTATATAGCATCAAATCAGAAAATAAAAACATATTATTAAATATAAATCATAAATATACCATTAATCTTATTCTTTCATTCCTTTCGAAATATAGTTCAGTTTGGACTGAGGCCTCCTTCGCAATCTATTTTCACTTCGCTCAATTTACTGATGATTTCGTTTTTCAGTTAACGATGTTTTTCATACTAGCTTTCTTATAAACACTGCCATGTTAGGATAAGAAGCAGAATAGAACACAGAATGGAAAACAATAGATAGACAATAGTAAATCCTGCTTTGGATTTTATACAATTAATGATTATCATCAGTTTAAGCATTTTTTTGAATCCTTTGTGCTCTTAAAAATCGTCCAATGTTTTTAATTCTGTAGTAAATTATCAATTTGACAATAGAAATTATTTTATCTATTTCAATTTATCCATAGATTTGGCGAAATATTTTTACAATTAATACTTTCAGAAGTAAAATATTCTGAATTATTTTATAATTCTTAGTTAGTTCTATAACTAACTATATATAGTTTATAATTTCATAGTTAGAGAAACTTAACTGCTTACTTCCGTTCAGATTAAGTAGTAAAGTTACTATTAGATACCAACTAACATCAATCAATTAACTTAAAAGTTTTTATATAAATTCATATCACTAAAATTTTTCTATATTTAATTTAATTTTCAATTGAAATATATAACTGTTATACACAAATATCATTTTCAGAAAATGCGTAACACTTAAGAATTAATGACCAAATGCTATTTACATATGGAAATTTTACATGTTGGTAATAAAAAGTTTATGTTACCCCTAAGGCAAATAACAATATCGTCAACATAATCATAAAATGTTTATAGCCCAAGTAGTCACGGGATTAATATCTTTAGTTAAGTTGCTCTATATTTCTAAACTATCAATAAACTTAAAATATTTAACATTTTTGCCATCATGGGATTACAAAAGGGATAACTGTATGTAGCTTATTGGAAAGGAGAGTTTCATGTACGCGTATTTAGGAATGGTTCTCTGAATGCATGTACACTAATATATATACTTATATGTAAGCGCTACTTTCTTATCCAACTAGCACCCACTACTAAGAGTACATCGCTTTAATGTAGAAGTTGTACTGTCCGGCAACACTTTTCTAGAAAAAGTTTACCAATTTTTGCTCCTGCCAGGGGTTAAAATATTTACCAAAGAAATTCAATAGTTTCGAAAACAAATGTAAAAACTTATGTTCTCTGCATTTTAAACTTTTGTGCAATAAGTTTTTACGAAATTGGCTGATATCATGTGCAATTTAAAAAGTTTTTACTATTTTTTGTCAAATAAATTGCATTACATTTTCAATATAAGAACATATCGAGACTATTTTCTTACAAAGTCGTAAAAAGTAAAAGATTTCTATATTAGATTGTTTAGTAAAAGAAGTTTTTTACCTTAAATATTTAATATAACATGAAATGTTTGTATTTTATTTATATAATATTATTTTGATTCGTTGAACATATTTGAAAACTCTAAAACCACTGATATATCAGCCCAACGGTTTCATTCATAATCACCCAAACCCGCTCACATTGAAGCTAATGTTGCCTTTAAATATCTTCACGAGAGTACGAAAAAAAAACCTGTAGGTATCTTCTTGAAATAAATGCTGAGTTTTCTGAATGACACATCAATATATATGTAAGCCACGGGCGTACCACGGGGTAATGGACAAATTGAACGAGTTAATAGATCAATTATTTCCATTCTAGCGAAACTTTCCGCAAATAATTCAGCATAATGGTATAAATTTGTGTCAAGTGTACAAAAAGCTATTAACTCTCATATGCACAGTTCTTTAAAATTTTCGCCGTCGAAATTCTTTTTGGAACGAAAATGAGGTCGAATACAATAACTTATGATATCCTGAAACTGGTCGAGAGCGAAGTTATATCAAATTACGACAAAGATCGGCAAGAGTTGAGAGCAAAAGCTAACGATGAAATAATAGCAGCACAGAATGTGTACAAAAGAATGCGTTTCCGTTTGCAGTTTGATAGCAAACGGAAACAAGAAAATGTGTATAACCTAAACGATTTGGTAGCAATAAAGAGAACACAGTTTGTGGCCGGACGAAAACTAGCCAGTGAATACGTGGGTCCTTATAAAGTGACTAAACTAAAACGCAACGGAAGATACGATGTTGAAAAGGCAGCAGACACCAAAGGTACTAACAAAACGTCAACCAGTTGTGACAACATGAAATTATGGAGATTTGTCATTAAAGAAGAAGACTTATTGTCATCAGAGGCTGACGAGCAAGATGGCCGAATGTATTATAGTTAATCAGTAGCAGTGGTTAAGTTAAGCAGTCAAGTAAAAGTCGGTCAAGCAGTTTTATAGTCAAGCAGTAATGGTAGTAGTAGTGAAGTCAGCAGTCGGCAGTTAAAGAGTGCGGTCGTGTATATTAATTGGAGCTTGTCTTTTACATATATAGATAACTCACCAAACATTGGCTTTGTAATTATGAAAAAAAACGTCCACTCATCTACTTTGGGTTCTTTCTTTCTCAGCTATCTATCCGGTATCTCCATTGCAGATATTAACGACATCATTCGTTCTATTTATACGTAATAAACAGTAGAGAAAAATGATCTTTGTGTATTAAGAAATTGTATTTAAGCCGCTTACTAATTTTTGTCATCCTAACTATTAATTTCATCAAACGGACGAGTATACAAGCAACTTCTCAACTTTTCTATAGTCCTGTAGAAAATGAAAAACATCGTAAACTCAAAAGAACAGGATACGAATGTATTACGATTTCTTAATAATCCAAACTTGTTCTTGTGTCCAAACCCTTTAGGATTTATATCTATGCGTCCAGAAACATACTTATCAGCAGTTTTTATATAATGAAAACTATTGAAATGAGGAAATTGATTTTAAGCCTCCAAGTTCTGTCTAAACTCATACTTTTAAGTATATCATACACTTTTATCTGCCCAGACTCATAGGATCTGAGAACATTATTGGCAACAGTTTTTGAATCACATGAAATATTCAGAGTGTGTTGTAACATTAACTTCCATATGAGCTACCGTAAAGTTTCTGCACAAGACTAAAATATGACAGAGTGTCTTCGATGTTAGTGAAAACCCTTGATATTAGCATTTTTATGTAATTAAGAAAGTCAAATACTTTTAAAACAAATTTTAAAAATATATAAACCACCATAAAAAAATATTCATGCAAAAGCATTTCTAATCATCCATTTCATTATCTTCATTAGAGCAATATATTTTTCAACTACTCTATAAAACGAGCTATAAAATCGTAATTACTATCCGTAAACAAAAGTATTCTATCTAAAATTATATTATATAAAAGTAAAAATCACATCGTTAACTTAAAGAATAATGTAAAACTTTTTGTTTTAATTTAATTTAATTTTTTTTTCCATATATATAGTATGTAGTTTTTATCAAAATTTTAGATATTGTAAGTGCAAATTTGATGATATTAATAAAACTACAAATAAAAGTTGAATTCGCTATTTAAAGTGTTAATTTCCTCGACAATTGTGCTGCTCAATAAGTTTTCATCTCATTTTTATTTTTTGTCATTTTTAGTTGTGCAGTGTTTCGGATACAATTCTTGAAATTTTTTTCCCCCTACAGAAACGTATATAAAAATCCCAGTTGACTGAACATGACCTCATTTTTTTGTATTGTACTTTCTGAAATAGAGTTGGGCATGGATAACCAAAGGTTACTAAAGCCACTGACGCGACTGAACACACAGGGTTATAGTACAGCGTTTAGAAATTTTCCCACCGTTAGTATAAATGATTCGCACACCAACAATGTAAGGACAAAAAGAAAAATATTGTGACACTACAAATTCTAAAAGTGAAAAAAAAAAATAATAAAATTACATATAGAAAAAATATTCATAGAAAATGAAAACGGCAGCCAACTGCCAGGATTGGATAACTGAATTCTGAAAAATCCCATGAGAGACGATTTAATCCCTCATTTCAAAGTTAGTCAAGTGCAAAAATGCCAATGCCAAGTTGGGATGTAAACAGAACCGTGCCAGTTCAAATACTTCATGCAAGGAATGATAACCAAATAAGGAACCGTCGTCCTTACTGCTTAGTTGTAATACAAGAGATATAAATTCCTTAAAATTATCAGCAGCAAGTTGTGAGTGGAAGCATCTTTTTTTCATCTTATTCCTTTTGTTAATTCCATTATTATTTGATAATACATATTGTTGTTGTAGCAAATGTATTGGAATAATAGTTGTTAACAAACAAATATTGTTTACAAGTGTTAAAAATCGAATGAAATCCAATAAAATCGAATAAAATTGAATTTTTGCTTTGAAGTTTAGTGCAATATTTGAACTCTATTTCTCTTATATCCAGTGACTGTGCCAAATCACAAACGGTTCACCTTTAACTTCACATCAACAAAATAAATTAATGCAAACAAATTAAAGTACTTACATCCACAACCAGGACTTTTATTTATGAAGCAAACGGTGGGAATAGTTCAATATTTCTATAGAAAAGGCAATAGCTAGGGGTTCACCTATTATAATTTCAAAAAAAATCATCAAATAAGTTATTCTAATGCTAAAGGGAATTTTTGTATTAATAATAGTAACTTATCTCAAGTAATTTTAAGATTTTCTTTAAAGTTATTAATATTCCAAAAATATTTTTAATAAAAACTTATAACACACCATGTCTCATTATTTTTATTTACAGGATTTATTTCTCAGAGAGCAATTGCAGTTAAATAAATACGTTGTTCGTTATAGAGGCTTTATTTTTAAGTTGATAATACTGTACCTACTGACAATTATTGTCTATTTGACGGCTACTTCAATATAGACTTACACCCGAACAACATTACCAAATTGTAGTAACATATTTCAAAAATTAGTTCCTAATAAGAGAAATGCAAGCGATCAGTGATTGGGTTCACTTCCAGTGTTGCTATCAAAAAGAAAATAACTAATTTTATGTGAGAAATATCGAATGGTAATCCATAAACGTCTAGCACACTCCAAAAACTATACCACTTGGCGTCGTATATGAATTGATGGTAATACCGGGTTTTACTTTAATATGTAAAAAAAAAAGATGGAAAGAAGAATGAAATGAATTTTTATTTCCTAAAATGAATCAACATTTTCTTCCTTTGGTTTTAAGAAGATAAAATCAAATATGCCTTGTACAATAACTTTCGTTCAAGAAAAATGGTGATATAATATAACTAATGGTGATATAATATAATATAACAAAAACAAGTGATCTGAAACCGTTGAAATATTTTCTGGCAAATAAGCTGATGTCGTTTGATGATGCCCACCAATCAACAACGATTTTACCTATAAAAACTGACAAAGATCCCACTATTCGTGAAATATCATAAAGCCTTACGTGATTGAAAGAATGGTGTACAATAGAAATTTCAATTGAAAAAAGGTGAAATCGTCTTCTGTATATTTTTTTATACGGAATATTAAACCTATTTCGCTATACATGCTGTTTTTACTTTTAATATGTCAATAAAACTACAAGTATACTCCGATGAAGTAATTATTATGACATTACTTGACTTAATTTCTGGCGTATCGGAACTTCAACACATTAAATTGCAAGAAAAAGGTTTGGATCAGTCTTTAGAATATTAATGTGAACTCTTAAAAACCTCTACTAAAATCATTTACACTCCCAAAATGAGAGTGCTCTACTTTTTTTCTTATTCTTATTCCTTTTTCTTCCTTCTTTATTATTCTTGCCCTTCTATTTTTTGCTGGAAATACATTATTACATCATATCAATTTAATTAAATATTCCCAACTACGTTTGGATCTCAGATTTATTTGAAACGGAAATAAAAAATCTGACTAATTAGAAAAAGAACTCAAACATGATAACAAAGTAAGACTCTGTAAAAATATTCTGGTACCATTGATATACTTACAGATGAATCTCTATCTAGCATAAAGATACTGTTATTTTGTCAGCCGTAACCTCTGAATTGTCAATATTGAATACGTGGTTCGTATTCAAAAAAAATATACATAATAACCAAAATATTTGGTTTGTAAAACATTATTTCAGTTCGATTTAAGAACTGTTTTATAACAGTTTAAAAGACCATACCAGTCGCATAACTAAATGGCAGCAATAAAACGTGTTAAGACACAACACATGAGTATTTGACTTCTAATTCTTAAATGATTAAAATTTATACAACTTAGATTAGTAATAGTATTGTTACTATTATATTTACAATTTATAAATATTAATTAGAGTAAGCTATAATTGTTGAAAAATGTAAGTTTGTTAATGTTGTACTTGAACTACCACTTTGATAGATATGATTTTATTTGTCTTTCCGTCTTTATTATTCAAAAAAAAACAGATTTAATGATAACGACAATGATAACAATTAATGATAAATTAATTCAATAAATTTAGTTTTCGTTTTTTCAAGAGTATATTGTTTCTTTTTTTAAAAAAAAAAGTTATGAGAATACGTCTTTCACTCTAAAAAAACACTTCTCCTGTTCTTGTCACATTCTGGATAATTTCTAGCGGGAGCAAATAATAAACTAATTAATTTTTAATATATCTACTGAAAAAATATTT
Source organism: Teleopsis dalmanni (assembly GCF_002237135.1). Lineage (NCBI taxonomy): Eukaryota > Metazoa > Arthropoda > Insecta > Diptera > Diopsidae > Teleopsis > Teleopsis dalmanni. Next base: position 184,674,534 of record NC_051846.1, on the reverse strand, counting down.
AGCACATACTTCAAACCCGGCCTTTTATGAATTATATACACACATTCAATTTAAGTTAAAATTTAATTTTTATATAAAAAATGTTAAGTTAATTTCGTATTTGTTCCACTGTGGCATACATTTTTTTATACACCCATTACTGTAGTCACTTAAAAATGATGGCAACAGATTTATAGCGGTTTATCTCATTCCAGTAGAACGAATATGGACGATATCTATGAAATTGTGTACCAAACACTTGAAAAAACATACAAATCCATTTCAAAAAAAGGATGACTATACACACATACTCGTAAAGTGAACACCTGTTCATACACGAGCCCACATCTGCAAAGGCACACACACATGCACATTCACAAATGCACCAGCAATGCATGTGAGATATGCGATTTCATGTCTCAACTGTTTGGCGCCATTTTAAAGGTTGTCGCCTCTGCCACTACCACTACCACTGCCACTGCCTCTGTTACTGATACTAACAGCACTACTAGTAGTGCTACTAGTAGTACCATAAAGGGTAGTGCTGCCAGCCTTGTTGACCGCATGGCTGAGTATAAAACTTTACAGGCTTTCAACTATTGAACGTGCACAATTCAGTTGAAAAATATAGTAAAAAAGTAAATAAATATTCAAAGTAAACAAAATAAAATTTTTGCTAAACGAAATGATCGATGGAGCTTGCATAAAGTTTATCATATTGCGATTTACTTCTGCTAGCTTTTTTATATTTTTTTTTTTTCTGCAATACAGTTTTTCCATCTTTCGCTGTGTGTTTGATTTAAAAAAAAATGTCAATATTTGAGCTTTTAAAAGTTAAATATGCAAATCTAATAGCAGAAGTGTTTGCTAGCGAACGATTATAAAGGTTACTGACTATTCAATTTTATTAAAACTTTATACTTTATTTTTAAAGGATTAAATTCATTCATTTTTTTGTGTTTTGCAATGAATTTATTTTCTGAACCTTTATGGTTTTTATTGAAACATATTTTTTATTACATAAATTTTATAGTAGTAAATAATAGTTTAACTTTAATAATAGCAATAGATTTTTTTTAATTTTTACTTTATATAATTTTTATTTATTTATTTTTTGATTATTGTGAATATTGCTTTCAATTTTTTAATCAAAAAGATTTTATAATAAAGCAGTTAAATACTAATTAATGTAACAGAAATGTGAATAACATATATATATAGATGAATGTTTACTTTACTGTTATTCTAACAATGTAAACGTACTATAACCCGTTATTTCAATGTATTATGTTCTTTCTTTGCTTTAATCAAATAACTAGTTTTACATGCAGTGTTGCATCTGTTTAAGAAAAATATTAAAAATAACTAATTTTAATAGGCATAGCCTGTATTATTTTTTTTTTAAATTTTAAAACAATATAATATACGTTTGTAATAAAAAATCTTTTTTAAAAACAAAAGAACATATCCAAAAATTTTATAGAAAATTAACTGTATTTCTATAAGTTACTTTGGTTTAACAATCCTCAAAAATGTTGTCAATTAAATGTAAATTAACTGAACCTATTAATTAACTTATTAAAATGATTGATGATTTATTCAATATTTATGATTGTTTATATATCTACCGAAAAAAAAGATGTTGCGGTGGTTCTTGCTATTGGCGTACTATGCAGTGCTGTACTCATTCACATTGATCGATATTTACGTAGAAGATTAGATTGGTCAGATAGGCATATAATAAGAATAATGAGCTAGATCTTTCAGAGTTAAACAAGCTAACGTACCACTCTTGGTTTATTAGTGTAACTAAAGACTTTTTCGATATTGATAGGTTAGGTCAGGTTATACCGGTGATCTTCAGTGGATCCACTTAGGCCTATTGGCCCATTGCAATGCTGTATATAAATAATCGATAATCGATATTGTTACTGTTACTTAAAATTAATAAAATGTAAATAATTTTTTATTTTAAAGTGAATAAATATTAAATTACAAAATTATATTGAAAAAAGTATATCTTCTTCATTTAAATAAAGAAGTATTACGACATTTTAATCTAAATATATTAAATTTAACAACTTTTCGGTATTATTTTTAATTAGAAAGACAAAATAATGCCAACTTTCTCAAAAAAAAAATTTTTTCCCTTCATTTCCAACAAGTGATTTTAATTTTAAAAGTAATCCACTAATGTTAAAGCCTCGCACTGTGGCCCTCGATACTTTTCACTTACCACAAAAAAGTGTGAAGTAAAGATCGTAAAGAACCTTATAAAATTTCTTGACTTTAATTTTTTTTCTAAATTTTCATACTTTAAAAATATTTCCCTTCTTTTAATTAATTGGTAATATTTCTCTTCAATATGATAATAGTTTTAAGTTTTAGTCTCTTTAAATATTCAACGTTATTTAAATTTAAAAAACATTTCCTTAAATCATGTTTTCAATGTCTTCCTTTGTTTACTTAAACACTCCAGAAATTTATCTTGTCGCTACTCAATTTTACGTTCGAATAAATTCAAATAAAATTGTAAAATATATTTAATTTAGTGCATCAAATTATTTTGTTTAATTTTAAATTAATGTAATTAATTTATTCGTTTGTCAAACAAATGAAAATATTTGTGTTTTGTGGTCACAACGGAACTTGCCTTTTCGAATATTTAATAAATCTTTGCGGATACGCTCGAATTCGTATTTGTATTTATATTTAGCAAACCGAAACTTTGAAACTTTGTAACTGTAAACCAATTGTCCTAGTGAGGGCTTCTACCCGGTAAAGCCAAAAAACAAAAAAAAAATAATTGCTTTGCATAAATTAGAGAGAAAACAGCCAATGTTTCAACATCCGCCGGTATTCCAATCTTTATATGAGTTTTCCTCTTAAAGCAGAAAGTGTAGTTGACTTTGTTATTTCATTAAGTGGACATTTTAACTTGGCAGTTCTTTTGTTTAACGTTTGTAGTAATTATTTTTTTGTTTAATTTTGCATCAAAAAATTTTAAAAATTTTTCTTTTACTTGAGTTAAGTCATTTGTCCTCTACGCTGCTCTCGCCCTCTTCTTGTCTATACATTCATTTGTCTATTTAAATGTCTGTCTACCATTTTACTTTTGACTGCTCGCTTTGATTATCATCAGATTCGAAAAATATTTACTTTAATATTGTTGTTGCTGTACGAAATCGTACGTGACGTACAAATTTCTCATATAGTAAGTAACCTTATTTAGATAACTTCATACGTTGCGCCTATACACTCAACTTAAAATATATAATAATATTTAATAAATTCAAGGTTTTTTACTTATATGAAATATATGTAAAATCATAAACGTTATGATCGAATATTGTAAATAATAGCGATTTTGCTTAATATGTTATTCTTATATATTGGGATAATCTGCCAGTTGGTTACAGCCATCTTCCGTATAAAGGCTTCGAATATTTCAGGTGCATACCCGTAAATCATGACCCTTACTTCATTTGCTGGATCGTTAATATTCGGTTTCTATATCGGAGGCTCCATCGTGTCATTTAATAGTGTCTGATTTTACTAGACGGGTACCAAAACCTGTACACAACCCAAACTTAAAGTCCTAGAGACAGGAATGCACTATTATATATTCCAGGTGCATACCCGTAAATCATGACCCTTATTTCGTTTGCTGGATCGTTAATATTCGGTTTCTTTATCTAAGACTCCATCATTTAATAATGGCTGATTTTACTAGACGGGTACCAAAATCTGAACACAACCCAAACTTAAAGTCCTAGGGACAACTAGGACTGTCAGATAACTATCCAGAAGTGCCAAGCAGACGCCAAGTAAAAACTTGTATTGAGAACGACAAAGATTCGGTTAGAATTTTTCAAGTGATACGCAATTAGATATTGCCTTGTAACTCGCTCTCAGATTCGCCCCTTTTAAAAACCAGTTATGGACTAATTATGAAAAAAATAATGAATCTTAATTAATCGAGAGTCGAAATACAGAATATATTAAAAAATATTAAACAAACGTTGAATTTCAATTTTCACAAAAAGTAACGTATAGCTGGATAAAACATATATAAAAAAAATTAGTAATGAACTTATATATTATGAATGTAAAAAAACAAGTGAATTACATGATTTGAAGAAAATCATTCCCTCAGGGGAACCACAGTAACCACTATTACATCAGTAACATTATAATAAAACTTATTTATTATTATTTCTCTTCTTTCAATTACATTCCAATATTTATGACAAATACCATGTCTATATACAATTAACATATGAGCTGTAAACTTGCTAAATACACAAGTACCATGCCTATTTATATCTTATATTTTTATCGCCCAGTTCATATTAGAAACGAAAAGTATAGCTTCATATAATACGAAATCATATTAAAAAAAAAAGTCATGAAATTCTCAACGGGATCATAGTTAAAAAAAAATTTCATTCCAATAATACTTCTGTCTTGTATTATTATTTTAAATTTTCATGCAGTTAAAAAAACATCCTATATAAGCGTCATTAATCGGCATTAATCACCATCTCTTTTTAACCAGAAAAAGCTGAAATCTATAAAAATAATAATAATTACAATTTACTAACATTTTTTATTTGAGTGTAATCATTACTATTGTTGTACGTTACCTTTGTCGTATATTTACACAAGTAACTACCGCTCTTTCTTAGTTCGAATACATACATACGTCACATATAGTTTCATATACAATCGCCTGTATACATATTATACATTTACTCCTATTTTGTTATTTAAAGAGATTATTTACATTTGCATTTCGTATGCAAAACAGTGTGTATTGTATTTCAAATTAAATTGACTTTCAAGGATTCAGTTTTCTTGTCATTGTTCTTGTTCTTGTGCCTGTGCTTGTTTCTGTTACGACTACTGCTACAGCTACTGCTACTGCTGTAACTGTTGTTGCTACTGTTATTGTTGCTGTTATTTTTGTTTTTGTTGTTATTGATGTTGTTGATGTTGTTGCCCGTTGACTTTATAATGTTATTGCTTCTGCTATTATAAACTCACGATTCTATTATCATTGTTCTTCTTACTTTTACCAATTTTACTGCTTTTAGTTGTCGTTGCTGAACTCATAGTGTATTATTACTGTTCTTAGTTGTTGTAGTTGTTATTGTTGTAGTTGTTATTGTTGTAATTGTTGTAATTGTTTACGTACCTATTCACTGTCATTTTTCTATAAATTCAATGTTTACAAAATTTCAAAATCAAAACTTGCATATTTTATGCAAATATAGAAAAATTAAAAAACTTTTCAATAAAAATGTTTTCCATAGAAATTTGATCATTTGAAATTATGTTAATGGAATGCATAAGTTCGTTAAATTTTCAATATACAATAGTCGTCCATATTCATCTTAATTCATAACAGATTTAATGTCATAAAATTTCTTAATATCGAATAACCGAACTCAACAAGAATATAAATCAATAGATTACACTACAAATATTCATTGATAAGCATAAATAAATTAATGATATGAATTTAGTAACGCATATCAGTATAATAAATTGTTGTAAATAATCAGATATTAAAATATACAACTCATTTGTTATGAATCAATATAAAACATATTTTTGATTTTGAACATATATACATATACATATACATTAATTACTTATTATTTTCTCTGTAAATAACAGCAATATTGGAAAATTTATTTGATTTCTTCCTTGAGAAAATATAGAAATTCCAAAAAAATTTAGAGTTATCATTTAGAGTTATTGATTAGCTTATATTGTTTAGTTTGTATTAAGCTACTTTGATATTTTCCTTTGTATAAAAACAAAAATAAAATTTTGTTTTCTTTTTTATTATTTACCCAATTTAAGAAGTATTTTTACTAAGTATTTTTAAATCTTTTTTTAAGAAAACAAATCATACTCATGCTTTCATACAAATTAAAAAATTTCACTCATGTATTTTATATGTAATATATATATATATTATTTACATATTTATAAAATATAAATATATTTTATATGTATGTAGGTAAATATAAAAAAAAATTAAGCTTTTTATTCATATAGAAATCATATTTTTCACGATATTTTTGGTTATAAAAAAGAAACAAAAAAATATTATTATAAAACATAATATTATATTTTAAATAAAATATATATGTTAATTTGGAAATTTTTAAAATAACATTATTTCATATTTCAGTACAGTTTATGCATTTGATTTTTATTTACAAGATAGGAACATTTAATGGTACTCATACGCAACGTGGTTCCTTTTGCAATTATTGTTTCACTATTTAACTAAAGGTAATAAATTATTCTATAATAATAAATTTTATATATTATTTAAATATTTGCAACATCTAATCTTGTCAAATCTTATTTTTCCACTGATAAGCAGTGGATTGCTTTAAACATATTAAAAGAAGTGCCGGTCGCCCGTTGTGTTATCTCATACAATATATTTTAATAAGTTCTTAAATTGAATTTTAACGTCAATTATGGCAGTAGTGACTATTTTACTTAATAGAAAATATAGTATTTAATAGAGAGGTTTCGAACAATAGTAAACTACAACAGTAAAAATTTTTTTATTATTTTAACTAAATAAAGTTTCTTATAAGTTCTAACCTTGGTACTTGTAGACTCAAAAAATTATTTAAGACCAATTTTTTTATTTTGAATCTAATATCAATTATGACGGAAGTCACAATTTTACTAAATATAAACTATTGTATTTGGTAGAGAGGTTTTAAACAGTTGTGAACTACAACAACAAAATAATTTTTTTATATTATTTTAATTAATTGAATTTTTGACTGACCATAAAACCGTTTCTAGTATTGTCAAATATCCATCCTTAGTGGTCTTGGAATCCATCACTAATTTTGTGCAGCACTACAGATAAAACTACTTCAATATTTTGGGTATCCTTTATTCATTTCTCTGGCAGATATTTTGAAAGTAGTTATTACCAGCAAAACAAATTCGCGCAGATGAAACCACGTTTCAGATCTCAAGATGGATCTGGTTCAAACTGGGAAAGAGACATAATAGTCAATTGTTTCAACGAAGTCGTAACCTGCTCAGCATTACGGTATCTGCATACTAAACAAACATGAGACTATATTTAATTTTGATGTGTTTGTACGTCTGCGTAGGAATAGAAAAATGCACTCCATCTCATGTGTCAATGTCCATCATTGGCTAGGAGAAGAGTTAAAACCTTTGGGGCACCTTCTCCCTTCGATCTGATAGAGTTGTACTCCTATAAAATTGACAGTAATTATAGTATAGTAATTTATCAAATCTCAGAATGATTTCAGGCTCCTCAGGGTGGTATGCAGATCTGAGGTCAATTATTGCTTACTCTGATGAAATGATAAACAATAAACCAGTCAAGGCGTAAATAGAGGTTTTAAAAATACCGCGAGATAAGAATGAGTAAAAGTGCATAAGTGCGCTGGCTCAAATAGCTTCAACATAATATAGATTTGTCAGCTGGATTCATTTTCACTTGAATGGGAATTCAAGTTGTTCCTTTCATCGGTGTTTGTATGTTGACCTCTAGGCTGCGTAAGAATAACACTAAACCGTAATGTTACAACATTATCTGAGTTCAAGTAGGCTTAAGGCACAAGGCTGCCACTCCCATTTAACCTAGCAAAGACATCATATCTTCTTAACTTTATTTGGAAGGCCAAATGGATTAACGAGAATAGCACATAATAAGATGTCATATGAGATGGGTACAGCTTATCACTTTCGGTCAACTTTATTTTTGTTTTTATTTGATTTACATTTTCAAAATTTAAGTTAAAAAAATATATGTTAAAGCTTATAAAAATAAAATTAAATGTAAACGAAATATTCACAGATACTTAAATACATCTACAAACTATACTATTACAATACACAAAGGATTTTATAACAAATGAGCAGAAACCTTAAAACTGAAAGAGCAAGGATTTAAAATGCAGCAATGAAATTTTAATAATTTTCACGGTTTAATAAATTATGAAAATGCAGCCTACGGACGGCTCGACTTTGTGCATATAGCAAGGATAAAAAATGAAATTGTCTGCAATTATATGCATAATAAAATGTGATTAATCGCTACTACATGGCCGTACGATTCCCACAGGTTTGTCAACGTAATCCTGGCAAATGTTTAACTTGGGAATTTGGTGTTGAGAATGCGTTAAATTGTAATAAAATATGGTTTAAGCATATACAAATATATACGTATGTATATATCACACACGTATGTTTATATATGGTAAATGCAAACATTTAAAAAATTGTATATTTAAAATATATGCAATTAATTTAAAGATACAAAATGCAATTACTCTGTGGGCTTTTTTGATGTTTAACAAAATGTTTTTGTTAAATTATTTATTTGATTTCGTTTCAGATTACGAAAAACATAAGATTCAATTAAATTTATTGTCCTCAGGTCATATAAAAATATTTTCTTTGCACTAGGAATAATAAAAGTCATTGATATTGCATGAAATATTCAAAGCCAGTTGCAGTGGAGAAAATGATTCTGACTCAAATAACATCAAATTTGTATAATAAAACAAAATCATTTAAAAATCAAATAATTGCAATGGCCTCAAGCAAATTTATCAATTTTCTGACAATTGAATTTGAATTTTGCACTCAATTTTATTTTCATAATTCTTTTATTATCATTTTCAATTGTAAAAATGAAATAAGTTCATATTGAATGAAATCGAAGCCAAATACATTAAAAGCAATAAATTGAAATAGTTTTGATAAATCGTCAAATATACCAAGTAAAGCATTTAAAATAATTTCTGAATTGTGAGGCAACTTCTTTGGGAAAAATAAAGTATGTTTAAGTATGTCTAAATACCAGTTTTATTCTATTTGAATTACCAAAAACAAGTTCTCAGTTCAATGTTTAAAACAAAACTTTTTCACACACTTACACACATACCACAAGCAAAAAATCTTTTAGTTTCATTTAAGAACGAGTTACGAAAAACAAGTCAAAAAATTTCAGTATCCTTCAGTATCCTGGGTATCCTTCCCATGCAGAGATAGATACTTACATCGAACTTATACTCGTAGTATAAAAGTGAATCAATCGGTTAAAGTTTTGTAGATCGAAGTTGAAAGGAAGTATCGAATGCCAATTTTATTTATAAGTATTGGCAATTTTCTCTGAGTTTATTTGGCTAACCATACTGCACCCGCACTGAAACTGCAGCTGCAAATGCTTCTAGTGCCCATACCCACATCGATAGTAGCATTGTTTCTTTAGCCACGTACTTTTCGCTGGCCATCAAGTAAATCCAATCCAAACGAGGCGTGATTATTGCTGCCAGTTGTTAGACTACTCGATGTGCATCATCGACGTGTGGTATTTGTATTGTGCAAATTGGCATGGAGACAATTGTTGTGCACTCCAATCAAATGGCATCAACCAACGAACATATTTTAGCATTTTTAAGTTGAATTTATTTTTTTCGAAATGTGGGCTTTAAAATTTTTAATTTTACATAAGTTTTCTGATACGTACCACAAAAAAAATAGTTCTACTATATTAATTCATTGATTTGTGTAACTAGAATATAAAGTTAAATTTAATCAACTTAATAAAATTAAGAGCTTAATTAAATTAAACTATAATTTTATAAAAATTAAATTTGTCATTTGACATGATATCTATTTCGAATAGAATTGAAATTAACTAAAGTTAGGCCAGAGTGGCGGCTTTGTGTACACTAAAGCTCACTTGAGTTCAAATAATGGCCCATTGTAATAGTACGAATAAGAATTGTTTAAACATAGAATAGAAGGACCTAAAAGGTACGGCTTGCAATTTCAAGGAAACCAATTTGACACGTTTTTCAACTAGGCCGTCAATTTTAGCCCAGTTCTTAATCTACTGCTGCCCAAAAATTGACATTAAAAAGAATGTGACAGGCCAATTTTTCCTTCTTTAGACTAAGGTAGACGCAGTCTCACATAATGTCCTTCCTAGTACGCTGTGACCTAACAACAGCGATATTGTTGTGCTAGACTGGTTCCGCTTTAGTTGAAGAAGCTGACTAATACGTTTCTTGCCTAGTTTAGATCAAGTCGATCTTTAGATCTGGAAGGACAATTGCTCATTGAAAAATTATAATTTTAATCATGTGAATTCTTAGAACAAATACAGCTCTTTGTGATATCGCCAATCATTTATCATCAGTGGTCTTTAAGAACATATATAGGTTAAATTGTCTGTATAAAAAACTGCAATAATAAGGCGCTAATGCGACCAAGTACTCACATCTATAATCGCCGAAAAGGTAAGCAAACAAGTATTATGTTGTACAATAGATATGTAAATCGGTATAGATCATAACATTGTACAATATACTCACCCTACTAACATTGGGTACAATCAATGGTTTAAGATATAAAAAAAGTGATCCACCTTCTTCTTGCTGACATAATTTAAATGGCCTCATATATTAACATATAGTTATCATTTTTAAGTCGATTATCGATTATTTTATCTGGACAAATGAATCTTACAATAAATATTTTTAAAACTAATTAAAATAGTTTTGTTTATCTTAATTGGTTTATAAATATATCACTTTTAAGATAAAGATAAGATAAAGATAAACATAGAGATAAGATAAAGATAAGATAAAGACAAAATAAAATATAAAGATAATATAAAAAGATAAAGATAAGTTGAAGATAAGATAACGATAAGGTAAAGATGAGATGAAGATAAGATAAAGATAAGATGAAAATAAGATAATGATAACATAAAGATAAGATAAAAATAAAATAAAGGCAAGATAAAGATTAAAAATTAAATCAGTTTTCTTTGTTTTTTTTATCTTCATAACTCTATACATTTCGCACTGTAATATGAAAGCCTTATACTATATACTCATTCAGAACTAGTATTATCTAAATTACTATAGTAACTGAAATATTATGTTTCTATATTGCAGTTCTTTATAGCCGGTGATTTGTTAACTCTACTCAGCAACCTAACCGGAACTATTATTACTAACCAAACGATTATAGCGAAAAGGGCATATGTAAGGTTAGGATAATGTAATATTCTGTTTTTTTATTATTACAAAAATCAATATAAAGATCTGTGCTAAGTCTTCATATTAGGTGTAATATCAGTAATCATTTCTATCAATATAATTTTTTCAATTAAATAACCAAATTTAATTATTTCAATACATAAATATATGTAAGTATGTAATATTGTTCTTATTCAAATTTTAAATATTTTTTTCAGTTGGTCAGTTATTACTTAATATTTCAAAAAATTAATTAATATAAATAATTAATTATTAATTTTTAATTATTTCAATACATAAATATATGTAAGTATGTAATATTGTTCTTATTCAAATTTTAAATATTTTTTTCAGTTGGTCAGTTATTACTTAATATTTCAAAAAATTAATTAATATAAATAATTAATTATTAATTTTTAATTATTTCAATACATAAATATATGTAAGTATGTAATATTGTTCTTATTCAAATTTTAAATATTTTTTTCAGTTGGTCAGTTATTACTTAATATTTCAAAAAATTAATTAATATAAATAATTAATTATTAATTTTTTTTTTTAATTTATGAAAGACATAAATCATACTTAAAAAATAAATATTCTTTTGTTAAAGATTTTATTTACTTTTTCTTCTGAGATTTCAACTTCTTATAATTTTACTATTATTTTTTTTTTGCCTCATACTTAGATTCTTAATAATGTCCAAGTAGCATTGTAATGTCATACGTTGAGATATTTATACTTGAAACTTAACCTAACCGCTATCAAAGCCAAAACAATTTAATTGAAATTGGCTCGAATTGAGCAGTCGTCTATTTGCCATAAAAGTCAATGATGCCGTATGGAAGGTAGCATAGAGCATAAGTCCTTCTGAGACAAATAAATGAGGTTAGGCTAATGTGTAAGTGATACAAATGTGGTAATCAGAAGCATGACATCGTTGATACTCCTGCTTATGTGATAATGCATATTTTAACCGCATTGAGTGGCAAATGGTTATTTGGAATAGTGATAGACAGGTATGTACTGATATGTGCATGGTTAGTGGTTGTGTGCAATTGATACTGACATAAAAATTCCAAATATGTAAAGTGCATCAATTGACGTCTTTATTATTTCTGGAAATGACATGAAGATTTTTTTTTTGTACGATATCTACTATTTTATGGATACTTAAATAACATTGACAATTAAACTTATTTATCACGAAGATGAGACTATAACACACCTGTACATTCTACTTATATGCAAAATATTTTCTAGGATATTTAATTCAGGACATAATTCAGGACATAACAATTTCATATAACTTTTTTTAAGATATTATGATTTTTTCAAGTAAACAATCTATATTTAGAATATATTTTATACAAAATTATAATAATCTGTTATTTTTAAATAAAAAAGAAAGAAATCATCTTTTTTTGTGTTTAAGGAAAACTTAAAATTGGAGGGTTTTAAAAATGATTTTTATCGTAAATTGCTTATGCCAAGTCATGGATTTCTTAGTTCATATTTAGAGTTCTTAAATAGATATATTCTCCAAGTATACATTTTTTAATAACCTGAGTTTCTAGTATTCTTAAAAATTTCAATAATCTTTAATCGCAAAAAAAAGGAGGAAGAAATCAGTTTTTTTTTTATATTTAAGGAGGATTCACAACTAAAAGAATTAAGCAATAATCATGGAACACTTCTTTCTTGTCATGAATTTATAGTGACACAAGAAATTAAAAATATTGATATTATAAAATTAGAACTACATATATGTAGGCAGGAAGGGTTAGATCTGGCAACACCGGGCAAAAGTAGTAAGCAAGAGGAAGAAGAAACAAGCGAGAGCAATGCGTAAAGAAGTGTGCATTTAAGAAGACGTATTAACTCATTAATATTTTATTATTACATTTATACCTTTTGATTTTTGTATTGAATAAATAATTTGTCTATTAAATAAACATTCCTACATATATATAGGAATGGATCTGGTAACGCCGACTGGCTATGTCAAAATTTCTTATCCCCTACATTCGCTAAAAATTTAATTAAATTAAATAAAAATAATAAAATTTTGTTGTTGCAATTTACTACTATTCGGATCCTCTCTAAAATTGCAATAAATATAATAATCTTAACATTCTATAAACATTTTTTGATAAATTTTATTTAACTGTATAATAATTTTGACTTTTTGATTATTTTATTTGACTATGAATTTATCTTGATGATATTAACTTTTAGTTTTAATTTCTATTCTAAGTAATATGAGTAAAAAGCATTGTCCTTATGCTGCGCATAAAATTAAGCAACTAAATGCAAATTTGCTTATAAATTTAAATAAGATTGTTGTTAATAATGTTTGTGATAAATGCAAACTAACTTGAAGTCCCTTGAAGCAAAATATTGAAAGTGTTTTTAATTTGTGTTCTCAGTGGTTTTTATTGCCAGTGTCCTTATATGCGTGCAAAAATTACAACAACTTTAATGTAATGTATTTATGCAACTAGCAACACTCCTTCTACAGTTTCTTTGTTTATTGTGAATGCAATTTATATGCTAATCTCAGACCAAGTACGTGCAAGTCATTAGCAGTTATTTGCCTTTGTTCTGAACAGGAAACTGAAAACTGAAAACTGAAAACCATTGGCGAACCATCAAACAATGCAGTTTCAAAATAATAATGACACCCACAACAGGGACAAGGACATCTGCAAAACTGACAACAGTAAAAGCCATCATTGCAGTTCAGCGGTACTTGAACAGAATTAGTTTTTTTTTTTTCAATTTTCGAATGGCACATACTAAACACTATTCTAACGAACACTACTACAGTACTAAAAATTGTGTTGACGTTTCATTTTTATTCCAAAAAAAGTGAATATTGCTGTTAGAGTTTATGGCAGCTTGCAGCCAGCAACGCATTATTGACATATCAAAAACAAAAAATCATAGTACGTTTGGCCGCAGGATGAAATGTTACATATTTTATACTTTCCTTCCTTCTCTGCGCTGAAAAGCAATACTTGTCCGCTACTAGCGTTTTTACTGCAATAAAATCTACTATAAGCGTCCCCAAATACTGTTGTCCTTGTTCGCACTATCAGTGCCATCGCTGTTGTGGGAGCTCATGAGATGCACTTTCATCACTTCTGTTGATTTAAACTTTTGAGCTTTAACACCCAATACTACGAACACTTGTTAGAGTCAAAAACTCTATTTTTCAAATCGTAGATAAATAAATAAAATAGCAGTTTATTTTTTCGAATATTATGTTAAATATAGTCGTAATAATATTAACATAATAATTTGTCATGGCATGTACTGGTCATAGCTTAATAATATTATTTATTTATTTTTTTTATTAATTTATTTTTCAATATTAAGTACTATTACTTAATTTAAAATGCATATTTAACATAATAAATAATATTTCTTAAAAACTGATTAAGAAAATGTGGAATCTATCAATCACCCTCTATGATTTTGTTTACGACTTTAGACGAATCGGCTGCATTGGTTAGGAGACCGACAGAATAAGCGAAAGTAGACTTATCAGTACTCCACAACTTCATATTGAAATTCAATTAGTTTAATAAGATTAAAATCTGAACCCATTTAAGAAACAGTATTTAGTATAGCGCGCCTTCTCCTGGCAACAGTGGCCAATAATTATCTCCGAACATAAGTGTTGATATTCTTCTTTAAACCTAACCTGAGAAGTGATAATGCAATAATACTAATGTTATTAAAATCAAATAGTGACGTATTTTTGCAAGAAATATACTATTTTTATTTTATATATTATTTATTATTTTGTTGATTGTATGTTATAATAGTATATTGTTTATTTTAGACTTATTAGTTTAATTACTATGATTCTTGAGTACTCGTTTCGAAAAATCACACCGCAAGGAAGCATCTTAAAAGTCTTTTAAGACAACTCAGATGTTGAAAAACAAAAAATAAACTATAAAGTTACAACACACACACACACACACAGCAAAAGCATATAAACCTCATTTTGGAGTATTTCCAGAAATGGAAAATAAAAATCAATAATGAAAAAACTAAGGCTCTGTTTATAACGCGTAAGTGGAGACAGAATCCATCGAGAGTGAGAGTGGGTGATATGGTAATAAACTGGGAGGATAGCGTTAAATATCTCGGTATCACGCTGACAAACGATTCACATGGCTTAAACATGTTCAACTGAAAAGAATTAGCTGTGCCAAAATTCTTCATCACCTGCAACCGCTCTTCAGAAATTAAAATCTCAATGCTAAGAACAGGAAGCTGAAATATAAAGAAATAATTCGTCCGTCACTTCTATATCGATGTGTAGCGTTTAGCAAAGCTTCAAACACTACTATTCGCCAGCCAGAAGTTACACAAAGCTAGGCTCTGAGAAGACCATGGTACCATGGTACATTAGGACGAATGACATCCTCAGGGATCTCAAGATTGATCCCATCAAAGAATACATAAAGGATAGAATCCTGAAATTATTTACGAAAACTGACAGACATACCAACACCACGTTATCAAATCTCAGTATGGTTACAGGCTCCTCGGGGAGGTATGCAAATCTGAGGTCAATTATTGCTTAGTCTGATGAACTGTTAAACAATAATCCAGTCAAGGCGTAAAGAGGGGTTTTGAAAATACCTTTTGGCAAAGAAACTTTCAGAACGAAAATAAATAGCGAAATTAATTAGTTAATGGAAAATAAAAATATTGTAAGATTTATTTCAGTATAGAGACTTTTATGCGCTGCCTATGTTGGCTGCCCATCGCAATGGTTAGCATGGAAACAACGCTGAAAAGCAATATTCCCCTATTCAAGTTAATATGAATCATCCTGATAACTCTATAAATTTAACCAAGTCTAAATAGTTCTGTTAAATTATCAATTTTTAATGTTAGTTAACTTAGTTAAAACTTGACAAAAATATTTTTTAGGAACTCCCAGTTTGACTTGATACAATCCAATAATACTTAACGTTTTAATTATAGGATTAAGTATTAAAGTGTTTAGACTTTTGTGTCTAACTTTAACTTACACACTAAATCAGCACCCCTTATCATAATCCGTACCTATTACACCTTTGATTTACAGTATTAAGAATAAAAATATTTTTAATTTTCTACCCAAATTTAAGTTGTATACTTAAGCTTTACAACAGCTCCCCTTGACACAATCCATTTTTACTAAACCTTTAAATTGCAGTGTTAAGAATTAAAGTACTAAACTGTTACAAAATTATACTTTGAAAACCTCTTCAATACTATAATCAACCAATATAATTTAAATAAAAATTTCAAATATCTACATACTTACAAAGTCATTGATTTATGAGATGTGAAAAGTAATTGAAAATACAATATTCGAAACAGTGTGGTATGGTCAGTCAAATTTCAATAAATTAACTTAATTTTTGTTTTTGTCTTTTTTTTGCTATTTGAACTCTTCTAACTTTTAAATAGTTCCTTTTCGTCATAAAAACGCGTCACTCTCGGCAAGAAAAAATTAACATTAAAAAAAAAAGTAATCTAAAATATTTGTAATACATATCTTAAGTTAAATCCGCAAACTAGATCGTTAAGACAGTACCTTTTATATTACATTGAATGTGTGCATATAATATTAAGCAAACTCACTCAACCAATCTTTTTACATTAATCTTAGATAATAATAAGTACATTTTTTTTAATGGAAGTATGAGATTATATTCCGAAGCTCCAAATATACTCCAATGTACATCCCTTGTTCTACCATTTTTGAACCCTGTCTCAAAAAAAAAAACTCTTAATTACTATTCGCCACGTAATTCCATATACTTTTTTTGCTAAATCATTTAAGTATTTAAATTTTTTTATTACAAAAAAAGTTACTTTCCACGTACTTCAACCACAATACGAAATTATCTGTTGAGAACATTTCAACTTACACGATTAATTGCTTATTTTATCGAATTACTTTTCATAATCATGACCAATAATAACGAAAGCAATCGGCAATTACCAATAATTTATGAAAATTAATCACAACACAAACACAAACACAAACAACAACAACAATCAAAGTAAAACTAATATCTCAAGAGTAAACGAATGTATCTGACGAAAAAGAAGTATCGACAAAAAATTAATTGAAATTATCGTGCGAAAATGTTTGTGTTTGCTCTTTGCAATATTGTTCAATATGTATTTTCGCACTGCCCGATTCTACTCGAACTCTGTCCCGCCTTAGCCGGGCGTGCTGAAAGCAACGAGTATTCGCTTCTGTAAACGAATTTAAGGGAAAAATTCTATAGATTTTGTTGGGTTTTAATTTCTCACGTTCCATAGCATAAAAATCTGTGACCGGAAGTGTTTCAGTTGAATGTAGAAGTGTATGAATGTATGAGTGTATGAGTATTCGAAATTGTGTGGGTAGTTTGTACTTATATTAGTTTATACTAGTTTTTATATGAAACGAACTATAATACTACAATTACAAGTGTAGAGTACCGCGTGTGTATTCTATGAAATTGTTGAGAAAATTGATTGGATGGTGAGATTGAAATTTGAAACTTGGAATTTCTATTCTCGACTTTTATGCTTAAAAGTACATTTATAGTACGATTACTTTCTACTTAGCAGGAAATTAAAAAATTTGAAAAGGTATAAACATATTGTGTGTGTATGTGTAATGTGTTTAAATGACCGATTGTAGGTATCCAATTGTAAATTGAGTAGCATTTAAGTCTGTACGCGTACACAAGTTTTATTTGCGCCTTGTCAGCTAAAAATAAAAGTTAAGAATTAGAAATTGATTACGTGCTAAACTTTGCTTAAATAACTTTAACTAATTCGTTATTTTTGCGATTGTTGTTGCAATTGTTAACGCTACAAATTATCAGCAACCTAATTCAGTGCGTTTTATTTATAGAGATACGAGCATTAAGCAAGCAATAAAATAATTTCAAACGATTATTATTAATAATGTCTTAATTGCAGTTTTAATTGCAATATTTGTTTGGATTAAAGAAACTTTTCAACTTTTCTTATCACGTAGTCAAAGAAGTAATAAAATAAAATAGAATAGCATTTTTTAACATTGAAAATATTTAGCAGACTTTTTTTTTCACTTTAATTATAAGTTTTTGGTGCAGTGAGCTGACACTTTGTAAGGAAAAAGATCTTCACACGACCTCTAGTCCTCTACTAGTTGGCGATGACTAACATTTTCGAATTAACCACGTGCTGTACGAGCTTTATCACAATATACAAACAATTCAGCCAATTACAATACAGCGGCTTCGCTGGCTTGGACATGCGAAAAGGAATTGAACATTCCAATCCATTGAAAATAGATGACGATGACTAAGCGAAAACTGCCTTTCAAGTGGTAGTTAGAGAAAGAAAGCGTAGAGGTAGATCGAGTCTTCGGTGAAGTAAGCACTAATCAGACTAGATGGATAAGACTGGAAAGAGTAAGCACGCAGCAGAAGCACCTGAAGAGTTATGCTACGTCAGGTTAAAGACCGGTTATTACAGGTTATTATGGCCATTGAGGTAAATGAGTAAGAGTTGACAGATTTTTTTGCAGTAGGTGAATAGTTTGAAAGCCATAGTGTGGGAGTTGAACCAATTAAAACCGAGTTGAGAAAATCTCAATCTTCATATTATAAAAGACTTGCGGTTGAAATCGCATTCAAGTAATAAGGAGGTGAAATAAAAGATATAAGAAACTTATAAGAAACTTAGTATTTTAATTTTCAAATTTTTTTGTTTTTTATTCTTTTTAATTTAGTGCTGTTCGTCGACACTTTGTATCTTGTTTATTTTGTTCTGTATATGGAAGTACTAACTGCATGAGTAATTAAAGAAAGGAACAGTAATACAATTTAGCTCATCTATTCTTATGTACTGTGAAATTTTTAATGTATCATTTACTAAATTACTCACATAGGCATATTAAAAAGGTCGTAGGGGCAGTAAGGTCACAAGAAACAATTTCTTCCATGTATAGCAACAAAAAAAAAACAGTTTTTTCAATGAAATAATCAAAAAATTTTTACCAACATGCGTTATTGTATAAATTGCTACAAAAATGAACCAAAGATTGCATTATAATTTGAAATCCGATTTCAATAGACTCTTCCTGCTCATATGGTACACATACCCACAAGTATCGCTAACTATATATCACATTTAAGATGAAACCAGTACCCTATGATCCTCTTTTTATTTTCAAATTATACACTTTGGGGCAACGTACAAATATGGCTCCTTGGACACATCCCTGATTGTTTGCGTAGTAATTAGTTAGCGCTTTTTTATTGGGATTTATTGTTCCAGGATTGATATGAAAGTAATCCAAACAAAAATGGTCGAACCTTCTTCGACACCCATTGGAAACATCCAAATGCAAAGTAACTAGGTGGAAGCCTTAAGTTAACTCTGCTCAACGAAGTTGAATATTAAAAATATTTGATATTTTTTTTACTGGGATGAGGAATTATTGTTTTATCCCGACCTACATGCAAATTTCTTTTTGTGTCCTAATGATTTCATACAATTGATCTGCAGTGAATCTACCAAGATATTTTTCTTCCTCTTTTAGCTAAATAATCTGTCATTTTTCCCATTGTCACTAATGCGTTGGGATCCATCCAAATACTAAAATATTAAAGTTTTGTATTGAATGTATGAGAAAGATTTAGGCAAGCATTTACTAATTTCGCGCTAATCATTACTATCTGGAGATCTTGAATACAGCTTGTTCGTCTGATAGTATGCAAATGCGCTAAGATAGTCTCTAACAAATATTCTGATGACATATAGGTACATCAATTTTAAAAATGATAAGGGATACACTCATTAAAATTAATTTTTTTTAATATTGGGACATTTATTTTCGTCTCAGTTGTTAGGAAACATCCTTTAAAATAGATTTTTTAATGTTGAATCATTTATTTTCAGCTATGGTATGTGGTACTTTTTTTTTATTTCAAACCATGTATGACAATGGATTAGCGAAGACAATTCTGATGTTGTAATTATCTTCTATTAAAGTTTAAACTCAACTTTTCGTAGATCTTTTCAATTTCTAGTTTGCATGAAAATAATAATAGATGAATAATGGATGAATAATTATTGTTACTATTTAATAGTTATCAAAGTTCTTAACACATTTTTTCTATTTGAAGAAAAACAATTCAATGTTGAACAATATGTACAATGTTAGCTTAAAAATCATATTTTCCTTTCATTAATATTTCAAAGCACAGAAAACAATATGAACAATGTAAATTTTACTTCATAAAGTATATTTTCCTTTTATAGATATTTCAAAGAACAGAAAGCAATTTTACGCAAAATATTTTTAATTGTCATTTCAAATAAATCGGTCAAGGACTTGACTATAACGAAGTTATAAGTTGTCAATTAGTGAAGAACAGAGAAATGATTGCCAAGAGTGATACATAAGAGAATGCTTGTAAAAATCTTTTGAATTTCATTAACAGATTTGCTTGTTGTTTTACAAATTAATAAACAGAGAAATAAGATAAAAATGCGAAACTATTGTTAAGACATTATGTAGAATGTAATGAACACCACACGCCCCGTAAATATTTACACCGCTCATATCAAAAATGCAAATTCGCAACGATGACGCCTCGAAACGACGTAAGCACATCGCACCAGATCACGAAACGTATCCGTGAATCGTTTCAGTTTGGAATTGCAAATGTGCCAACAATTGTCAACTTTTGCAACAGCACACAATGTGTCGAACAATGAATGGGGCGTGCCAAACTGTAAGACTATCGCACCCAATACCAGGCGGTACGCGGATGGCTGGCGGTTGATGTGTGAAACGTTTTATGCTGATGAACATATTCGTACCTCAACTGATGAAGTAGGTGAAGTAGAATTGTTAGCAGTATTCCGCGAACCGAAATGGAATATTCATGTGTGCATTGCAATGGTGGCGAGGATGTGCTTAAATTATGCGAAAACTGCTGCCAAAAGAAATCTAACGAGTTGGCAATTTATATCCACTTACAGGCACGAATATTAATCACTTGGCATCCTTTAAATTTTCTTTATGCACTATTGTAGCAGAAAATTTCATCTCGTCCTATTGCAATGCAGTTGACGTTGCAATTAAAATCGTGAATAAGTATGAATTCGTGATGTACACACTTTTAGAATTGTTTTTTATATTTATTTTTGTTAGTTTTTTTTTTTTAATTGTTGAAAAGTAACACAAGTTAGTCAATTAAAGGATAATCGCATTTGTTTTAATTTAAGATTAGAGCTCCGTATAATTACAGTAGCGGCAATTACATACTATTATGCTATAAGATACCGGAAAGATAGTTATTTTGTAAAAATATACGATACTAATAAAACTTAATAAGATCTTCTAGAAATGTAAGCATAAAATATTCAATAAAACTGCTTAAAATAAAAAAAAAAAACACACAATCATTGAGATAATGTACGGTATCACAAGTTGATGGTAGCAAATTACATGAATTGAAATATAGATTGCATCAACACCCAGCATATTTTCCAGATTTTGTTTGTAATTATAACCACAATACTACTACCTATTATGTATAAAATTATTTAATTATTTTATTCCTAGATGGAATATAGGACCGTAATAAATAGTTTCCATTGAACTCTATCTAATGCAAGGTCTACTCTGCAATGACTTTTGTCCAGAATTGTGGCTCTGCAGATAAGAAGGCAACTGCAATCCACCCCATATATAAGAGTCCACCATGAACTTGACAAATATTTAAAATCTATAGAGTGTCTTTCTTATGGACCTGACAGAGCTGATAAAGTTGGGAACTTGACCAAAATTATAAACTTGTCAGATTGGTTCACTTTCATTTGAATTGGGAAGTTCTGCCATCCAGTGTTATTCGAAACACTATTTGACCACTGCGGTCCTTTTGAGAATCCTTCTCGTTTGTATATAAACAACGCTATTCTGGCGTGCCGTACCACAACGAGCCATTATTGGAGCTGAAGAGGGCCTTGATCACTTCAATCTAACCTAACTTTGCTATATACTAGATTCTTTACTTTCTGCATATGAAAGGAAAAATGATATTTAAAAAAATTGATTTCTAATGAGAATTAAAACTATCATCAAAGTATCTCTAAAATGATCATTTAAGCATGCTAAATGATCATTTATGGCTCTAGTCTGTCAATTTTATAAGATAAATTGATAATAAAAGCTGTATAAGCGCATAAACACACTGTACAGTTATTCTGTTCACTAACTAAATTATATTAATCTTTAGTTGCAGATAGTAAAAAACCCAAAAAATAAATCAAAAGTAAAATAATTTATCAGCGATAAGTGCACTACTTATGGAACTCACATACAAACGCACAGGAATGAAACCCAAACCCAAAATGAACCAAATTTCGCACTCAAGTGCAATGTCAGCAACTCGCACACATAAACAAAAAATTATATACAAATGCCAGCACCGACCACCCGCCACTGTCAACAACCGCTGCCACCATCAACACCAACACCACAAAATATTCTCCTGTATGAGGACACAAAAGTGTAGTCAATTCCACTGATAAATGGCGTATGCGACCGCGAGTTCACTTTGTTACTTATACGCCCTGTTGTACGAATTATAGCATTTGTTGCCGTTGTCGCCGTTGTTGCTCTGCTATATTTTACCTTTCCTACTTTAGCCTTATGCAAATTGCTTAAATTATGCAAAAAATGCAAAAACGCTTACGTTGCATCAAAAATAACTTTACTCGTACTTTCAATATTCAGACAACAACATTTTGTGGCGCCAACAACAACAACAACTACTACTACTAGCAATGACCAACAATAAGTGCAACCTGCAATGCCAAAATGCAGTAATGAGTGCAATTTTGATTTTTGCAAAATGTTTATAGCAGTTTTGATACTTTAGATACTTTACTTAAAATTGTATCGATTTTCGTCAAGTTGTCAGTTGCTAGTTGCTCGTTGCTCGTTGCTGGCTGCTGGCTGCCAGTTGCAACATGCCTGTCGCTAGCAATAAAACGTTGTAATTATTTTTAAATTGTTAGTTTTCAGAATTTCAAGAAATGCTTAATATGTAAGAAATAAGCTGTAATTTAAGTGAAATTAATTTTGTGCTTCATGTTAATCGCGTACATTTTAGCAAGCCCGGAACGACAGCAGGAATACGAGGAGGCAACAGAAGCCGTATAAGAACCGCCAGTGTAAACAAAATCGCTATAAATGAATTTTTAAAAAATCCTTAAGAAGCTATGCATACTTTACCATGCTTCAATATTATTTGCTGCACTTTCTATTATCTTCTTAAGCGATCATCGCAAACCAACATACACAGCCTCAGATTTAATGCTCCACACAAGAAGATATACGAGTATACATAGAGTATACTCCTTAGCTTTTTGATTTTTTCTTCATTTTTTATAGGGTAAATGTATAATACATATATTTGTGTATAAGTTGTACATGTTGCATCCACATGGTATGCAGCATAAAATATAATAAAAATTCTCACATCTGATTTAAGCTGCGTTGGCAAGACAAAGTGCCTTTAAATATTTACAATCACTGCATACAATCTGTTGAGTAAAGTAACTTCCCATACGAGTATTTTAAGCATCAGCTAGGAACGTGTGTATTATGTCGTCTTAGAAGAAAAATGCATTTTCCACTTCCCAGATGTACTCATACGTCTAGGGAAGCTGTATGTTTGCCGCTTAGCTGTTGCGCTTATAGAAGTACTTCATCATTTTTATACATTAAGTTATAAAAAGGTGAATATATTTTAATTAATGATATCTGAGCATTTTACTTTGAAATATGCTTTTCGTTATTGAATTATATTTTTATATGTAAAAGAAACTATTCTACAATATCGCTTCATATCATCATATATGATGCTTAGTGTAGGTAGAAGAAATATAATATTGTCAATGAGGACATTTTGTATAAAGTATGTATAAAAAAATTAATGATTTTCCACTTTATTTACCATATTTTCCATAAATATACAGTTTTTTATATTTATTCTAACCACATAAAGCAAAAACTTGAATACTACTTTAATTTAAAATAAAAATAATCTTAAAGTAACCTCTATGAACACATAAGTAAAATTTTAAAATTTATTGTTACATTTTAAAGAATTAATTCAACTAATTTGATATTAAACAAAAAATTACAACAAATAGGATTTGTTAAAATAACTGCAAACCAACAAATTAAATAATTTTAGAATATTATCATAAATGCAAATTATCATAAATACAACAGTTAAAATATAGCCTTGATCTTCTTCACCCCATCTCATCATCCCTAACGACTACCCACAAGCCGGCAACGAAAATAATAGTTATCTCAAAAATGTTCAAGAATAAAAGCAGACAACAAAAAGTTGTCTAAAGTACAGTCTTCATCTTTCCAACAACAACTCCTCATCCATCACGATTACCCGCGACCAAAGTTATTTTAAATATTTTTAAGAAAAATCAGTAGCAAGAATTTGTCTTGTGTACAGCTTTGATCTTCTGTTTCTCAGCCTACCATGCAGGTTGATATCAGAGACCGGAAATAATAGTTATCTTAAAAATTGTCTTAAGTACAGTTTTGATCTTTCTTATATCACTTCATCATCTCTCACGATTACCCACAACCAGTGACCGAAAATAATAGTTGTCTGAAATTTTAATTTTAATAAATGGTTAACATTCCAACATTCTGCCTACATACCATGAAAAGTAAAAGCAAATAATAACTGTTTTTAAAAAATATGTAAAGCAAATTTTTATTATTTTTTATATAAATTTTATGTTTTTTTTTTACTTTTATTTTAAAAGGCTGATGATAACACTAACAATAACTGTTACGATCACTTACTGCAACACTTTCTCAGTTGTTGACACCCAGTTGTCCAAAACAGTTCTTACGTGCTCCAGCCATCGGTCTCATGAAGGTCCCACATTCTTTTTTCTTTTGGTTTTTTGAAACTCAATTCACATGTCAGTTATGAAGATGTTTATCGTGCTATGTACAGACTGACTAAGCACAGTTCATGTTACTCTCCGAGACTTCATCCATACCCATATTAATTATGGCTCGCTTTCTTAAAGATTTTAATAAGTTTCGTGCTATGTACAGACTGGCTAAGTACAGTCCATGTTACTTACCGACAATTCATCCATACCCATATTAGTTATGTCTCGCTTTCTCAAAGATTTTAATAAGTTTCGTGCTGTGTACAGACTGGATAAGTACAGTCCATGTTACTTTCCGACACTTCATCCATACCCATATTAATTATGGCTCGCTTTCTTAAAGATTTAAATAAGTTACTTTCTCTTTAATATCATTTGGAACTGCATTTATGCACCAACGAAATCTTTAAGGTTTCATGTTCTTGAAAGCATCTTAGAAGTCATTGTAATAACTTGAATCTTGTACATATTCGATTATATGTACCAAAATCTGTGAGGAAATAAAAAAAGTACGTCACAACTGCTTTGTCATTATCTATGTCTAGTTAATCTGTAATTACTTGGTTTCTTAAAAATTTTAATTAGTTACTTTCTCTTTAACCTCATCTGGTGCCTATAAACTAAGCATTATCAGTAGAAACAAATGCAGAAAGACATCAAATGTGTTAAAAAAAACTTTGGTACATTCCGTTTGCTGCACTCCGGATTTCTAAAATGATTTAAATACTTGAGAGATATCACGTTTTATGGGCTGAATTTCATGCTTGACATTGCAATAATTGTTATCTATGGAAGTTCTCAGGACTGAACTTCGTCACTGATAGTGCAATGAACTATCAATTAAAATTCAATAATAAGGTACACATCTTTAATAATATGTGCTATTCACAGTAATATGTGAATATTCAAATCTTTTGCCCGTAGAGATCTATCTGGTCTGTTTTTAGTCCCTAACAATCAACTATAGTTACCTACTCATTAGATTTTGAAATAAAAAACAATAAGTACAAAACCAGAATATGGTAAATTTGTTTTAGCAACTTACATATCTTAAACCTATCTACCGGGTCTGCATTAGATGTTGGGTTGAAATAAAATTCATTTAATTGATGATCGTATTCTCAATTTTTTTTTAGCAGTTGATTTCCCTTAAATCAGTTTATCTGGTCTGTATTAGGTCTCGGCTAGCCAGCTCTAATCACCAACCCATTAGATATTGAAATAAAAAATAATAACTACCAAATCAGAGTATGGTAATTTTTTTTAGCAACTTATATATCTTAAATCTATCTATATGATTTATATTAGATCTCGGCTAGAAATAAAACTCATTAAATTGAAGATCATATTCTCAATTTTTTTTTTGTTTTGCTAGCTCATTTCGCTTAAATCAATATATTTGGTCTGAGTTAGGTCTCGGCTAGCCAGCTCTAATTACCCATTCATTAGATATTGCAATAAAAAGCAATAAGTACAAAAGCATATTGTGAAATTATTTTTTAGCAACTTATATATGTTGAGGCTATCAATCTGGTTTGTATTAGATCTCGACTAGAAATAAAACTTATTAAATTGAAGATCGTATTCTCAATATCTTTTTTTTTTTGCTAGCTCATTTTTCTTAAATCAATATATCTGCTTTGTATTAGATCTTGGCTAGAAATAATACTCATTAAATTGAAGATCATATTCTCAATTTCTTTTTTTTTTGCCTGCTCATTTTTTCTTAAATCAATATATCTGATTTGTATTAGATCTCGACTAGAAATGAAACTTATTAAATCGAAGATCGTATTCTCAATTTCTTTTTTTTTTGCCAGCTCATTTTTTCTTAAATCAATATATCTGGTTTGTATTAGATCTTGGCTAGCCAGCTCTAATTACCCACTCATCAGATTTTGAAATAAAAAAAAATTAAATTCCAAATCGTAATCTAAGTTTACTTTTCTGAAACTCTTATTCAATAAATCAAACTATCTGGTGTGTATTAGGTCTCGGCTATCCAGCTCTAATCACATACCCATTAGATTTTGAAATAGAAAACATTAAATTCGAAACTGTATTCTCAAATTATTTTGCAACTCATATCCATTAAATTTAAATACTTAATGTTTTCTTAAATCACGTATGCCATATTAAACAATTTTAAACACAAACAAGTATATATATTTATCACAATACTATAATCTATCTTCCCACATAAATTATAAATTCATGAGGTAAACAAGCTTAAACTTATTATTTGCATTAGAATCTAATCCATTTACCCAAATTCAATTTTAAGATACTTATAACGACAATGAAAACGAAATTGTAGTAATTCCACACTAATCGATGCTAATTGATTTTGTGCGTAAAAAAGTATCTTTCAAATACTTTCCACCTTATTTTTCATACGAATTATTATGCAGACAACTCAAGACTACTGCTGAGAGTCAAACAATTTATGTTAGTTCATCAGTTGCTCCAATTGTTGCTCCCAGTTATCAGTTATTGGGTTCAGTTGCCAACCATTTGTTACCACAAAAACATCTCACTCTATTGAACGGAGATAAATGGAATTAACTTTTGACTTTTGGCTCATAACAATTTTAACGCTGATATTTCTACAGACAATTAAATCAGATATGGAAACCAAGCATCGAAGAAAGGCGAAGGAACAAGCCAGAACCCTGCTATTTCCGCCAACTGCACCAACTCGCGTACAAGTAAGAACTGCAATGAGAATACTAAAAAGTAGTATAAAAAATCGCTTAATCATTTTTAAGTGAAATGAGTTTTAACAAACAAAAAATTTATATAAAATTTTAGTGCTCTGCTTTGCTTTATGGACGAATGCAAAATTAACAAACAAAATTTTGATTGCAAAAATTCTGAAAATTCTGAAAATTCTGAAAATTGTAAAAATCGTGAAAATTGTGAAAATTGTGAAAATTGTGAAAATTGAGAAAATTGAGAAAATTATTAAAATAGTAAAAAGTTCATATAAAACGAAGCCGTTGGCTATTTTTTTATTAACATTTGCATAATGATTGCTTTTAGTTTATTGGCGGCATCGGCATTCCAGTGGAGGATTTGCATTTTGAGTCAGTAACATCGGGTTATGTATTGAAGGTAGAATACTTTCTACCAACAAAAGCTCAAGAAATTCGACCCTATTACTTAAAACCGCAATCGATACATCGCCGCAGCACCAATGAGACACTCACACTCACGCAAGACGCACTTGAGTTGGCCCACTCGCAAAGCACTCAAATGTGGACTGTGAACGGTAATGAGAGCTCCAATTTCGGTGATAATTTCAAAAGTCAACACAGAAATGCGTCCATATATAGGTGGATCATATACAAAGCCATCGAAATAATACTGAACCGGTATGTGAAATGTAAATAAACGTTAATAGTAAAATTACGAGAAAAAAGCTATGAATACGGCGGACAATGCTGTCTGCTTGCAGTTTGCATTGCTTTTGTTCTTGCATTTAGTACTTAAATATATTGTTACAGCCTCAGTACTTATGCAAAATATATGCAATTCCAATGCACAATAGAAGTAGCCATAAAATTAATCAGCAACTTTTTATTTGCTCCCACTTACAGGTCTGGCTTACCCGGTCACATATGTCTAATGCGCAGCATTTGCGAGCACGCATCTGTGCCGTTGCACTATGAAAGCGGTATGTTGGCGGAAATTTTGCACATTGTTTTAACGTACGTAATTTGCGATTTCCACCTGAATAAATATTAATTTTTTTTTAATTTTTTTGTTGCTTTTTGGCACTCATTTAGACCGTCAACGTCACGTGATGATTTTCGAACAGCCAGCGATAAAGATTATTTGAAAGCGGAAATATTGGGGCGGTCGGGAGGTAATTGTGAATTTAAATACAGTGAATGTACAGTGTCACCGATTGATCAAATTTCTATTATCTTCGATTAATTATAATAAAAAGGGAAATTTTTATAGTCAAAATAATATGTTCTTATTTAAAAATGGAGACGACAAAATTGATTTGATAATTGACGTATTGTACGTATAAACATTTTTAGAGAAGTATTTTGAACACCAACATTTTATTATTTATTAAATAATTGCGAATTTTTGGCTGACCACATACAGCTAGTTAGAGTATTACCAAAATTTTTTGTAGTTAATTTTTTGAGAGTCTAAGTACCAAGGATTGAACTCTTGCCTTGCCAAATTTGAAGCTCAGAGTCAGTGTCCAGTATCCAAAACTGTCCTTCAATTAATTTTAAATAAAAAAAAATTTGTTGTAATTTACTACAATTCGAAATACCTCTATATTAAAACAATAGTTTATATTAAGAAATATGGTTTCTTTCGTCATGAATGACTTTAAAAATCAAATTTAATATAAACTTTATTACATGAATTAATTAATTTCAATACTGTCAGTACCAGAAGCGGAAAGCGTGTGTACTAACACTAAATTCTGGTCTAAAAATACGTTAAGAAGATCTTAAAAGAATTGGTTGGTAACTCTGACTCAAAAAGAGAACTTCAAGTATTTCTTAAATTCGCAAAAATTTCTACTATAAAAACTATATAAAAGTTCAATTATATTTGGTATCGCTACGAACCAATAGATATTACCCCCACATAGCTTAAACTAACTTAAGCTACTAAAAAAACTAGATAGAAGTTCTATTCTATTTGGTATTTGGTGTCCAACAGTACGTCTATACA
Organism: Teleopsis dalmanni; assembly: GCF_002237135.1. Lineage (NCBI taxonomy): Eukaryota > Metazoa > Arthropoda > Insecta > Diptera > Diopsidae > Teleopsis > Teleopsis dalmanni. The sequence goes on along the minus strand of NC_051846.1, from coordinate 184,644,751 downwards.
TGGCCTGCTATAAAATCAATTTGGTCTCGCTAGGAATAGATCTAGCGCCCAGTCAGTCTAAACTTAACTTATGATCTTCAAATTTAAAAGTTTCTTAGTAACACCATTAGTAATTTTCGGTAATGCAACTGTTGGTCGTAATACAATTAGTGTATGTTAAAAATAGAACCTTTTTTTATATGAAAAGAAAGTTGATATTTACTTATGTTCACACTTAGGCGTACATATAGTTATAGATTACAACAACAATAAAAACAATAATAAAAACTACAACAACATCAGTAAAACAATTGGTAATAAACTTCATTTCACTTTCGAATAATGCAGACAAGAATAAACAAGAATAATAAGGATCCCTATTAAACTAAGTGATTAGTTTAAATGATCGTTTGCGTGCTTTGGACCAGAAGAATGTATCATTTTTTTTCCTAGTGGCAATAGAACCGTTTTAACCCAATAAAATTGTTTCTTATAAATGAGATATCTAACCACTCTATCTCCACACTCTATCCGAGTGGCAAATGAGAGAAGAGTAATTCATTTCAGTAATAAGGCGGCAGATTTGATATAAAAAGGTTTACTACTTGGGAATCTCATCATTTTTTTTTAAATTAATTTAAATTTCAGTAAAATTTATTTTTATTATCTTTAAAATTATATTAATTTATGGAATAAATTGTTGTAGGAAGAATAGAAACACCTTTTCATTAATCAATTCAAAAGTTAGTTCTAGTCTTCTTTACGAATGTACAACAAAAATGATTAGCTATAATCTAACGCCTATATACTTTCCAATTTATGAAGTTTCTTTGTAAATGGATATAAATTCGTTCTTATTTATATTCTACATTTTGAGTTAAATTCACGTTTCTTATTGAAGTATCATTACATATATATATAAATTCCTTTAACTTCTAGGAGGAGTATCGATAATACAATAGTACATTGAAGTACTATTAAGTTTGACATAAACTGCATAAATGTATTAAAAAATATTTATTTTTAGTTCATTCTAATATATTCTCCATTATTCTCATTTTTATAACTCTAAACAATATCAAAGTAATTACAAAAAAAAACTTTAATTTTACATTATCATATACAAACGATTCCAAACTCCATTAAATATATAAGTAAGATGTACCTGCGACAGGTGCAAAAGGATGTTATCATATCAATTCAGTTCAGTGCAGACAAAACCAGACCAATAAAAACGTGGAGCAGCAGTTACATTGTCAGTCATAAAGGTTAGTACACCAATTTAAATATTCCAACCATTGCACTCAAGTATACCAGCATTAAAATAGCAACACACAAAGCAACTTCAATGCTCGAGTTACAAATAATAATGACAGCAAATGATGTTGCCCATTTTCTTTATTGTCAATACTTGGAACCAGGAGACGACACTCTTTTAAGTATGCAAGCAACAAATGAAATGTTTTAAAGTTAATGGAGTGCATGCAATTCGCATAATTTGCAGCTTAACATAGGAACGTCATCTACTCACATGAAGACCTAACAATTCCAAACCTTATGCTGAGAAGTGCAACTCTATTAATGTAGTTGGTATCTTTTTGTCCATGACATTTTAGTTGAAGATATGCTTTAATAGTCTAAATATTCTAATGAAATGTGCACATCGCATTCAAATCGTATACAACCAGTATAAAAAATAATTTAATTTGTTTAATTTTCAAACAATTTTAACTTATACGTACCTACCATATATGATATTAGATTGGATTTTGTGATGAAATACTCGTATAATGATAACAAAGCTGTTTTGCTGTTTTGCAAAGTTTTTTTCTAGTAAGTAGTAAGCATTTGCAGATTCTGCTGTGATGAGGAAGAGTCTATGAAACATCTGATCACCAACTGTGATGCACTAGGCCACAAAATTTTAGGTGCATACCAACTAGAGGATGAAGACCTTCGAAAACTGCCTCCGAAGGAGCTGGTTCAATTCTTCGAAATAGTAAATATCTAAACACAAAGGGGTCCACAATGGATCAAAGTAGTCGCAGTGGGGCCTTGGCCTAACCCAAACATCAAAGAACACCAGTTGGATTTTAACCACCTAAAACTAGCTCTTACATTGTGACCGAAAAGTTTCCGGAAATTTTAAATAAAACGCAAAATTCTTAATCTTCATCAATATTTATTTTATCTCCTTCAAAATATGCTCCATTAGAAGCGATACACAAATGCCAACGTTTCTTCCAATCATCAAAACATTTTTTATAGGCGCTTTCCGGTATGGCTTTGAGTTCCCTCTGCGAATTCTGTTTTACGTCTTCTATGGATTCAAAACGCGTTCCTCTGAGTGGTAATTTGAGGTTGGGAAACAGGAAAAAGTCACACGGTGCAAGATCAGGTGAATACGGTGGCTGTTCGATGGTATTTATTGAATGTTTGGCCTTAAAATCGTTGATAATGTTGAACAAATTGAGGTGAATCGGAACAAGCCGGGCGTTGACACGTCGCATACACAAATTGTCCACCAAAATCAAACGAGCCATCTCACGACCGATGCCTAGCTCTCGTGCTATCTCTCTAACACTCACATGAGGATTTTTGAACACGATTTCCTTTGCCTTTTCAATGTTTTCGTCGGTGGTAGAGGTCGAAGGTCGTCCAGAACGCGGCATGTCTTCGACGGTCGTACGACAGTCCTGAAAGGCTTTGTACCACTCATAAACTTGAGTTTTCGATAAAACTGATTCCCCATAAGCCTTTTGTAGCATTCGCAACGATTCTGCACACGAAATTTCGTTCGAAAAACAAAATTTGATGCAAACTCTTTGTTCAATATTTTTTTCCATTGTTTTTTCGCAACGCACTACTGAGGTGAACTGGTTTCAACAGCTGCCGTAAACGAACTGTCTGACAGATCGCGCTCATTTTTGGCATAGAAATTAAGGACAGTGCTGCCAAACTACATAAACTTAAAATATCGAAAAATATACAGCGCGCGAATTTTAAATGAGAATTTCCGAAAAATTTTCGGTCACAATGTATATCACTATCTTGAATAAATAATAAAGTTTCCAGATAGTAAGTCAAAGTGCTGATAGTCCCATTTGAGTTTTGAAAGGTAAAAGTAGTGTTAAGATTTAATATTTAGAGATTATTTATCTAAACCATAGCGCGATAAAGTTAGTAAAAAGAGAGACAGAAATATGAAAATCATAGGCAGTATACAAGGACTCAAAGTATTCAAGATTTGTAAAAACAGATGTTGGAGAAAACTGTTGAGACCTCATTGAAGTAGAGTGAATGGATTTAGTTTCTCATAATAAATAATATTAAATAATAAGAAATGGTGCTTATAGTCAAATAAAGTCATGAAAAGCTGAGTAAAATATCACCAAAAGAGTTTAATTAGGCACATATTTACATGGTCGCTATTGTAACAATAACTTAATACCACGATGCTCTGAATACTCGGAATGTTATAATGTGCCAATCAAGGCCACAGCAGTTCCGCTTGAATCAGTCGCCATGCATAAGGACATGACCACTGGGCAAACTACCCGATTAAAAACGTGATTTTAAATTTTGTGAAATAAATTATTATACAATAATACATTAGGTATCATTCACAACCAACACGAAGCTCACCGAAAGATCCAGTGTTTAAGATCCAATGTCTAAAACAAAAAAATTTTACCTTTCCCTATATCAAGATGATTCAAGATTTGCAACTCTGGTCGAGTATCGCAAGTAAAACCCACTTACTACCCCTACTCCAAAAAACAATAAGATCAATGGCTCTTAGTTAGCTCTTACGATAGACGTGAATATTCGAACCTCTTTTCCGAAATATGCTTGTCGAAACAAATAATTTTAAACTTGGCGTAGCCCAGGGAACTCAAAAAGTGTTGCGGCTTTCTTGTATTTATAATTAATAGAGCCGCGAAGAACTTTACACTTATATAGGTGTAATTTCAGCAGTTCCGATTATAGAGTATATAGACTATTCAAGCGTGAGAAGTTTCGAAATTAAATATAAACGTAAAGTCATTTAAATTAAATATTGAAGCAGAGCTGGAAAATAAACAAATTTTAATTACAATTCTATCTCATCTTATTTTATTTTCTAAAACTCAACATATACATTCATAAAAAATTTAACAATTTCAACTAAATAATAAATTATTTATAATAATTAAGTAATAAACAAATTGTTAAGTTTGCGTTGTAGCAGTGACAACTGAATTTGTACTATCAAGTGGATCGGCCGATGGGAAATTGTGTTGCGCTGATAAGTTTCTTCTACGGTAGAAGACAGTACCGATAACTACACCCAATACTAGCAGAATAATGACAGTTACTCCAATCGCTAAGCCCACAGATGTTGCATGTTTCATAGCTAAAAAACAAAAAGGGGGAAATTATTGTACAGCGGATATTGATCATGAAATATAACTGAAGCCACTAAAGAATTCTTTTGAAACGCAGCTTACGGAGTTCCGTTAATTGCATAACAAATGCTGACTCTAACTTTCCATTGGCGATTATAAACTGACACTTCCATTGACCAAAATCATTTGCGGAAACTTCTTTAATTTTTATACCACAATCACCATATTTAATGCCGCGCCCAGAGTACTGTACATGCCTATCAAACAATAATTCTATAGAACTATAATAGATAATAAATTTAAACACTACGAGTACTAACCCAGCAGTTTTAACGCTATTTACTGTGGCAACTAAATGCACGTGACTGTTTGGATCTATAAAGCTACAATGGGTTAGTGGCTCTTCGAAAGGAGATTTACACATAAGCTGAACAGTATTGCTTCTTTTTATTGTCATCTCTTCATTAACTGGACCACCACCTCTAGGCTTCATTATAACCTATTAATTAATTAAATAATTGTATATTATTAAGAAGTCAATATTGTCAGAAAAGCTAGTACCTCTATTTCTTGTAGTACTTCCTTTTCATAGTCATGACCACGTGCTCCACAAATCCATATTCCTGCAATTGCTGGTACATTCGAAAAAATACATTTACCATACTGGCGGCTTCTTTCAAATTTCAATGAATCCGGAAAGTAGACTGTATTATTTGGATCACGTAAGTAACAATCATCTATGACAAATGGTAACATGCAGTACATTTCTGCGATAGTCTTATCAGAATCGCTTATTGGTTCATAAATTTTTAATGTTTTAATTGTACGAGACATGTCTATTTCTTTCATAATTATATCCTGTTTTGTTTCACCTACATAAAATAAACATCCTGTGGGTGTGCCAGTATTATAATTTATGACACGCCAAAGTCCCATATCGACCTCAGCCAATGGTTTGGGTATTTCTAAAGCACATCTTGATTTGGATATTCTAAAATTTATATATACATATAATATTTTATAAGAGAAATTATTTAGAGATATTAGAGAAATTCAATCTAAAGTCAGCAAATAGGTTAAAAGTTCTCAGAATACTATTTACTTACAGTTGTAATGGTTAGATCAAAATAAAAGTTGGAATCATCTTTACTAACTAACAACTACATGTAATGTAGTTCTGATTTTTTTTTAATTCAGATAATTCTTAGTAGAGAAACAGAAGACTGGAAGTCTTTCTCAATTATCTGAAATATATTTTTAATTGTACGATTAAGTATAAAGTTCAAGTTAAAGAATACAATTTCTAGAATATCATCGACCTATCCATAGCGAAACTTGTTAGAATGTGGTCCGATACTTATCCACTGCCTATCCATTTATAACGAAATTAGGCAACATCTCTCTCTCAGCGTTTTTAACTGTTACTCGTCTATGAAACTAAAGTGGGTTTGTCACAATAACCCTAAAAGGATGCAATGACTTGGTGACAAGTTCCCAAACCGGTTAAAATCTAATCTAATCTACTACAGACATTCTTTTTGATATTTATACTCACAATGTATCATATGTTGAATATCTTCCATTGTACATTCCATCCATTATGTATATTTCATTTTTATGATCAGGCATCTCTGCCTGACAGGATTGCAAAGTGTCTGAAAACTGACAACGCAATATTACACTTGTGTTGTTATTATCCTCCATGCTGGCAGTTGTATAAACGGTACGCTCCTTAGTTTCAACAAAAATATGTTCATAGCTCTCCTGCATGCGACCCCAATTATAGGTCAAACACTCAAAGGATATATTAGGACGTATTGTTGTATACACTTCACACTGATTCCATGATTCGTTGCTCTGTTTATCGACGATCTTACAATGTTTTGTATAGGAGTCATGCTTAGTACATGCAATACTACCTTTGCCGAGTTCACGCTGTATATGTGTGTCGAAACGTGTTTTTTGTGCAGGTAAAATTTGGACATTAACTGAGTCCTGTTCAAAATCACCATAGATATTTTCAGCTTCTAACGTCCATACCGCTGCAGATGCACTTGATATATTATTAACACGTATACCGCAAATGGTCGACGAGAAAGGCAGCACAATCTCATTACGACTCGTTGTTATTGGAGCGGTAGCATTTAATTCAATATTTATTTTGTCATCATCTGCGAAAGTGATAATCAACGAGAAGACACATATTTCGCTTATTTGAATTTTTTATTTTATTAAGCATTTTAATTAGTATTTTCACGACATATATATATTTTTATTACCTCGAAATTTAAACCAACAATTTTTTACTGTACCAAAACTCTTAGGTACTTCCAGATACGTTATGAAACCTTCATCGTCCATAAGATATAAAGAACCACTCGGTCGTATGACTCCATTTACTACTGTTATTATAGCAAAGCATATGAAAAATATTATGTACCAACCATAAATCATACTGCTTTAAGAGTAGTATGTTTAAAAAGAAATGATTATTTCGTTGCCAGTTTTGCGTCAATGTTTAAGAATTAATATTTTATAACGTCTTCACACAAGAGTTTAACTTTAAATGACAAACCGAATAACAGCGAAAATTTAGAATCTTTCATTTAAATATTTTAGATAGAAGCGATAATTGCCAATCACACACCTTGTCGTACATTGTCCGCTAACACTCAACAGTTTTTGTCTCCAGCTCAACACAAACTAGATAAGCCGAAGAGAGCCAGAGCACCCATCAAATTTTAATGCAATAATATCGCTAATCAAATCGGTAAACAATAACAATAGTAAAAGATAGTAACACAAAGGTGCGAGTTGACCAACGGGCCAGCCCGTCCGGCAAAACAACACTGACGGCTATGAGCTGAACTGATAATTAAAATTAATAAATTGATGACAGTATTTTTAGCGCAATATTCTATTATACTCATTAATAAATGTTTGCTTGTAAATCATTTTGCTTTGCATATAAACGTCCTCGTAACGCATTACTAATTCAATTTTAATCCAATTTAATTAGCAACCAAATCATTACTAACAGGATATAGGCAGTGTTTTATTCAAATCTAGATTTGTACAATTACTTTTGAAATTACTATAGAAAGTGAAAAGGATTTGAGACAGGTTTCCAAATTCCCGGGCACTCAGAATTCGACAATTCTGTTAGATTTCTGTCAGATTTGTCAATTCAATTAGATTTTGTGTAAACTTTTTTCATTGTGCTTTATAACGATATAGCTTAGTTCCATAGTCATAGCATTTTGAGATTGCAAATTTATATTGCACCACCAATAACAACTACATAGCCACATACAATTAAATGGAGTGTGTGATTTTATAAGTTTAATCAATGTAAAAAGTTTACAACTTTAACATCCGATATCTCGAGAACCGAATTACATCAGTATACATCCAAGTGACCAAAACACCAACACTTATTTGGAATAGTAAAATTGACCAACATCCATTATGAAATCGCGGCTTCCGAAAAATTGGATCATGCTCGGACTCTGTTTTTTATCTTAAACATTTTAATTGTAAAACAAAAGTCAGAAGTAAATCCGAAAACAAGACAATAATAGTTATCGTAATATATATATATTCGATATATTCTTGACTGACCTTTATTTTATAAACCAAATGCTTCTCTTAATATAACATTACAATTAATATTACATTACAAAAAAATATCAACCATTATAAACTATCACTACTTTTCTTTTCTTGATTAAAGATGAGATAGTGTCTAAAGCAATTTTACTAAAAAGTGTCTGTGACCTCTTAGATGATTCACTGTCTTAAGAGCTACGTTAAATTCTCATAATAAGTTATTCAGATGATTTTATATAAGTATACTTCGAGTCCCAGCATATCTTCCTGACGGAATATATATTGCATTTGATTTGAGAAAGTGCACTTCTCAATTAGTGTGCGCATCTATCTATTACGTTTTTAAGATATCAAACGTCAACACTTATTTCACCTATTCAGAGAAAGATTTATGAGATGCTCTCTATTGAGATTAGTAGTCATTACCGATTTAATAAATTAATACCTATCATCTTCTTAGTTAGAGTTTCAACACGTATCCCATTTCTATAAGAAACAATTTATGAGATACTTTATATTGTATTTGACAATGCGTTTCGTTTTCAAACTCTATATCGTAAAAGATCATGAATTGCTTCAATAAATTTTAAAACCTGCACCGCCAGGGGCTGTCTTCACATATAAATGAAAGATTTAATCTGTGCTAAGCTATCCGAGTCGACAGTGCTAGAACTCACTTATAAAGTGTTAACAGCTAAGACCTGTTATTTATTTTTTTAACCTGAATGTGGAAAAAAGGTCGTTTAAAAGGCATATGAATGAAAGGTTCTGATTTGAAAAATATTGTCTCAATCAATTATTAGATTTTATTTTAAGACAATAAAAATCTGGACACTTTAACACGTTCCAAAACATATGTTCTTCATATCGTTTGTCCATAATGTTTGGCCAAAAAAAAAAATTATTGGATACCAAATCAGAACTGTACAGCGGATAATCAATTTCGAGTACACAAAATTGCTCAAAGAGTTAGTATCCCAATAAAGCGTTATGTTGCCACCTTTTGTTGTACAGGAAACCCCATCAGAAGGACTTCTTTTTGACGAAAGAACGACAAAAATCTTTAGTTACGGAGTGATGATAAAAACTGAACAATACAGACGGGATGTATATTCTGTTATACCACTCAACAACTTATTGAAAAATGGTACGCATTTGTAACCAAAATAACAAATCCTCTGAAAAAATGGAGCGTATCATTAATAATTCTTCTTATATTTATATTTTTAAAAGGTTTTTATACGAATTTCTGATGAACATATCTACCTGACGAAACAGGAGGTTATATCTTTTGTTTAATATTAAAAATTTTTATTTCTTTATATTATTATATTAAAAATGCAAAGGGAACAAAAAACAACTGGACGCCTGCTAAGACAAAGCCATTCCACTTTTAAAACCTGTCTATTAATCTTAAACGAGTATAATCAACTACTGGTCTAGCAATATGTACTTGTGTACTATACAGATGGACATACAAATGGCAATATGCTCCGTAAAACCTTCTTTCTTTACATGGACACTTTTAACAATGAAGTACACATCAGCAAAGTCGAATACAAATCTAGACTAACAGCCGTCGACACAGATGTAGTATCTCCATCGAGATTATGGTTGCTTAACATTTAATAAACCTTGCACCTAATATCTCCAAAGAAGAAGGACACATTTCTCATAGAGCAAAAACCATCACAGCGATATACTTAACAGTTACTTTTATCGCAAAAAAACATTAATCCCTAATATGTGTAACTGATGTATTTCTATTTAACTGCAGCTCTATCCTCCGATGTCGTGCATCTGTTCTAATGTTCCAATGCACACAACAAATTGAGCCCTATAAATCTCTGAATCCGGCACACTAAAGTGTTGAGATTTTTTTACATCGACACAGGCAACTTTTATTTAAATCCCATCCACCCCTCATCCTTTCATTATCTCTAACAAAACCTATTCTTTTCAATTAACCTCGTCTAGTCCATGTCCTAACCCATGTAGTGGTAGTTGTAATTGCTTTGTTGTTTCCTGCAATATATAAACAACAACAACAACTAATCCTTTAGGAACTAATCTTATCCCCAAAAATAGTCTCTTTTATCAACCATATAGTTTGAATATAATTTAACTATATTTTAAGAACTTTAAGTTCACTAAAACCAATGAAATATTAAAAATATTATTTTAAAATATTCTTGAATTTTTAATTCTTTATAACAGTTACAAATTTTAGAAAACTTCATAAGTAAAAATATATAATAATTTCATTTACATATAACAACAATAAATTCGAATAGTTGACTATATATTACATAAATAGTCTAACATGCATTTAATATACGGTAACACAATGGGCCATTAGGTCTAAGTGACATTATGGAATCAAATCACTTCTCTAACATCCATGAAGGCAATATACGTTTTTTTCCAGATGAGGGATTTGAATTGTTTATTGGCTTTACCACATTATGTTCTTCATCTTCTGAACTAGTGCAATCAATGTACACAATCTCTTTTCGCTTATTAATTGGAAGTAATTTTGGTTTGTTTGCTTCAGAAATTTTTGCACTTTTCACATTATTTCTTATTTCTACTAAATCATTTATAAGTAAATCTAATTCACAGTCAGTTTCATCCTCCTTTAAACAACATAATTGTTTTTCCGCTGTCGCACTTGCGTGTATTAAATCATCATCAATATTCTCATCACTACTCCAAAGATCAATAGATTTCTTTCGTTTCATTTTGGAATTATAATTTTGCGCTATGTCATTTTCATTATTTATGACTGGAGATTGTGACATAGTAAAAATCTCCGTTTTAATGTCACAAAACTCTTGAGTTTCCTTTTCCGCTGTCGAACTTGCTTGTATTAAATCATCATCAATATTCTCATCACTACTCCAAAGATCTCGAGAGTTCTTTCGTTTCATTTTGGAATTATAATTTTGCGCTATGTCATTTTCATTATTCATGACTGGAGATTGTGACATAGTAAAAATCTCCGTTTTAATGTCACAAAAGTCTTGAGTTTCCTTTTCCGCTGTCGAACTTACTTGTATTAAATCATCATCAATATTCTCATCACTACTCCAAAGATCAATAGATTTTTTTCGTTTCATTTTGGATTTATTATTTTGCGCTAAGTCATTTTCATTATTCATAACCGGAGATTGTGACATAGTAAAAATCTCCGTGTTAATGTCACAAATGTCTTTAGGTTCTTTTTTAATAATACTTTCATTAATTAGTGAAGTATGTATACTGTCAGGTAAAACTATGTTTTGAATTTTATTTTTGGAATTATTATCATGAGTCGTGACAATTTTATTAAATTGTGTTGAAGTTTGCGTTTTATTAAAAGATTCTGTTTTAATGTCACAAACCTCCTGTAACAGAGGTTCTTCTTTAATAATAGTTTCACAAACTAATGCAGCATCACTTTTTGTTAGATATATAGTTTCGAGATCTTCATTTTTGAAACTATTTTTATGTATAATATTTTCATTGAGTTGTGCTGAAGTTTGCTGCATAGTTAAAGGAGGGGTTACAAAACTGTCTATATCAAGAGGTTTCTCTTTAGTATTTATTTCACATTCCACAAGTTTTTCATCATCGACATTAATCGCTTTTTCATTTAAATTCATATTAATCTGTTCGTTGTCAGTGAATTTTCTAACGCATTCCAATATTTCAAATCCAAAACGATCATATTTGGCTTCGTAAAATCCATCTAATTTACAAGCCTTGAGCTGTGTAAAATCTTTTGGTGCACATTCGACAATCTTATTTAAAGCTTTTTCAGATGCAATTATGTATGGCATTACGTTGAGATCACCAGCTAATTTTATGCGTAATCTATAAAAGAAAATATAAAAAATTATTATGAATGTTGTAAAAAACAAGTAAGTTTTTGGTTTATAAATATTGGAATTCTTTACTAAATCCTTTAATAGTGTAAATATCTTTTTGCAATAGCAATCAGTAAGAGAAATATCTGTCGCCTACCATTTACAGTAGATTAGATCACACCGGCGATCCAAAATGGTTCACTTAGGCTTTTCGGCCGATTGTGTTAGCGTTTAAGGAACAAGTTCAGAGGTTTAAAACCACCTTCAATCTTTGGCAAAGCTTAAGTGCTATTTTATGGGAGATCTTGCAGTTGACAAAGGTCTTCATAAAAGGAAGGCCGTAGTTTAGTAAGACGCTAATTGCTAGCCTTTATCAAACTGAAAAAATATTGTCACTTTAATTGGACGGACTCCAGAAGCGGCCTGGTCTACTTTTTGAAGCCATATGTCTGTATAAAGGACTAAATATAAATAACGCTCATCTGTTCTAACAAGGGCTACATCATAGTAACTCATCAGTACCGCAATTTTTCAATACTAACAAAGACAGAGAAATAACTTTGAGCACGATATCAAAACGTAGATTGGTATTAATAGATTGGAACAGCTACGAGTTCATTATTTTAACAGTATTATTTATGTTGTTAAAGACTTGTGAAAACCAATAAGATTAAATTAAAAGCTTTTATTTTTTATTCACATCAGCCTTTTTATTCTCCAACTAAAAGTTTTTTATTTGATTTGACACAAATTCTAAACAACATAAATAATATTATTAATTTATATTAAGTTATATTCTAAAGAATCTATTCCAGGAAACTAATCTTACCTTAGCAAAGCTTTCATTAGCTCAGTTTTTATATTTTCATCTTGAGGTTGTTTTGTAGATGTGAGTTGAGATGTAAGATGATTATTTATTTCATTATTGTTAATACTATATGCAATTGGCTTAAGATATTTCAGAACTTCTGCATATGGTTCAATTGTTATAGGACTTCGATATTCAGGCATCGTATCTAACCACTTTTCCGATTTCTCTGTTATATTTAACAGATTAAATACACCAAACATATAGTTTTTTTTTATATAATATATAAAATCTTGACTCTTTAAATTATCAATAACTGTTTTGTACCAGGCTTCTGATTTTCCGGCACCTTTGCCAAATAGAGTATGTTTCTTATATGAAGCGGAAAGTACTTTACTATTTGAGCCACGTAATATAAGTAAAACTTTATTAACACCAAAACGTCCACCCAAATCACGTAAAAGCTGTAACAATATTTCAGCATCACGTGTAATATTCAATTTGCCTTCTTCATCTAAACCATCATATACATTTCCATAATTTACTCCATTAATAGTTCTATTACAATTGTCACAACAGTTACGTCTATTTTGTAGAGTTTGTGTTTTGTCAGCAAAATATTCTAAAATAAATTTACGACGACAAGTCGTTATGCGCGTATATGAAATCATTTTTATAAAAAGATTTTCCATATGATTACTCTTGAGAATGCTGCAACCAGTTCCGAAACGTTGATGAGTCGTAAAATCTGAATTACAATAAAATAAAACACATTTAGCTTGAAGTCCATCACGCCCAGCTCGTCCAACCTAAAACCAAAAATATTAAAATTAAAACATCACATCACAATACAGACTACAAGACAAACCTCTTGATAATAGCGTTCCATATTTCTGGGCATACCGTAATGAACAACTAAACGTACATTAGGTTTATCAATGCCCATTCCGAAAGCCATTGTTGCAACAATGACACGTATTTCATCAGAAGAAAAGTCATGATGATTTTTATTTCTCTGTGTGAGGGTGAGACTACTATGATAATATCGACAATTTATATACTTTTGCAACTCTGTGACGACTTTTTCACAATAACGACGAGTATTACAATAAATTATGACAGAACCCTGTTTTTCTTCTGCCCACCTTATATAAATCCCCAAGTCAGACCAAATATCCTCTGTCCTATTTGATTTTGCACGCACTATAAATTCCAGATTTGGGCGGTCAAAACCACTACATAAAACTAAAGGATTTCTTAAGCCTAGCTGTGAACTGATATCTTGACGCACTGATAATGTTGCTGTCGCAGTTAAAGCCAGTATTGGTACATGTGGTACAGCAAGGCGCATCTGTTTAAGTTCACGATATTTATGGCGAAAGTCATGACCCCATTCGGAGATGCAGTGCGCTTCATCGACAGCAATTAGCACTAATTTATTACTTAACGAGCGCAAAAGACTCAAACCAAATTCGGTGGTAATATATTCAGGTGTTGTGTAAATAACATTAAAATTCGAAGCTAGTACGCGTGAGACAATAGTTTTGTCAGTTTGTGCGGATCCTAGCAAACAAGAACGCTCACGTATTAAATTCAATGCAGTGACTTGATCCTGCATTAATGATATGAGCGGCGAGACAACAAGACTAATTTTGTTAGAGTAAATAGCTGGAAATTGGTATGTTAATGACTTTCCATAACCTGTTGCAACAATAGCACAAATATCTCTACTTTCATTTAATATAGAATTGATTATTGTCCATTGTATGGTACGAAAACCAGTGTGGCCAAACTCTGTTAACAAACAATCTAAATAATTATTAGGCACATTGCTTACTGTGGATAATTGCGACTGAGTTGTGAAGTCATCGTGAGTGGATTTTTCTTCTCCTACGCTCGTTTTAATATCAGTTGTCCTACTTATCTTTTTATTTACTTCAATTGAAGTGGATTGCACATCCGAACAATTTGTAGACATTGAAGTTGTCTCTAATGGTTTTGCATCAGTTAATAATGATTTTAATTGATTTGGTCTTGTCGTAGTTACGACTGTATCAATAGGCTTTCCGTGTATATCAATTTGTATATATTGTGTTTGCCCCTGAAATTTACTAATAAAGGCTGTCTCCATCGCCTTTTTGTTTATATCATTTAGTTTGGATTTGTGCAGCGTCTGAATTTTACAAGTTAAGCCTGCCTTAAGCGCCTGAAGTTTATTATTTAAGGCTGCCTCATTCATTTTCCAACTTAAATCACTTGATATGGATGGCATTTGCGCTTGACAACTTGTACTAGCTGTAGCTCTCTCAATCGTCTGCCTACTCGGTACGGATTGTATTTGCACCTGACTTATCCTAGTTCCAGCTGTTTCAAACGTGTTTCTTCTAACATTATTTGGTACGGATTGTATTTGCGCCTGACGACTTGCACTAGCTTCAGCTGTTTCAATCGTCTTTCTATTTACATCACCTGGTATGTTTTGTATTTGCGCTTGACGACTTGTACTAGCTGTGGCTGTTTCTATCGTCTGTCTACTTAAATCAATCGGCATGGAGTGTATTTGCACCTGACGACTTGTACTAGCTGTGGCTGTTTCTATCGTCTGTCTACTTACATCATTCGGTATGGAGTGTATTTGCATCTGACGACTTGTACTAGCTGCAGCTGTTTCAAACATGTTTCTGTTTACATTCTTTGGTATGGATTGTATTTGCGCCTGACGACTTGTACTAGCTGTGGCTGTTTCTATCGTTTTTCCATTTACATCACTTGGTAAGGATTGTATTTGCTTCTGACTTTTACTAGTTCCGGCTGTTTCAAACGTGTTTCTGCTTACATTATTTGGTATGGATTGTATTTGCGCCTGACGACTTGCACTTGCTTCAGCTATCTCAATCGTCTTTCTATTTACATCACTTGGTATGGTTTGTATTTGCGCTTGACGACTTGTACTAGCTGCAGCTGTTTCAAACGTGTTTCTGTTTACATTCTTTGGTATGGATTGTATTTGCGCCTGACGACTTGCACTAGCTTCAGCTGTTTCAATCGTCTTTCTATTTACATCACTTGGTATGGTTTGTATTTGCGCTTGACGACTTGTACTAGCTGCAGCTGTCTCAGTCCACTTTCTACTTATATCACTTAATAATGATTGTATTTTCATCTGATGACTTGTACTAGCTGCAGCTGTCTCAATCGTGTTTCTTTTTACATCACTTGGTATGGAGTGTATTTGCGCCTGACGACTTGCACTTGCTTCAGCTATCTCAATCGTCTTTCTATTTACATCACTTGGTATGGTTTGTATTTGCGCTTGACGACTTGTACTAGCTGCAGCTGTCTCAGTCCACTTTCTACATACATCACTTAATATTGATTGTATTTGCGCCTGACGACTTGTACTAGCTGTGGCTGTTTCAATCGTCTTTCCATTTACATCACTTGGTATGGAGTGTATTTGCGCTTGACGACTTGTACTAGCTTTGGCTGTTTCAATCGTCTTTCTATTTACATCACTTGGTATGGTTTGTATTTGCGCTTGACGACTTGTACTAGCTGCAGCTGTCTCAGTCCACTTTCTACATACATCACTTAATATTGATTTTATTTGCGCCTGACGACTTGTACTAGCTGTGGCTGTTTCAATCGTCTTTCCATTTACATCACTTGGTAAGGATTGTATTTGCGTCTGACTTTTTCTAGTTCCGGTTGATTCAAACGTCTTTCTGTTTACATTATTTGGCAGGGAATGGAATTGCTTCTGACTGTAATTTGTTGTATTACTATTCATTGGCTCTATGTGTACATTAGTAGAAAATGATTGCTGTTGTGCCCGTTCCACTGTAGTTGCAACCTCTTCAATAGGATTATTGGGCACATGACTCAGTATTACCTGTTCTCGCGTTTTTTCACTGACATTGTGTGATTCACTATCGGAATCAGACTCATATTCTATTATTATAGTTTTCTTTTTAATTTTTTTTCTATTCATTTTACATCAATTTTATTTATAAAAGATTGTATTTTATTTATTTACTTTAAAAAAAAAACAACATCACAGATAAATTTGAATATCAGCAAAAAATCAAAACGCACAGAGTTGCATTTATGCAAAATAATTTGCAATTTATTTTGCAATGCTTAGGAAGTTTAAATTAATCGTGACTTATTTAATTATAATAATTAAAATGTAATATAAAACACAATTGTTATATATATATAAAGTTTGCACAAATGAATGTTCTTGTTTTTTTTCAAAAATTAATATTCTTAAATTTGATTTATTCATACACGTTAATAACACTGGCTGATTTTAAGTATCTTAAATTTCACATATTTTGTATAATTTTTAATATTACATATTATTTGAAACAAATACATGAATCCTTGTAAAATTATTAAAAAATTCCATTAAACAGCACGCTACTACACTTTATTCGTACTGATCGACATAATGTTGGGAAAATAATATTCTCATACTAATATTTTGCCACCATAAATTAACCAATTTTATGTTTTTCGGTAGCGATAAGAGGATTAAATTTATAATTCTTTGAAATTATGTTCTTTATTTGCAATAGCCAACAATATAATAACCAATATAGTAATTCACTAAAAGAAAATTGTATTAGATAGCTTCAATATAGTCTAAAAATTATTCATAAGTTTTATCAGTTTCCTAGATTAAACAATTGTTCCTTGATAAAATGATACGATTATTATTTTTTAACAATTATATGTTTCTTGTTAGCGATAAGAGGATTAAATTTATAATTCTTTGAAATTATATTCTTTATATGCAATAACCAACAACATAATAACCAATAAAGATATGGTAATTTACTGAAAGAAAAATTTGTATTAGATAGCTTCAATATAATCGAAAAATCATTCATAAGTAGTTTATATCAGTTTCCAAGATTCAATAATTGTTCGTTGATAAAATGTTACGATTGTTTTTTTTTAACAAAACATCTGTGCCGTGTATATATGTATTAGGTCTTCGTATTAATCGATAAAAGTAAATTCACACTGTCACACATTTATGCACCTGCTCATTTATGTTCATTATTAAAATGTTCACATTAAAATAAGCTAATTTATGCAACTGATAGAACTTTTATATATTTCACTTAATATATATCACACAATATATAATTATATATATAATTGATCATCGGTAGTGATTTACTTTGATACGTAGTACATATATTTGAACATGATAAGATCACTGGATATAGACCGCAAATAGCAACTTAAGTTAGTTGATGATAAATAAGTATATTAGAATATGATGAAATACAGATCGACATAGATATGATTACTTGACATAGATTGGTCTGAAATTGGTTAATATTATATATGTTTATTTAAATATACCGTCGACAACAGCAGTTCACGTGTTAGATTAAATATATATGTATATAATGTGGTACGAATTTCGTTGGCATTGTATATAAGGGGAAGTATATAAATTAGCTTTGACCGAACTAAAATTTAAATACTCTTATCTCAGTTAATAAAAATTATCTAATAAAGACTTTAAGCGCTATAAATATACATAAATCAAAATAATAAAATTAAATTTGTCGATAAAGTTCTTAAGAATTTTGTTTAGCTTTGCTTATATTTGAGAGAAATTCTTAAAATTAATCTAAATTTAAAAAAAAAAATAGAATCTAAATACAGAGATTTTATTTAATTAAAGAAACAAGTTAGAAATCCTTGTTAAAAGTAATCTCTACTAATCAGGTTTCTAAGTTCGCAAATGAAGGCGTTATCTAATAAGGGCCCATATTTATCTCATTACGAAAACCTGAAATTGGTAGGTTTATACATAATAGTTTAATAAATTTAGAAGGAAATTCTTCAACAACAATAATTTCAGGGTATTAATATAGTTTCAGTGTTTCACAATGAAAATTTGTTTAGATTTTTTTAATAATAGTTTTTAAAGAACTTTTGTTTAACTAGTACATCTAATGGATATCGAATCACTTGTTTTTTATTTCACATATACTATATATAATTATAAATATATAAAATCAATCATTTATATATCAAATACCCTCACTTTTAATCAACGGTTCCAATTCTATTTCACAAACCATAAGATATCTAATGCTGAGAAGCTTCGATTTAAGAATGGATTTAAGTGAAGTCATCTATTATGAGCAGGTGAGAGGCACTTTCGTCATCCTCACCACATTTTATAGTTGCTAACTAAAGTTTTTTACGTTATAATTATTCATAATATATTTTTACAAAAAAAAAAAAGAATAATCAAAAAACTAACAATCAATACTTTTTGACCTAATCGTTTTTTTTTTGTTTTGTTTAGTGCTATCACTTATATATACAGATTATATATAATTGCAATTGAAGGTATCTTGCTTAATTGATTTAAACTTTAAAATGCATAATAAAATAATCAAATCAAATCATTTTGTAAACTAACTCGAACCTCTTTTCTGCCTTCCCACAAACAGCAAACAACCTAGCCCTCACACCGCGACGTTCATTATCTGCAAAAAAATAAGTTTGTTTTAACTGTGTACGTATATATTTTTAATCTAAATAAAAAATAATTGTTATTTTAATACAATATATCGTGATTACTAAATTCTCTGAACTTTATTCAAATTCATGTATCATGTATGTATATGTGTATGTATACTTGTATATAAAAAGAATAAACACAATTTCATTGCAATTTCTACAATACGTAATTAAATACGGGGCCATCCTGTTCGTTTGTGCCACGATTCGATGAACCGGAAGATTTGTTTGAGCCATGAGCGATGGTCATTTGATTGGTCTGATGTATAACCGATGTGATGTCGCTTTGCGATGCTGATATATCCTTACTGGTTAGCACATCTGAACTGCTTGAGCCGGATGAGATGTGGCGTTCTGTGATACCGTATTGTATTGGCTGATAGCCGTGACTGGGATTATATGTGGCTGAGTATGGCATATATATTGGGGGATTTGGCAGCGGACCAATATCGCTAGTAATACTCTCCGTATCGGCATGGCTTAGATTTGATCGACAATTGGGATTGCGTTCCTCGTTAACTACATAATAGCATTGCTCTGAGAATGTCAGTTTGTTGACGGTATGTTTGATGTAATTATTTCTTAACATTGCCGATACAATACGTCTTGCTTCTCTGCGATCCTGTACATCTTCTACATTTTCTAGCACCCAATTAACAGCATCAGCTCCGATAAATGCATTTGGTATGGTAATTTTCAGCCACATACGATCACGTATTTCAAGTCCGCTATCAGGTTTCGTCATTGCTTTAACGATTTCTTCCAAATTATTTTGATCGAGACGCTCTTTAATTGGTTCCGGTATATCGGGTATAATACTGTCATGTGAAGTTAAAGCCTGTGTGTGAGCAACCCATGCACCTGGATCGATAGGTCGTACTGGCTCTGTGCGTGGTATGGTGAAATAACCTTTAGGATTTGGATCCCAGCATTTGGCAACCACCAATTTGATTGGGCCTGGTTTTTGTACAACTTCTCTCAGCACACGTACAGCCTCATCGTTTGTCATGTTTTCAAAATTTACGTCATTTACTTGTAGTATCATATCGCCTGGTTCAATTCGTCCATCTAAAGCAACAGCGCCACCTTTCATAATACTGCCGACATAAATGCCACCATCACCGCCACGATTCGATTGACCAACAATTGAAATGCCCAAAAAATTAACTGCTTCCATATTTATTGAAACAGTTATTATATTGAGAGACATTGTAGAGTCAGTTATGGAGGAGTAACTCGATGTGCGTGACATGCTAGGCGCTCGTTTTTTGCGTCTTTGCGGTTTTTTGCGTACCTGCAAGCGTTGCACGCTGCTATAATCTGTCATATCACGGTCAAGCGTTATCTCAGATTCAGTGCCGAATAGACTTGTCGAGTCTAAATCGCTTGAAAGCACCGATGCAGATTGATATGTAAGCGGTGGTTGCATCATTTGATTTGTAATAACACCTCCACCAACTACAATTCCACCACCCATGCCACCCATATTACCACCGACCATTTTGGGCTGTTGCTGATTGCGTATATTGCTGCGAATCTCGATTTCGCTAGGTGGTACTTCTGAGCAATTGTCCGATTGATTTGTACCGTCAGCGGACACAAGCCAAGATACTACACGCCCATTAAAACATGGCAAAATTGTCGAATCATCTGCAATTTCCTCTTTCACTACACCGAAATCTGCGTCCATTGATTTGAAAAAGTATTTGTAGTTGTTATTTTGTTTGTTGAGCACCATTTTAAAATCTTTTAGAGTTACTTGCGCACTTGGAATGGGGATCTTCACTAGGTAGGGGGTGGTTTCATCGTCAATGTGATAAATGACTTTGGTCTCTTGCCCACTGTTTTTATCAGCATCCATAATTAAATTCGTTATTAATTTTTTATTCTCAACTAAAAAGTGCTACACTACGTTTTCTGTTACGAATTAATTGCTTTTCAAGCGTTTTTCACGAACGAAGCTTCAAGAAAAATCTTTTTTTTTTTTGGGTTGGGTTGCGGCCTCCTCGCACCTCCATTCAGCAAAGACTTTGTAGGTACATGTTTTGTTATTGCACACCCATTTAAAGTGTTTCACATTGAAAAAACATGCAATTTATTTTATTTCAACTTATTTCGTACAATTTTCTTTATGTTTTTTAAACTTTTTCAATTATTTACAATTGCTTTTCTACTAATTAATTGATGCAAAAATGCGCAGACAACGACAATGGAAAAAAGCAGCAAAACTATTTGACATTCCGAACGTTCCACATGTGGAATTCCGAGAGTATAACGAAAGAGTACTGGAATGTATGTTTACCAAAGTACAATTTTTTTTATTTGAAATCCACTTCCAGTATAGATTGGAAGCCGAAGCAATTATAAAAATATACAAAATTTTATATTTTATAATTAATTAATTAATGCATATTTATTAAGGCGTAACATGCTAATTAGTTTATAACTAATTTAGTTATTAGATATTTTGTTAGTTAATTAAATATTGTAAGGCGAATACAGCAATTAACTACAAGAAAAAAGCACTTAGCGTATGGCAAAATAGACTCATAGCTGGAAATCTAGCATTAGCATATTATTTTTTGTGTTTATCCATTTTTCCGTATGTAATTTGAATTTTTTTTTATATGAAAAAGTAAATGTACAATTTGTTTCTTGAATAGTATTTTTACGGCAGTATATAATTGCGTAAAGTATATGGTATACAACTATACTATCTAGTTTATAATATACTTACACTATATAGTTTGTATAAAAAATGCATACAAGAATATCGGGACCTAAAATACTACCACTACAGAAATAGTATTTATTTGACTTCAACGAAAATGAATGATATTTATGAAAATCACATCTTAATGCTTATTTTTCGAACCCATTTTGATTCGAAAATTTTAGAAGGCTTTGCTCCTTTTGTTAGTTGAAAAATAAAGTAGATTATCAGGACATACAAGATCTAAAATGCTACCACTATGGAAGTAGTACTTATTTAACTTTAACGAAAATGAATGATACTTAAGATAATCACGATCTCATGCTTATATTTTCGAACCTATTTTAATTCGATAAAATCAAAAGGCTTCTCCCCTTTTATTAGTTGAAAATATCGGGCCATGCAAGACCAAAAATGCTACCAGCACGAAAGTAACAGTTATTTGCCTTGAACGAAAATTAGAACTATGTATTTATGAAAATAACGTTCGTATGCTTATATTTTTGAACCCATTTTTAGTCGATGATAGCTAATTATAGGTACATAGCTCTCTTGTAATGAAACACCTAATTGTCATATATGAATACATCTATTCTTGATGTGTGCCACAAACGCAGCTCTACTTCTTATGACAACATCAATCTGTTGTCCCATTTAAATCTATATAAAAAATTCCGACCTATTGATTTATAACAATAACCAGAAAATGAATGGATTGACACAAAATTAAGTACCTAGACATAATTATTAGACTCTTTCTGACAAAGCTATTGACAAATAATAATTCTCATTAATCAGTACATAGTTCATTTATATAATTACTATATATAATTACTTCATGGATTGTTTAGAATGTCATAAAAAGAACATGAAAGAATTTCGAACCTACAGGAAAACTTAACACTGTGACCCTAGTAATCTGTTGTTATATTCTTTATTACCGCACGGTTTTTTCTCTGTATCAGAAAAAAGATTTTTAAGACGGAGTTCCTAACTGCTACTTGATGTTAAAAACGTCTCATTGTAGGGAACATTCAATCAAAAACCTTGATGCCTTTTGTTCTGTTAAAATCAATTGTTAGCTCAAACGTCATAATGCTATTCCTTATTAATATTTCAGTACATTATCTCAACAATATATGGAATATATGGAAATTATGAAAATTAGGTGAAAAAATTTACTCAACTCATGGTGAGTATATAGTATA
Organism: Teleopsis dalmanni; assembly: GCF_002237135.1. Taxonomy (NCBI): domain Eukaryota; kingdom Metazoa; phylum Arthropoda; class Insecta; order Diptera; family Diopsidae; genus Teleopsis; species Teleopsis dalmanni. Next base: position 184,621,640 of record NC_051846.1, on the reverse strand, counting down.
ATAGATTTTAATTTGTTGTATATATTCTATTTTTTGTTATTTATCAGTGGAAAGCAATAAGACTTGAATCCAATAAAACCACTTCTCAGGAATATAAAACCGACAAATTTCAGCTATTGGTCGGTAAAGAGTCCAATGTTGAAACCCTATTCTAGTAATCAAGTGTATAGTAAACCTTACAATTATTGCTTAGTCTGATGAAGTGATAAAAAATAGTCTAGTCAAGGCGCAAAGAGGGGTTTTGAAGAAACCTCGCAGTTAATAGAGAGTAAAAGTGCTCAGGTGCACTGACTCAACTAGCCTCAAAATAATAATAGAAGTAAGGCTTAGCATTTAATCAATAAATATATATAAGAAAGATTTGTGTACAACTGAAACTATTAGGATGTTAACTATTAGGATATTAGGATGTAGAAGTAAACCGAAATTACAGAAAAGACATTTATTTGAATAATAAATGTATAATCTATAATAATAAATTGAATAATAATAAACGTATTGTATTGTAATATATCTTTTCCTTATTTGCATAACTAATTTTTGCTATATTACTTGCTTAATGTAATTCCAATAACAAGTGTAAAAGGTTAGATTCCACTTTTTCGGACTTTGTACATGGTTGTAATCGCAAATCTCTAATAATTCTTCGTACAAAATGAAATTTTCTACCAATTTAAGTTAATATAAAAAATATTTTGCAAATAATTTAATATTTTTTAAATATTCTCACAAGAAATAATATTTTCATACCTGATCAATATACACAAAAATTAATGTATAATATTTTATCTTAGATAAAATTAAGTTCCATTGTTTTGTTTTGTATGTATACTTCTTTTGTGTACCAAAAATACGATCAATAAATTCCACAATTAAACTGTTGCAGCTCGCAGTACAACACAGACATTGTTTACCGGTTGCAATTGATATAAGTTTTTTGAAATTTTTTAAAAATTAATATATTTCATTGTTAAAGTTAAAGGAGAAGAATGTTAACAGCTCGACTCTTAGGTATGTAATTATTAAACAATTGTTGTTTATTAATTATATTAAAAAGTGTTAGTTACACATAGAGAAGTCCAAAGTTCAAATATATTATCCGAATGATTTTATAAAAACAATTATTGCTTCATTTGTGGATTATTATTAAAAAGACTAGAGTTTACTTTCAGTTACAAAAATGGCTATGCCAAGTAATGTGCTTATACGCAATTTATGCTCTGCCGCGCAAGCAAAGGTGAAGCATCACAATAGTTTCAAGACCTTGCAAATAACTACACCGAAACCATTTGTCTTCCATGTAGAGCTGCACAGACCCAAACGGTACAATGCCTTCAGCAAGGAAATGTGGATGTCAGTAAATAAAATAATTTTTCTTTATATCAAATAATATTTTTTTTAATCTAATTAAATTAAATTAAAGTGAAATTAAGAACTGCTTTGACGAGTTGGCTGTCGACCCCGATTGCCGTGCAATCGTCGTATCTGGAGCTGGAAAACACTTTACTGCAGGTATAGCTCAAGCAAAAAATATAAAAGTTGAAAGATTTTATAATTGAAAAATATTCTAGGCATTGATTTGACTGATGTGATTAGTTTGGGAACTGAAATGAGTGATGTAGATGACGTAGCACGTAAAGGAATGATTCTAGGTCGTACAATTAAATTATATCAAGTATGTTTATTTATTATTGTGGTTTTATATATTATACTAATTGATTTTTTTCGCAGGAATCCATGAGTGCATTGGAAAATTGTCCAAAACCTGTCATAGTTGCAGTCCATTCCGCTTGCATTGGCGCTGGCGTTGATTTAATAACTGCAGCCGATATACGTTACTGCACGACGGATGCATTTTTCCAAGTGAAAGAAGTCGACATTGGCATGGCTGCTGATGTGGGTAGTTTACAACGTTTTCCCAAGGCAATTGGCAGCCAATCCTTAGCGCGTGAGTTATGTTACACAGGCAGACGTTTTGAGAGCAGTGAAGCAAACAGTTGTGGGCTCGTTAGCAAAGTATTTCCAGACAAAGATCATATGTTACAGAGCGCTTTAGAATTGGCAAACAATATAGCTGAGAAAAGTCCGATAGCTGTGCAAGCTACAAAAGCAAATGTAGTTTACTCACAGAGTAGACCAAATCAAGATGGATTAGATCAAATCGTAAGTTTTTACTGAAGTTTATAAGATTCATATTTTATTAATAAATTCTTCTTGTTAATAGCGTGAAATGAATAAATTATATTTGCAATCTGAGGACTTTGTAAATGCGGCCAGTGCTCAATTAACAAAAGGAGAAAAGCCAATATTCTCGAAACTATAAATTATTAAAAAAATCTTAATTTTTATAATAAATGCACGTGAAATAAATTTACAACTGATTTTTTAATTAGACATCAATTTTTTTTTTAACATAATATTTACCAACTAAACATGTTAGATTTAACAATTACTAAAAGCTAAAATTAAAACTTAATTAAGATTATGTGTACTTTTAACTAAAGTCTATTAAAAAGTAGGAAAAGTGATTTAAAAACTTTTTTTATGGATTCAAATTAAAACAAAATATAAACTAGATTATGACTACTTTAAACTGAATTCAGTTAAAAAATGGGAAAAGCAATTTAAACATAATTTTTATGGATTCAAATTACAAAAAATATAAATTAGTTTATGCCTACTTTCAACTGAAGTCAATTAGGAAGTAGGAAAAGAGATTTTAAAACTATTTTTATAGATTCCAATCAATGTGCCACGAAAGTAACAACATGCAAATGAAAGGATTTTCATATACAAATCACAAGCACTCGAACATTCTTTTGTTTTTCAATGCAACATTTGTGTGATTCTTTCCATATTTATTGAATATATTGAATGAGAGCCAATGAGATTGCGATCTTTTAAAGCAATTTGCAGTTCTCTTAACGTAATCAATGTAGTTCTCGGAGGTGTACTAAAAATACAAAAGGAAATCTGTTATAAATAAAACAAACTGAGTAAGAAATGAATTCACATACACTTCTTCACAAGCTGCCAAGAATACCACATCATCGTTCGGTCTTTGTGTAACACTAGGTGATGTAATTCGCTTATCTAGGTACAAAGGTGTATCATCTAATTTTTGCCGAGTAACAGTGTTACGCAATGATGGGTCTCGTAGCGTTGCACCCACATCATAGTAAAAGGAACCATCTGCCGTTGATTTATAATGCTTCAGTTTCATTATAATACCAGAAAGAAGATTCTTTAAAAATATTTGTATAGCATTTATCATACATTCGGCGACGTTGTCATCAACATTAACAAGACCAACTTCCCATGCACCAATCATTAAACGGCCAAGCATAAATGCCGGATCAGGCAAGAACATTTCCTGACGACAATAACGCTGTGTTGGCCACATTTGTAAATTGGCTTCAGTGCCCGAAGGCGGACGTAAAGTTTCTGTATTATTAGTTTTAATGAAATCTAAAATATCTTGTTGTTCAAAACCAAAACGATCACGGGAACTTCGTTTTCGTTTACGACTCTTGCTACTACTACTTGAAGTCGATGTATTGGCACCAGTTTGTTGTTGCTGCTGTGTGCCCATTGACGGCGGCGGAGGTGGTGGCATTTGATAAGCATCCATTTTATTAAGCATTGCTAAAAAAAATCGATTGTGCAAATGCATTTGTTCAGGTGTGAAAAATTTTCTTGATTCTGTGTCGAATTCTTCCTTTGTCCATTTGTGACGGAACCACATTTTCATATTGCTCGTATACTTCGCCCAAACATTATCGCTAACCGCGGCTATTAATGCATTTTTTGTCACAAGTACTTTATCGTTCAATTCTGTACCAGCACTCATTTTTATTGTTATTAAATAAACCAACTATTGAATTTATTATTAATCGAAAAGGCTTTTGCTCAATGTATCCTAAAAGTAATATAAACAATATAATGTCATTTGGCAAATATCGTACCAAACGAACGAAATGTCAAAATTTTTGCAACAATGCCAGCGAAT
>NC_051846.1:184605149-184617531 GCF_002237135.1 Teleopsis dalmanni | reverse complement strand
AAGATCATATTCTCAATTTTTTGTTTTATTTGCTAACTCATTTCCCTTAAATCAATATATTTAGTCTGAGTTAGGTCTCGGTTAGCCAGCACTAATTACCCATTCATTAGATATTGCAATAAAAAGCAATAAGTACAAAAGCATATTCTGAAATTATTTTTTAGCAACTTATATATGTTAAGGCTATCAATCTGGTTTGTATTAGATCTCGACTAGAAATAAAACTTATTAAATTGAAGATCATATTCTCAATTTCTTTTTGCCAGCACATTTTTTCTTAAATCAATGTATCTGGTTTGTATTAGATCTTGGCTAGCCAGCTCTAATTACCCACTCATCAGATTTTGAAATTCCAAACCAGATTAAATTCCAAACCATAATCTAAGTTTACTTTTCTGAAACACTTATTCAATAAATCAAACTATCTGGTGTGTATTAGGTCTCGGCTATCCAGCTCTAATCACATACCCATTAGATTTTGAAATTGAAAACATTAAATTCTAAACTGTCTTCTCAAATTAATTTGCAACTCATATCCATTAAATTTAAATACTTAATGTTTTCTTAAATCACGTATGCCATATTAAACAATTTTAAACACAAACAAGTATATATATTTATCACAATACTATAAACTATCTTCCCACATAAATTATAAATTCATGAGGTAAACAAGCTTAAACTTAATATTTGCATTAGAATCTAATCCATTTACCCAAATTCAATTTTAAGATACTTATAACGACAATGAAAACGAAATTGTAGTAATTCCACACTAATCGATGCTAATTGATTTTGTGCGTAAAAAAGTATCTTTCAAATACTTTCCACCTTATTTTTCATACGAATTATTATGCAGACAACTCAAGACTACTGCTGAGAGCCAAACAATTTATGTTAGTTCATCAGTTGCTCCAATTGTTGCTCCCAGTTATCAGTTATTGGGTTCAGTTGCCAACCATTTGTTACCACAAAAACATCTCACTCTATTGAACGGAGATAAATGGAATTAACTTTTGACTTTTGGCTCATAACAATTTTAACGCTGATATTTCTACAGACAATTAAATCAGATATGGAAACCAAGCATCGAAGAAAGGCGAAGGAACAAGCCAGAACCCTGCTATTTCCGCCAACTGCACCAACTCGCGTACAAGTAAGAACTGCAATGAGAATACTAAAAAGTAGTATAAAAAATCGCTTAATCATTTTTAAGTGAAATGAGTTTTAACAAACAAAAAATTTATATAAAATTTTAGTGCTCTGCTTTGCTTTATGGACGAATGCAAAATTAACAAACAAAATTTTGATTGCAAAAATTCTGAAAATTCTGAAAATTCTGAAAATTGTAAAAATCGTGAAAATTGTGAAAATTGTGAAAATTGTGAAAATTGAGAAAATTGAGAAAATTATTAAAATAGTAAAAAGTTCATATAAAACGAAGCCGTTGGCTATTTTTTTATTAACATTTGCATAATGATTGCTTTTAGTTTATTGGCGGCATCGGCATTCCAGTGGAGGATTTGCATTTTGAGTCAGTAACATCGGGTTATGTATTGAAGGTAGAATACTTTCTACCAACAAAAGCTCAAGAAATTCGACCCTATTACTTAAAACCGCAATCGATACATCGCCGCAGCACCAATGAGACACTCACACTCACGCAAGACGCACTTGAGTTGGCCCACTCGCAAAGCACTCAAATGTGGACTGTGAACGGTAATGAGAGCTCCAATTTCGGTGATAATTTCAAAAGTCAACACAGAAATGCGTCCATATATAGGTGGATCATATACAAAGCCATCGAAATAATACTGAACCGGTATGTGAAATGTAAATAAACGTTAATAGTAAAATTACGAGAAAAAAGCTATGAATACGGCGGACAATGCTGTCTGCTTGCAGTTTGCATTGCTTTTGTTCTTGCATTTAGTACTTAAATATATTGTTACAGCCTCAGTACTTATGCAAAATATATGCAATTCCAATGCACAATAGAAGTAGCCATAAAATTAATCAGCAACTTTTTATTTGCTCCCACTTACAGGTCTGGCTTACCCGGTCACATATGTCTAATGCGCAGCATTTGCGAGCACGCATCTGTGCCGTTGCACTATGAAAGCGGTATGTTGGCGGAAATTTTGCACATTGTTTTAACGTACGTAATTTGCGATTTCCACCTGAATAAATATTAATTTTTTTTTAATTTTTTTGTTGCTTTTTGGCACTCATTTAGACCGTCAACGTCACGTGATGATTTTCGAACAGCCAGCGATAAAGATTATTTGAAAGCGGAAATATTGGGGCGGTCGGGAGGTAATTGTGAATTTAAATACAGTGAATGTACAGTGTCACCGATTGATCAAATTTCTATTATCTTCGATTAATTATAATAAAAAGGGAAATTTTTATAGTCAAAATAATATGTTCTTATTTAAAAATGGAGACGACAAAATTGATTTGATAATTGACGTATTGTACGTATAAACATTTTTAGAGAAGTATTTTGAACACCAACATTTTATTATTTATTAAATAATTGCGAATTTTTGGCTGACCACATACAGCTAGTTAGAGTATTACCAAAATTTTTTGTAGTTAATTTTTTGAGAGTCTAAGTACCAAGGATTGAACTCTTGCCTTGCCAAATTTGAAGCTCAGAGTCAGTGTCCAGTATCCAAAACTGTCCTTCAATTAATTTTAAATAAAAAAAAATTTGTTGTAATTTACTACAATTCGAAATACCTCTATATTAAAACAATAGTTTATATTAAGAAATATGGTTTCTTTCGTCATGAATGACTTTAAAAATCAAATTTAATATAAACTTTATTACATGAATTAATTAATTTCAATACTGTCAGTACCAGAAGCGGAAAGCGTGTGTACTAACACTAAATTCTGGTCTAAAAATACGTTAAGAAGATCTTAAAAGAATTGGTTGGTAACTCTGACTCAAAAAGAGAACTTCAAGTATTTCTTAAATTCGCAAAAATTTCTACTATAAAAACTATATAAAAGTTCAATTATATTTGGTATCGCTACGAACCAATAGATATTACCCCCACATAGCTTAAACTAACTTAAGCTACTAAAAAAACTAGATAGAAGTTCTATTCTATTTGGTATTTGGTGTCCAACAGTACGTCTATACATGGCCTGCTATAAAATCAATTTGGTCTCGCTAGGAATAGATCTAGCGCCCAGTCAGTCTAAACTTAACTTATGATCTTCAAATTTAAAAGTTTCTTAGTAACACCATTAGTAATTTTCGGTAATGCAACTGTTGGTCGTAATACAATTAGTGTATGTTAAAAATAGAACCTTTTTTTATATGAAAAGAAAGTTGATATTTACTTATGTTCACACTTAGGCGTACATATAGTTATAGATTACAACAACAATAAAAACAATAATAAAAACTACAACAACATCAGTAAAACAATTGGTAATAAACTTCATTTCACTTTCGAATAATGCAGACAAGAATAAACAAGAATAATAAGGATCCCTATTAAACTAAGTGATTAGTTTAAATGATCGTTTGCGTGCTTTGGACCAGAAGAATGTATCATTTTTTTTCCTAGTGGCAATAGAACCGTTTTAACCCAATAAAATTGTTTCTTATAAATGAGATATCTAACCACTCTATCTCCACACTCTATCCGAGTGGCAAATGAGAGAAGAGTAATTCATTTCAGTAATAAGGCGGCAGATTTGATATAAAAAGGTTTACTACTTGGGAATCTCATCATTTTTTTTTAAATTAATTTAAATTTCAGTAAAATTTATTTTTATTATCTTTAAAATTATATTAATTTATGGAATAAATTGTTGTAGGAAGAATAGAAACACCTTTTCATTAATCAATTCAAAAGTTAGTTCTAGTCTTCTTTACGAATGTACAACAAAAATGATTAGCTATAATCTAACGCCTATATACTTTCCAATTTATGAAGTTTCTTTGTAAATGGATATAAATTCGTTCTTATTTATATTCTACATTTTGAGTTAAATTCACGTTTCTTATTGAAGTATCATTACATATATATATAAATTCCTTTAACTTCTAGGAGGAGTATCGATAATACAATAGTACATTGAAGTACTATTAAGTTTGACATAAACTGCATAAATGTATTAAAAAATATTTATTTTTAGTTCATTCTAATATATTCTCCATTATTCTCATTTTTATAACTCTAAACAATATCAAAGTAATTACAAAAAAAAACTTTAATTTTACATTATCATATACAAACGATTCCAAACTCCATTAAATATATAAGTAAGATGTACCTGCGACAGGTGCAAAAGGATGTTATCATATCAATTCAGTTCAGTGCAGACAAAACCAGACCAATAAAAACGTGGAGCAGCAGTTACATTGTCAGTCATAAAGGTTAGTACACCAATTTAAATATTCCAACCATTGCACTCAAGTATACCAGCATTAAAATAGCAACACACAAAGCAACTTCAATGCTCGAGTTACAAATAATAATGACAGCAAATGATGTTGCCCATTTTCTTTATTGTCAATACTTGGAACCAGGAGACGACACTTCTTTTAAGTATGCAAGCAACAAATGAAATGTTTTAAAGTTAATGGAGTGCATGCAATTCGCATAATTTGCAGCTTAACATAGGAACGTCATCTACTCACATGAAGACCTAACAATTCCAAACCTTATGCTGAGAAGTGCAACTCTATTAATGTAGTTGGTATCTTTTTGTCCATGACATTTTAGTTGAAGATATGCTTTAATAGTCTAAATATTCTAATGAAATGTGCACTTCGCATTGAAATCATATACAACCAGTATAAAAAATAATTTAATTTGTTTAATTTTCAAACAATTTTAACTTATACTCATATGATATTAGATTGGATTCTGTGATGAAATACTTGTATAATGATAACAAAGCTGTTTTGTTTGGTTCAGTAATTATTGAATTTCATAGCAAAGATTTTTTCTAGTAAGTAGTAAGTATTTGCAGATTCTACTGTGATGAGGAAGAGTCTATGAAACATCTGATCACCAACTATGATGCACTAAGAAACAGAAGGAACAAAATTTTGGGTGCATACCATCCAGAGGATGAAGGTCTTCGAAAACTCCCTCCGAAGCAGCTGGTTCGATTCTTCGAGATACTAAATATCTAAATACAAAGGGATGCACAATGGATCAAACTAGTCGCAGTGCATTGGGGCCTAAGCCTAACCCAAGCATCAAAAAACACAAGTTGGATTTTAACCACCTAAAACTAGCTTTTATATCACTATCTTGAATAAATAATAAAGTTTCCAGATAGTAAGTCAAAGTGCTGATAGTCCCATTTGAGTTTTGAAAGGTAAGAGTAGCGTTAAGATTTAATATTTAGAGATTATTTATCTAAACCATAGCGCGATAAAGTTAGTAAAAAGAGAGACAGAAATATGAAAATCATAGGCAGTATACTAGGACTCAAAGTATTCAAGATTTGTAAAAACAGATGTTGGAGAAAACTGTTGAGACCTCATTGAAGTAGAGTGAATGGATTTAGTTTCTCATAATAAATAATATTAAATAATAAGAAATGGTGCTTATAGTCAAATAAAGTCATGAAAAGCTGAGTAAAATATCACCAAAAGAGTTTAATTAGGTACATATTTACGTGGTCACTATAGTAACAATAACTTAATACCACGATGCTGTGAATACTCGGAATGTTATAATGTGCCAATCAAGGCCACATCAGTTCCGCTTGAATCAGTCGCCATGCATAAGGACATGACCACTGGGCAAACTACCCGATTAAAAACGTGATTTTAAATTTTGTGAAATAAATTATTATACAATAATACATTAGGTATCATTCACAACCAACACGAAGCTCACCGAAAGATCCAGTGTTTAAGATCCAATGTCTAAAACAAAAAAATTTTACCTTTCCCTACATCAAGATGATTCAAGATTTGCAACTCTGGTCGAGTATCGCAAGTAAAACCCACTTACTACCCCTACTCCAAAAAACAATAAGATCAATGGCTCTTAGTTAGCTCTTACGATAGACGTGAATATTCTAACCTCTTTTCCGAAATATGCTTGTCGAAACAAATAATTTTAAACTTGGCGTAGCCCAGGGAACTCAAAAAGTGTTGCGGCTTTCTTGTATTTATAATTAATAGAGCCGCGAAGAACTTTACACTTATATAGGTGTAATTTCAGCAGTTCCGATTATAGAGTATATAGACTAGGCAAGCGTGAGAAGTTTCGAAATTAAATATAAACGTAAAGTCATTTAAATCAAATATTGAAGCAGAGCTGGAAAATAAACAAATTTTAATTACAATTCTATCTCATCTTATTTTATTTTCTAAAACTCAACATATACATTCATAAAAAATTTAACAATTTCAACTAAATAATAAATTATTTATAATAATTAAGTAATAAACAAATTGTTAAGTTTGCGTTGTAGCAGTGACAACTGAATTTGTACTATCAAGTGGATCGGCCGATGGGAAATTGTGTTGCGCTGATAAGTTTCTTCTACGGTAGAAGACAGTACCGATAAGTACACCCAATACTAGCAGAATAATGACAGTTACTCCAATCGCTAAGCCCACAGATGTTGCATGTTTCATAGCTAAAAAACAAAAAGGGGGAAATTATTGTACAGCGGATATTGATCATGAAATATAACTGAAGCCACTAAAGAATTCTTTTGAAACGCAGCTTACGGAGTTCCGTTAATTGCATAACAAATGCTGACTCTAACTTTCCATTGGCGATTATAAACTGACACTTCCATTGACCAAAATCATTTGCGGAAACTTCTTTAATTTTTATACCACAATCACCATATTTAATGCCGCGCCCAGAGTACTGTACATGCCTATCAAACAATAATTCTATAGAACTATAATAGATAATAAATTTAAACACTACGAGTACTAACCCAGCAGTTTTAACGCTATTTACTGTGGCAACTAAATGCACGTGACTGTTTGGATCTATAAAGCTACAATGGGTTAGTGGCTCTTCGAAAGGAGATTTACACATAAGCTGAACAGTATTGCTTCTTTTTATTGTCATCTCTTCATTAACTGGACCACCACCTCTAGGCTTCATTATAACCTATTAATTAATTAAATAATTGTATATTATTAAGAAGTCAATATTGTCAGAAAAGCTAGTACCTCTATTTCTTGTAGTACTTCCTTTTCATAGTCATGACCACGTGCTCCACAAATCCATATTCCTGCAATTGCTGGTACATTCGAAAAAATACATTTACCATACTGGCGGCTTCTTTCAAATTTCAATGAATCCGGAAAGTAGACTGTATTATTTGGATCACGTAAGTAACAATCATCTATGACAAATGGTAACATGCAGTACATTTCTGCGATAGTCTTATCAGAATCGCTTATTGGTTCATAAATTTTTAATGTTTTAATTGTACGAGACATGTCTATTTCTTTCATAATTATATCCTGTTTTGTTTCACCTACATAAAATAAACATCCTGTGGGTGTGCCAGTATTATAATTTATGACACGCCAAAGTCCCATATCGACCTCAGCCAATGGTTTGGGTATTTCTAAAGCACATCTTGATTTGGATATTCTAAAATTTATATATACATATAATATTTTATAAGAGAAATTATTTAGAGATATTAGAGAAATTCAATCTAAAGTCAGCAAATAGGTTAAAAGTTCTCAGAATACTATTTACTTACAGTTGTAATGGTTAGATCAAAATAAAAGTTGGAATCATCTTTACTAACTAACAACTACATGTAATGTAGTTCTGATTTTTTTTTAATTCAGATAATTCTTAGTAGAGAAACAGAAGACTGGAAGTCTTTCTCAATTATCTGAAATATATTTTTAATTGTACGATTAAGTATAAAGTTCAAGTTAAAGAATACAATTTCTAGAATATCATCGACCTATCCATAGCGAAACTTGTTAGAATGTGGTCCGATACTTATCCACTGCCTATCCATTTATAACGAAATTAGGCAACATCTCTCTCTCAGCGTTTTTAACTGTTACTCGTCTATGAAACTAAAGTGGGTTTGTCACAATAACCCTAAAAGGATGCAATGACTTGGTGACAAGTTCCCAAACCGGTTAAAATCTAATCTAATCTACTACAGACATTCTTTTTGATATTTATACTCACAATGTATCATATGTTGAATATCTTCCATTGTACATTCCATCCATTATGTATATTTCATTTTTATGATCAGGCATCTCTGCCTGACAGGATTGCAAAGTGTCTGAAAACTGACAACGCAATATTACACTTGTGTTGTTATTATCCTCCATGCTGGCAGTTGTATAAACGGTACGCTCCTTAGTTTCAACAAAAATATGTTCATAGCTCTCCTGCATGCGACCCCAATTATAGGTCAAACACTCAAAGGATATATTAGGACGTATTGTTGTATACACTTCACACTGATTCCATGATTCGTTGCTCTGTTTATCGACGATCTTACAATGTTTTGTATAGGAGTCATGCTTAGTACATGCAATACTACCTTTGCCGAGTTCACGCTGTATATGTGTGTCGAAACGTGTTTTTTGTGCAGGTAAAATTTGGACATTAACTGAGTCCTGTTCAAAATCACCATAGATATTTTCAGCTTCTAACGTCCATACCGCTGCAGATGCACTTGATATATTATTAACACGTATACCGCAAATGGTCGACGAGAAAGGCAGCACAATCTCATTACGACTCGTTGTTATTGGAGCGGTAGCATTTAATTCAATATTTATTTTGTCATCATCTGCGAAAGTGATAATCAACGAGAAGACACATATTTCGCTTATTTGAATTTTTTATTTTATTAAGCATTTTAATTAGTATTTTCACGACATATATATATTTTTATTACCTCGAAATTTAAACCAACAATTTTTTACTGTACCAAAACTCTTAGGTACTTCCAGATACGTTATGAAACCTTCATCGTCCATAAGATATAAAGAACCACTCGGTCGTATGACTCCATTTACTACTGTTATTATAGCAAAGCATATGAAAAATATTATGTACCAACCATAAATCATACTGCTTTAAGAGTAGTATGTTTAAAAAGAAATGATTATTTCGTTGCCAGTTTTGCGTCAATGTTTAAGAATTAATATTTTATAACGTCTTCACACAAGAGTTTAACTTTAAATGACAAACCGAATAACAGCGAAAATTTAGAATCTTTCATTTAAATATTTTAGATAGAAGCGATAATTGCCAATCACACACCTTGTCGTACATTGTCCGCTAACACTCAACAGTTTTTGTCTCCAGCTCAACACAAACTAGATAAGCCGAAGAGAGCCAGAGCACCCATCAAATTTTAATGCAATAATATCGCTAATCAAATCGGTAAACAATAACAATAGTAAAAGATAGTAACACAAAGGTGCGAGTTGACCAACGGGCCAGCCCGTCCGGCAAAACAACACTGACGGCTATGAGCTGAACTGATAATTAAAATTAATAAATTGATGACAGTATTTTTAGCGCAATATTCTATTATACTCATTAATAAATGTTTGCTTGTAAATCATTTTGCTTTGCATATAAACGTCCTCGTAACGCATTACTAATTCAATTTTAATCCAATTTAATTAGCAACCAAATCATTACTAACAGGATATAGGCAGTGTTTTATTCAAATCTAGATTTGTACAATTACTTTTGAAATTACTATAGAAAGTGAGAAGGATTTGAGACAGGTTTCCAAATTCCCGGGCACTCAGAATTCGACAATTCTGTTAGATTTCTGTCAGATTTGTCAATTCAATTAGATTTTGTGTAAACTTTTTTCATTGTGCTTTATAACGATATAGCTTAGTTCCATAGTCATAGCATTTTGAGATTGCAAATTTATATTGCACCACCAATAACAACTACATAGCCACATACAATTAAATGGAGTGTGTGATTTTATAAGTTTAATCAATGTAAAAAGTTTACAACTTTAACATCCGATATCTCGAGAACCGAATTACATCAGTATACATCCAAGTGACCAAAACACCAACACTTATTTGGAATAGTAAAATTGACCAACATCCATTATGAAATCGCGGCTTCCGAAAAATTGGATCATGCTCGGACTCTGTTTTTTATCTTAAACATTTTAATTGTAAAACAAAAGTCAGAAGTAAATCCGAAAACAAGACAATAATAGTTATCGTAATATATATATATTCGATATATTCTTGACTGACCTTTATTAATTAAACTAAATGCTTCTCTTAATATAACATTTGAATTAATATTACAATTAATAAATTATCAACCATTATAAACTATCACTACTTTTCTTTTCTTGATTAAAGACGAGATAGTGTCTAAAGCAATTTTACTAAAAAGTGTCTGTGACCTCTTAGATGATCCACTGTCTTAAGAGCTACGTAAAATTCTTATAATAAGTTATTCAGATGATTTTATACAAGTATACTTTGAATCCCAGCATATCTTATGGACGGAATATATATTGCATTTGATTTGAGAGAGTGCACTTCTCAATTAGTGTGTGCATCTATCTATTACGTTTTTTAGATATCAAATGTCAACACTTATTTCACATATTCAGAGAAAGATTTATGAGATGCTCTTTATTGAGATTAATAATCATTACCAATTTAATAAATTAATACATATCATCTTCATAGTTAGAGTTTCAATACGTACCCCATTTCTATAAGAAACAATTTATGAGATACTTTATATTGTATTTGACAATGCGTTTCGTTTTCAAACTCTATATCGTAAAAGATCATGAATTGCTTCAATAAATTTTAAAACCTGCACCGCCAGGGGCTGTCTTCACACATAAATGAATCTGTGATACAAGTCGACTCTACTCCGATTAGAGATACAGTGCCACATTTTGATATCGTGTTGCCTCGTATTTCAGAACTCACTTATAAAGTGTTAACAGCTAAGACCTGTTATTTATTTTTTTAACCTGAATGTGGAAAAAATGTCGTTTAAAAGGCATGTGAATGAAAGGTTCTGATTTGAAAACTATTGTCTCAATCAATTATTAGATTTTATTTCAAGACAATAAAAATCTGGGCACTTTAACACGTTCCGTATGTTACGTTGTTCGTATCGTTTGTCCATAATGTTTGGCCAAAAAAAAAAATATTTGAAAACCAAATTAGAACTGTACAGCGGATAATCAATTTCGAGTACTCAAAACGTCAATTGTTCAAAGAGTTAGTATCCCAATAAAGCGTTATGTTGCCACCTTTCGTTGTACAGGAAACCCCATCAGAAGGACTTCTTTTTGACGAAAGAACGACAAAAATCTTTAGTTACGGAGTGATGATAAAAACTGAACAATACAGACGGGATGTATATTCTGTTATACCACTCAACAACTTATTGAAAAATGGTACGAATTTATAACCAAAATTACAAGTCCTCTGAAAAAATGGAGGGTATCCTTAATAATTCTTCTTATATTTATATTTTTAAACGGTTTTTATACAAATTTCTGACGAACATATCTACCTGACGAAACAGGAGGTTATATCTTTTGTTTAATATTAAAAATTTTTATTTCTTTATATTATAAGAAAGGGAACAAAAAACAACTGAACGCCTGGTAAGACAAAGTCACTTCACTTTTAAAACCTGTCTAATAATCCTAAACGAGTACAAAAAACTACTAGTCAAGCAATATGTACTTGTGTACTATACAGATGGACATACAAATGGCAATATGGTCCGTAAAACCTTCTTTCTTTACATGGACACTTTTAACAATGAAGTACACATCAGTAAAGTCGAATACAAACCTGGACAGCTGGACTTAACAGCCCTCAACATAGATGTAGTATCTCCATCCAGATTATGGTTGCATAACAATAAAGTACTTAATAAACCTCCACCTAATATCTCCAGAGAAGAAAGACACATTTCTCATACAGCAAAAACTATCTCAGCGAAACAGTAACTTTTATCGTAAAAAAACGTTAATTCCAAATATGTGGAATTGATGTATTTCTATTTAACTGCAGCTCTTTCCTCCGATTTCGTGCATCTGTTCTAATGTTTCAATGCACACAACAAATTGAGCCCTATAGATCTCTGAATCCGGCACACTAAAGTGTTGAGATTTTTTTACATCGACACAGGCAACTTTTATTTAAATCCCATCCACCCCTCATCCTTTCATTATCTCTAAAAATACCTATACTTTTTACTTACCCTCCATTTAATCCATGTCCTAATCTATGTACTGGTAGTTGTAATTCCTTTGTTGTTTCCTGCAATATATAAACAACAACAACAACTAATCCTTTAGGGACTAATCTTATCCCCAAAAATAGTCTCTTTTATCAACCATATAG
>NC_051846.1:184597737-184605049 GCF_002237135.1 Teleopsis dalmanni | reverse complement strand
AAAGTAGCCATAACACATAATCGTCATCTTTTATGTCTCCGTTGTTTTTTTCTGTTAAACTTCCTTTGGATATTTTTTTTTTATTTTTTTTAACAATTTCCGCTTCTTGTTTCTTATTTAACATTAACGTTTTCTCCATTTTATTTTTCTATATACACATTTTTATTTTTTTTTTTTGAGTTGATTTGAGTTGAGCAAGTGTGTTGGAACGCTTCTTTAGGCCTATTGTTGTTATTACCGTCAAAAAACATGTTAAATGGTGTGATGTTGCACATTTTCCTTACCCTCGATTTCTATATAATCTTTTTATTGTGGGGGGATTTCTTTTTATTCACTGATTCCAGTGTGCGCCGCTTTTCCGTACTATTTTATGTACTACCAGTCCACTTTTTTTTTGTTTTTTTAATGTTTGAAGTGCCACAAACTGTGCCAATTGCCTTCATAAAATGTATTAGGACGAAATATGAAATATGGCTTAATGCGTTTAATGCTAAAGTGCCCATATGGTTACTTTTTTGTTCCGATTAAATCAAGCTTTTTTCTTCACCAAAACACATTTCTTGCTGGTGTGTAAAAAGTTTTTATGTGCACAATTTAATTTAGTTGAAGTCGTTATGGTTTATTACTGACATGTTAGCATTGGGCCAAGTCAATAAAGCCCGCAAAAAAAAAATGGTAAATGTACTTTTCGATAATAAAATCATTGTCCATTAAAGGACCTCGGCAATTAAGTAATTTTTCCTATGCACATTTTTCATATAAAAAATATAAAATTTTTCAATAATTTTTATTATTTTGAACATTTTTTGCATGAAGCAAGTTATTTCATTTTAGTTAATAAAGTCACAATTATTTAAATTCAATACTAGAACAATTTTAAATTATTTTTTTTCTCTCTTTTGAATAGTATATTTTAAAAAATATTTTTTAAGTTTATATATAACATAATTTTTAATGGTCCCTTATAGTAATTTGAAGTGAAGAGTGTGGCTTTAAACTGTCTTTGTTTCATTATTACAATAGTGATCATATTCGATATCACTTCGAAGTTATCATATGTTCTATATAGTGGTCAATGGTGGTCTTGTACTACAACCTACTGCATTGTATCTTCTACATGCAAAGATTATGTGATATACTTCTTTAACATTTGTACTTCGAAATTATCATATGTTCTATATAGTGGTCAATGGTGGTCTTGTACTACAACCTACTGCATTGTATCTTCTACATGCAAAGATTATGTGATATACTTCTTTAACCAATGTTGTTGCAGTATTAACTACTGTAGGAATTGTGCTCATGTCCAAATCTGTTTAGGCATGACTTAAAGCAGCCATGTCCTGTAAACAGCAGCTTTAGTTAAAGTCTACGTGGTCCTTCATACTCACTTTTGAGATCTGGTATGATACTTTTTGTCTATCTATTGTTAGTATTGTAATTTCCGTGCTTTTAATTCTGACTTTATATAAGATTTTTAGTCGCAGTTAGCCAAAGACTCGTTTGCCATTAAGTCTATGGGTAATAGTTTGGATACAGGATAGACCGCTTCTTTAGATACTGTCTGAAAGGACTTTATTGCTCTTTGCGTGCATAGATTGCATAAGTCTTCAATTCTTTGCCTATATGTTACGTGTTTCTGTGTTTGACATCATATTAGGGTTATAAATAAGATACTCGACTAATAGACGTATATGAAGGTCCAATATTAGAAACCAAAATTTTATAAAAACGTTGATTTAGATTATGTGTGCTTGTCACAATGTCACAATCATTTTTATATTCTCAATTAATTTACGGTTTGTTAATAACTCCGCCTCCGTTGTTGTCGTCACTTTTATTCAAATTTACTTTAGCTAGTTTTCTGCTGTACAGATAGCTCTAATTGCGATGCCGTCATATGGGGATATGTGCAGCAATCGTATGTATATTTATAAGGTTTACATACGCCTTTTAAGGTCAATTAATGAAAAAGTAGTAATTACAGGATCTACTGGTATTAATAGAATAATAAAATATATTAAAAAATAATTAGCATCAGTAAAGTAAGATTGTATATTGCTTTAAAAACAATATAAAAAACTTAATTTCTCTATAAAGTATTAAAAACAGGTGGCAAGGTTTGTTGTTCTTTTAACTACAAAGAATCCGAAGCACTCAAACTATAGGTGCCACTAGACAGTAGAGACATTAAAAACATACTCAAAATCCTTAACAAGTGGAGAATGAAAGGAAAACAAAAGACACAACACAGCACAACACAACACAATACAAGTGGAATAATTTTTAATGTTTTTATTCTGCCATATGCCATTTAAAGAAAATTGAGTCTGGAAATAAAAAACAGCAACGACAAGTGAACAAACAAACAAATAAATAATGAAAAATAATATCGAGAACCCTTTTTGTAGTTAAACTTTAGCCATTTTACATGACAATGGAGCAATTAACATTTCCTTTCGGTTCGCTTGTGTGCTGGCGCTGGTTCTGGTGTGGCGCTGGTGCTGGCTACTGCGGATCCATTGTGCGTACCTCAAACGAAGCCAAGCGGATAGGGGTATATGTGCATGATAGGGGAGGTGTGCAGGAGGTAAATTATAACACTTTTAACAATAACGCATATTGCGGCATACATAAAATTGAAATCAATTACGCTCTTGAGACATTTACGAGTGTAGCTGCTCTTCCTTGGTGCGAACATTTTCACAGGCCTTCAACAATGTTTGTGTTTATTGCCAACCGGAAAATGGAAATTTCTCTGGAACTTTGAGGTTTTAAAAGTTTTTTAAGCTATTATATAAAAAAGTTTCCTTTCAAAATTTGTCGCCCCATCAGTCTGAAATGTAAGTTTGCTTTTGTTTAAAGAAAATTCTCGTATTTCTCGTAAAGTGACATTTTGAGTTGCGCTTCAAATATATAATTTTTAAGTTAATATATATATTATATATACGATAATATATATGTATCAATTATTACTCAAGATCTCACTTATCTTAATTAAATTTCATTTTGCTTAAATGTCAAATCAATTTTTATTGTCGAATGCTTAATTCCAACAGCAACAACACATTAGCTTAGGATGAGCGCCATTAACGCAGTAAAGTGTGTCATCATAAATTGTCTTCATTCAATTGGTCGTGAATCGAAAAGTATCTACTTTGTTTCCGAGTGGAAAAAGTGTGCTCTCCCATTGACACAAATTGTATAGCAGATACTTTCGCTGCAGCTATTTCGGCCAAATTAAAGTCTATTTAATGTTAAATGAAGTGTGTTGCATGGAAGACACTTGATGCGTGCATAATGAGCAGCACACTTAGTACTTTCGGGTGGTTAAATTGATAAGAATTAAAGTCGATACAAGGATTAAAAACAGTTGTCGCAAATGAACTTCTTTTATTAAAAAGAAACACAAAAAAAAACAAGTGCTGATGACATAATATCGCTAGTTTAGAAACAATACAGTGCTAAAATGTATAAAATACAAAAATAATTTAATAATAACGTTTCATCCATAACTCCTTTTCCAGTTTTGTTAAGTCTTGGATCAATCGTACATAGATTTTTGTAATAATTGTCTCGGAGTGGTGCCCAACTTGGACAGTCCGTTGCCGGGTGTCCTAAGTAGAAGTGCATCTCCGGCTGTACGCGCTTGACTTTAAAATAATTGCAAAATATACAAAAATATTTCTTAGCAACACTAAAAATAAACCAATAACAGATAATAATTCATATATACACGTATCATATACCATATTAAATATAGCTTGTAAAGACTTACTTTGCTATGCTACAGCCAAGTTTGTCAACATTTGGATCCGCAATTATGGTGAAATTATTATCGCCCCTTAATCTCTGCTTATTTAAACCTGTAGAAGTATTCATACGTTCCGGTGGTTGTAGAGTATATCTTTCATTATACCAAGTACTTAACGCAATATGAATGAAATTATTTGGAAAAAACACAGACTTATGACAGAAACGAGTCTGTCGTATTAACGCATAAGGTGATCTGTTCCTTAATTGATCACTAAACGAAACTTCTTTATTCGAAAATTGAATTGACTCATTTTTTTTACTTTCTGTAAAAACCGAGTCAATAGATGCACAATAGTCATCTTGAAAAGGATTGCATTTGTATGCGTACCGTTTGGCCATTGCTTCAAGTTCTTCGCTCCAAAACATTTCTGTCATATGTGAAATGTGCATGTGTTCTGCGATGCGATCACGTAGTCCATTGTGTCCAATTATTAATTGTCCCATGATATTGACTTGACTAAATGTTTTTATATCGTAGGCAAAAACTCTACATGGAGGCAGCTTGTACTGAAATGTTTTAGGATTTTCTAACATAGTTTTACAATTATTCTATAGCTTTTATAATATAAGAAGTTGTCATATTTACATCGGTTGAAATGCAGGATGTGTGCTTTACTACCTTTGCCGTGGTGACGCAATGTATTTGGCAAGGATTCTGTTTGAAAAAGAATTTCGGATTATTAATTGATAGGACTTGCTGTAGACAAAATATGAAAACTTTAATTAAAACAAGTGTTTGCATATTAAATTGCTGAAAAAATATTCCATATTTCAAAAAAAATAGTTAAAAAATTTTGAGTTGAATTGATATATTCAATGATTACTGGGTTTTATATTGTAATATATAAATTAATGAAAATGCAATAAAAAATGTAAGTTCACATTGACGAGGGTAGAATAGAATTCATCAAAATGGAACAGAGTCTGCTATCATGGCAGATATATGTGCTACAAATTCTTCTAATTAACACCCAGTTTCCCGAGTGATAATAATGATTTTTTAAAAACAGACGAAGTTAACATCTCTTCGCTCTCTATTGTGGAGTGGAAAGAAATATCAGCTAAACTTCCATTTAGAATAACTTTGTAATAATATTGTGATTTATTGTAATATATCTTCAATAACAAATTAATTAATAACAAATTGCCAAACAAAAAAAAAAAAACAAAAAAATATGTCGCTATGATGACCAATAGATGAAAATAAGCTAGATATCTTCGAACGCAAGATTATACGTCGCATACTTCGTCCAATAAGAGAAGAAGGCGACACCTATCGGCTTAGATTTAATGACGAATTTCAAAAAGAGCTAGGACAACCAGCAATAAGTAAGAGAGTAAAACTAAAGCAATTACAAATGGCTGGCAGATAACCCAACAAAAAAAATATAGCAATATGCACCAGAAAGAAGATGGAAAAGAGGATGTCCGAGTTTACGCTGGATAGACAATGTGGACTAAACAACACAACAGCTTGGAAAAGAAACTGGAGAATGATTGCAAACGACAGAGATAAGTGGAGGAATATTGGCCTCAAACTAGGATCGTTGCGCCACTAATAATGATGATGATGACTTATTAATTAAGTTGATAAAAGTTTCAAATTTTTTGACAGAGACTGTATAAATATAAGAGTGAGAATATTATTAATACAATTCGAAACTATAATATTTACTATAATAGCATATATATGTGATATATGTTATAACGATATTAAATTTGAAAAATCAGAACCATTTATATTCTTTCTATTACTTCTCTCCAGTTAAATTACCTAACTAAATTGACCGCTGCAGTTCGATAAGTAGCCTTTGAATATCCCATGAAAATTGCAATAAACTCGGTAAACATGTGTCAAGCTGTTTTGACCACAACTGTCAAATAACGCAAAAGCACAAACTCTGCTGCTGCAGTCAAGATGGGTCAGGGCGCAGCCACATTGCAGTTTTGTCAAATTAATAATGATGCACGTCACACATTTCATAGAGCAAATGCCCACAAATTTCGTCAGTGCAGTGGAATGCAGTTTGTGGATCTTTGCTGTGCGCTTTCGGTAAGGATGCACGTACTTTGGAAATAATTGTGCGAGATTAAAATAGATACAATATTGCATTTGGCTGTGTAATGCTGGTGCATGCAATGTTCGCATATTTGGGTTTGCGGTTCTTATTTTGACTTGGCGCAAATACGATTTCATAATTGCGGCAACATTTGCTGGATGTTTATTATCACATCATCTGCAATATTTGAGTGGTTGCTACAAAAATACGAGTATTTCCTTTACTTGTTTTTTTTATTCCAAAGCTAATCGGAATAGTTTTTAGCTCTTGTAACGATAACACTGGAATTAAGTGGAGCGTGTTGCTTTTTTTGCTTTGTACTTCAAATTAATTTCTGCGGGAATTATTACAGTGTGATTTTACTATTAGAAATTTCAAATCAATTCTTTTCTGATTTACAGTTTTTTAAACTAAAAAATTATTCACAATTTATATATTTTTAACAGACACGAGAGTTTATTTGGAATATTTTTGTATCTTTTTTCAACCTATATTCCAACTCTACTATCATTTGTGCTTATTTAGACACTCATTTTCGTTAAAAAATTTTATTATTTACCTAATTGCAGTTCAATATTTGAATGGA
The DNA here is from genome assembly GCF_002237135.1 of Teleopsis dalmanni. Taxonomy (NCBI): domain Eukaryota; kingdom Metazoa; phylum Arthropoda; class Insecta; order Diptera; family Diopsidae; genus Teleopsis; species Teleopsis dalmanni. Next base: position 184,598,587 of record NC_051846.1, on the reverse strand, counting down.
GATATTTTTTTTTCATTATTAAAAATTTTATATTTAATTCAGCTTAATCCTTGTTTAACAATCAATCCGCGAAACAAAAAATAAATAGTAATATTAGGTTCTTCACTTATGATTAAGAGTTTGACTAAGCTTTTATTTTAATGCATAGTTTGAATCTTATCATTAGATCTTAAATTTAATGGGACACAATACATTATTGGATGCTTTTCAAGAAATTTTCAATATCTTGTCATATAGTAAACACGTGTTGACGTATGTAAGTCAAAATATATCTAAGCATCAAGAGTTTCATGATTGTTCTTATAAATATACTTCTTTGTTTAAACCGACAAAAAAGTCCAATGTTGACAGAAAGCATGATTTTGATAGCTAACTCACTGTCAGGCTAAAGAGCTGGTTCATCCCTACAGTTAAAGTAAGGTATCTTTCTTCAGCACAACAGAGTTGAGGTTGCTGGTGGGATATTTAACGGGTCACCATGGATTACGTTATCACCTTAACAAAATGGGTCTGTCAGAAGAGATAGATTGTCGAATCTGCTTAGAAGCAGACGAGACTTCCAGTCACATTCTCTGTGACTGCCCAGCTTTGATCTGAGCTAGGAGGAGGTCACTGGGTTGAGAACTACTCTTTCCTTCTGACATTAGAAGCTCCTCAACGAGCGATATTCTGGGTTTCATATGGAAGGCGGAATATCTTCTGTTCGGTTTGGGTCTGTTGCAGACTCATGATTGAAAGATCAATCATGATCAGAGTGCTCCGCTCCGTTGGGAGCTAGTAGCCAGTTAATTTCCATTCTTAACTGTTGTAAACAGAACTAACAGATCACACTTTTGGACTTTTTGAAAAA
>NC_051846.1:184588540-184597637 GCF_002237135.1 Teleopsis dalmanni | reverse complement strand
AAGATTTAAAAATAAAATATATTATATTATAAATATAAGAACAACAATATATTTGTAGATACTTGCAAAAGGCAAACAATGATAATGAAGTATGAGTTCATAAACCATGTAAATGTTCTTTAAGTTAATCTTAATCTTTTTTACATATGCTGTCCTTAAACGTGCTGCAAACTGTCAATTGTATTTTTTATTTTTATCAAATGTTGCAAGAACAGCTGCAGCACTACTAACAACAACAACAACAATTATTCAACAACAAACACAATGCTGACAATATTGACAACATGCGAATAAGCGTTTGAAGCGAAAGTACACTTAATAGCGTAGCATAGAACCAGGAATAGCAACAACAACAACAACAATTACAACAAGAATATCAAACATTTTTATAATAACAAAGTTGAGAGTTAATATGGCAATCAAAAAAAAAAAAGAAAAAAAAACAGTACGAAACGAAATGAAACGAGCGAAATGAACGAGAAAGGAAGGCAAAATGGAAGCGGAAAAGGAAACATGTTGTTTTGCAACATCTTTGTTTTTATATCTGCAAGCATAAATAATTGGCGCTTGTTATTTCTGCAATAAGTGCTTGTCACAGTGAATTTTTTACATGAACAAATGAATGAATGCATAAATGAATGAATTCACATGTACTTTAACGAGTACAAAAATAAATGAATGAATGCTTGAATGAATAAGTGCGAGTGAGTAAATCAGTGACTCATTGCTGCTGCTGTTGTTGTTTTTAGTGTTGTTGTTTGCGGTGCGCTTAAATAAATAACATGTCAAGCGTGCAATTTCAGTTAAAATATTTTCTATCAATTTTCATTGTTGACTTCCATTCATTTACTTCATTTCGATCATTTTCTTTGTTTCACACACTAAAAAAACAAATTTAATTAATTTAACAATATTTTCTTAAAATTAAATTTCTTAAAGATTTCGATACTATATTTAGGAATAAATAGGAATAAAGCCTATTTAAATGCATGGCAACTTCGAAGTCTTAATTATCACACATAAATCTTAGCTAAAATCACCAATGTTTCCTGTTGTTGAAGTAATTTGCACCATATCCATTACTTCCGCTTTAGTTCGACAACAAAATTTCGCTTTAGTTAGTATTTCAAATAAAATTTAATTAATTTCTCTCAATGGGCAAATATATTATATATTTGCCCACTATCAACCTTGGTTCGCATGAAGTCGCCTCCATTTTGGTCATTAAGTTTTGTTGTGTTCGTTGGCACAGATAATCTCAAGTTTAGTGATTAATTGTTGGTCATCAATTGATAGTCAAGCTTTCCTGAAATACTACACTCACTCACCTGATAGACAATTCTGTTATTTCCGTCTCAACTCTTTTAGGCGAATTCAAGGATTTTATTGGAATTAATAAATAAATATTTAGAGAAAAAATAAACAAAACTGTTTGGAGTTTGGACTTTAAGTGCATTAAATTTACTTTAATAGTGTTTATATTATTTAAAAGTGAACTTAGTTAACTCACTCAATTAACAAAAATTTGGAATATGAGAACATTTTTGTCCTCATCTTCTTTGGATATGGGAAAATATGACTTAATGTCTAATGCAAAAATCTTCTCTGCTCTAGATGAAAAGGCATCAACAGACACAGCGTGAGACTTGAACCCACTTAAGACAACTTGTTTGGAATGAAATAAGTAGATCTCATTGATATGGTATTGAAGGGAAGAGTGAAAACGTAAATAATGAATAATGGAGTTACGAGAATTCATAAAACTTTAGGACTCTTTGAGTGTCTACACTATGGAGTAGGTTACTATATCCGCAGCTGTATAAAGGAATTACTTGAGTAGAGCTATTCGACTCATTGAAATAAACTACAAGGGATTGGGGAGACATAGTGGCATAGTGGAAAGTTGCTTGGTGTGCAGAATATCAGAAGGGAGATTATGTCGACGAGTTAGATAATTGAAATGAAAGAATCAAAAGAGCAGGCATATAAAAAGTGTGAGTGCTGCTACTATTTGTCTGTGTTTCCAGGGAAGAGTTCTTGATATGCTTCTTTACAGCACTATATTCTGCGTTGAATTATGCTCAAGCCATCGTTGTACAAAGTTGTTTCTGATACCACCACATAATTATTATTTTCTTAATAGAAATTTCATTAAAATCACTTTTCAATATAAAATTCTACACTGGGAGCGTTAATAATAATAAATCCATATCATTATTAAAAACAAGTTACTTTTAATTGCAATAGTTTATCATTGTTTTTTGTTGAGAAAAATGGCTGTGACAGTAAAAGCTTGGCTTGACCAGTGCTACCCAGATCCTGATCTATCGATACTAATTGTAGAGAAGTGGTTTGCTGACCTTAAACACGGGCATATAAATATCACGATTATCATTCTTTCAAATACTGTTAGCTTGTTCATTTCTGTATCTAATAATATTTAGGGTTGTTTCATACTATTATTTTATATAATAGAATCTTTGTTATATGATATTTTATTCTTGATATTTTATTTAGATGACAGTGATATTTTCACGCTGTAGTAGCAACTATTTCCACCTTATAATTTGTGTTGAATATTTGTCATCACTGAGTTTTTCTTAAGGGTATAAGTATTTGCCGTTATTTCCGTCTTCGAATTCGTTGTATCATTTTTAACATATCAGATAATACTTTTTTCGAGGATATGATCATGTATTTTGTGAAAACAATATACGATATATAAGAACATAAAATTATATAGTAGCTATTATCTTATAATAAGTCCTGAACACACTAACTTTCATATGTATGATACTAAACCCTTTTATATTATATTATAATGACTAAATTATATGTTGTAGTGAAGGTAGGAAAACTATTTTATAGGGGAAGTAAACTTACATTATATCTAACTTAGTTTAGTGTAATTTTATTGGATAAATTTCATAATAAATTAAGTTATCTACCAATAAAAGTATATAGCACACCTGTCTATTCTGTGTAAAATCACTGATTGAAAAATTATCTTAGAATTACTTATATATTGTATCTTTACACACATTTTCAACTAATTTTATTATTTACAAGCAACCTAAATTTATGTGAATAAGAAAACTATTTCCAATACCTGAAATCAAGTCCAACATTATCAGAGCACGGGTATGTATGTTTTGGAATATCCTTACACTCGTGTGTAATTTATGAATTAAAAGTTCCAAAAAACATAGAGAATTCCTTCTTCTTACATGTAAGCTGCTTAAAACTGTAAATGTTGCCAACTTCATTTTACTTGTATTATTGGCAACATTGATAGGAAATGTAGTCTTTAGTGCCTATCATGAGCTCGTCTTTTAAAATGGGAACGACACGTACTAACCAAACAAAGTTGACAGCTCACTAAATAGAATACTTAAAGAGGAAAAGTAGATGAAGTGCCAGGTTGCCACAAGATAGTAAAAACCAAAATAACTGCCATCAAAAATAAGACAACAGCAAAGCGAATGTGCTGCCGCCACTGTTTGCGGTGCCGAAAATATCAAAGCATAAGAGGATTTGCTATGTTGTGGTTAATGTGGCACCACAGGGAAATGAGCGAAAAACTAGAAGCTCTCTATTAGCTCCGTAATAATGACGGGAAAAAATTTCATTTAACTTTGTTTTGTGGAGTGATTTTTTGTCAGATAGTAATTTTATGCATAATACGAGTATGTGGATAAAAATCTTAAATTAAATCAATGAAATAAAATGTATTTCTATTAATATTTATATGCATGTAATGTCAAATGTGCTTTTTTTATCATTGGTACAGCAAAAAATAAAACCACCAAACCAAATATGTTGATATAGAAGCTATTTGTCAAGAGATTTGGTTATTAGGTCAGGAAATACTTCCTTTTGATATTGTAAGTAATATAAACCACAAAAGTTTCACAGGATATATTATTCGGAATTAAGTGAATAAGATATGTTCCCACATTTTATGGTAGAAAGAAGTGCAGTAGGAGATATTTTCTGGGGGTTGTGTTTTTACTTTGTGTATACGAGTATTTATGCAACGTCTTAATGTCGTTTTTAAATTGCAATTTTAAACAAAACTTATGCAGTCATCTTTTTGGGAATTGTGTTATGGAATATATAATATCTTATAACTAAGATAATTAAAATTAATTTTCTTTATTTACAATTCCTTACATCTCAACGTAAGTTCGTTTCTCAATAAGAAGAGTGTGTTTAAGGTGGTGGACTGTTTTCTTAGCGAAGAAGGAGGTGATATTAGTTACTGACAGTGACTGTAACATATTTCCGTATGTTTCTCATAAATAGTGATTAAACGCCAATACTTATATTTACATTATATTTACATCAGATCTCGCATCCCTGTCTATTAGTCCGATAAACTGTCAGATAATATTTTCCTTAGAAATGTTTTGTCATCTATATTTCATCTATCCTTAATGTGGTCTGCAATTAACTAACTTAACTTCCTAATCTCTTCCTTACGGGGTAGGGATTATAATATCTCTCGTAAAAGGTTACTAGACTGCATTAAGCATCATCCTGTACTGTTTTGAAGCAAAACAGGAAGGAAAAGGGTTTTTACTTGTGATACTCCAGCAGAGATGAAAGCGAGAATATAAGTTTAGATACCAGATGATCTAAGGATCTATAACTTCGGCTGTTGAGCACACTGGTTTGGTTCCGTAAAACAAATTTGACTGGTGACTTCGGTTAACACCTAAAGTTACGTCGGAGTATCCTCACCAAGATACTGTGTAACAAAGAACAGTAGTAATCAAGTGGCGTGGCGTATCCTCACCAGGGTACTGTGTAACAAAGAACAGTGATAATCATTAGACCTGACTTCCTATCAAGGAGAAAGGTATATTTATATATATAACATAAAATGGTACAGGTTGAAGACGGGTGTTTATTTACATATCATCTGGATATCAGTTAAATAAATGATAGAATTGGACTTCTAATTGCCAAAAAAAACATAACTTATATTAAAAACTATGGCTTTATTAGGTTATCGAAAAAAATCATTTATATTTGCGAATGGTCGGGCACCTAATCTGCAGTTTACGGCCATCCGTAAGAGTTAAGATTTCATAACTCGCTTTAAAGTTTGCTTTTTTTAACTCTTTGTAAGATACAAAGATAAGATTGAAATAACTTTCTGAGGAAGGAAAAGATACTTCTGGTTACGTTTTCAATGGCTGTACTCGACTGTACTAGGAGTTATGTATTTTATAATGGTGAAGGAGTTTTTGTACCATTTTTATATGAGCTACCTTAAAGTTCCCTCATTTATGCTCGTTGTGAGATAAAAATGTGAGATTGAAGTAACTTCCTTTCGTATCTTTGAAGATGTCACTAGCTAGTGACATTTTTTTGTGTCGGCCCGACTGTGCTGTGGATCAGGAATAGGATGCTATTACAGATGCCTTCGTTCGAATTTGTTATTAAATACTTTTCTATGAGGAACGTTCAAGTTTAATTGTATTAATAAGACTTAACTACAATTGTTCTACAGAGAGTACGAGTATATATTTTCTATCTATATATAAATTTTAAAAGGCACTTATTTATTTACATATTGAATTTATTTACATAAATGGATTTACAAATACTTTTATAGCAAATTACATTATTAATTACAAAATAATTTATAGAAAGTCTTCCTATACACGATTGACGTTACTCATACGTTGGCTTACATTCCTTTCGCATGTTTTTGATTTGTACTGTACATTTGCTGTGGTTCTTAATAAAATTTGTCGTAATATCAACACAATATCGTGCATGGATTAGTGAAAACTTATACAGGTTTAGTCTTTACCGGTGTGATTGATAGATGGAAAGCACTTCAGAAATCCTCATACTTTAATTTCCTTGCAGGCATTGTACAAAATATTCCTAATAACTATATTTTATAGTTGTGTGATGAATATGTATGTATATAAGTATATTTATATCCCTAACTATATACACCGAATATGTAAATTGAATACTAATGCAGCTGCAATAATTTCGTAACATTTTACATAATATTTTGTATATAGACTGGTGTGTAGTTGTTGTTGTTGTTGTTGTTGTGCTTGTCATGGGAAAATCTACTTAATTCGCAATATGTCCTACTCGATGGTGTCGAATATTGCAAGCGTTACGTAGCTGCTTGGTCCTTTGTGCGTGTTTTGATTGGTAAAACTCGATTTTACACCAGATTACAAAATTCAATTTCAATTTCAATCAAAAATTGCTTGTTTTATTTTCTCTGAAAGTAAAACACATCCTTTTTTCTGGTTACTTTAAGTTACTTGAGATGTGATTTTGATTTATGATAAAATTTTGGTAAAATTGGTAATGTCTTACCAAACGTCACAAAAACAAAATTACTACATATTAGAGTAACTGGAAAAGGATAGAATATAAAAGATTTTGCACATAAAATTTTTTATAAATTTTTTTTCAAGGAGGTACTACCTTCCATGTAATCAATTTCCAGACAGAAAGTACTCTTTCAACATTAGCTGTGTATTTCATATCTTATCATTTGACTGATATTTCGTTTTTGGTAATTTTTAATAAGACTAATTTTAAAAAATCAATTTAAAATGTATACAATGATAACTTCATTATGAAAAATATCACAAAAAACATATTTCTGTCGCAGTAGTTAAACATTTGAATTTAATATATAAATAATATTTTCTCAAGCATTCATATTTTATTATGTATTCATATTAATATAGTAATTGTTATTTAGTTCTTAAAAATAGTACTTGTCTAAAGCACACTGTTGCAATAAATGCATTTTAATTTCTTTTCAAACAAACCACACAACGTATTTGTGAGTGCTGTGTGAACACAATAAAAGCTTTACTTTACAGGGTGCTTACGTGTGATTATCGCCATTTTACTTTTCACATTTTATTATATTGTTGCTTTGAGAGTGTTGTGTTTACAAAGTTATTTTGCAGTAGTTGTTTAATAATAAAAATTTAGACTATAGAAAATCTACCTCTATAGTCTATAGTCATAAGTTCATGTTGAGTCTTTTTCGAGTTAATGCATCTGGATATTTTTACTTTTTGATAGCTGGGAGGTTTCTGCAGAATTCTACCCTTCTCACTGACTAATTTATGTATTCTTCAAAAGCTTCGTGATTATTCGATGACTAATCTAAGATCTGTGTATCGTCCCTTGCGGCTAAAGATTATTCTGAGATTAGATAGTACAGCAGCCTGTCGGTTTTCGCGAATAGTTTCAGTGTTCTGTCACTTATGTATTTTGTGACTCTGTCTATTTTAAGATCTCTTACCATGTCATTTGTGCGGATGTACAGGCACTTTGAACAGTTTTCTGAGAGCCTGACTTTGAGTAAATTGCGGCTTCTGGAATTTGCAAAATGTAATAGTCTATACTGGATTCTCTTTCACTGCGAAGTAGAATGAAATCACTGTTAGTACGTCCAAAAATCTTTCATTGTATCAATGTATTTGTGGACTTTATTCAAAAAAGAAGATGATTCAAAATCAAAATATGCAAAATGACGAAATTTAATTTCATTTAATATGTGGAGAAAATAATTATATTTATTCATACTATAATAATATAATAATACAATAACTACTTCTTCTTAAGTAGTTTGCTAATTACTCTAATTAATTTAAGTAAAAGCACATTTTTATTACTATTTATTCCATGCTTTAATTCATTAGTCTCCTCTTGTCTGCTGCCTTTGCGAAACCCCTTAATGAATTCAATAGATAAAGGCACCGTGAGCCTTTATGGTATATCCAAGAGCAGTTAAAATTAATTAATGGAATCCAATCAAAATCGATATAAGCACTACAAAAAGCTTACGAATCAAGTACATCCTCTAAAATTTACGACCATTGTTACGTGACTCTTGTGGTAACGCCACTCGCAGTCCGCATCTTAGCCACGTAAAAATGGAGCAAAGTCTGTCAACGCAAAAAATAATACGAGTACAAAAATTGACAAAAGGATAAAATAAAACAGACAAAAAATTTGAACTTTCCGTTTTCTATAAAAGTCAAATTCTGCGGAAAAATGCATTCATGTGCATCTATAGTTGAATCCTGCCTGACAACGTGCACGGCATCAATGGCGGAATGGCAGCAACACATGTTGGCGCATCGCAAGTGTCCTTTGCAAGTTTAACCGCTGCGTTTACGCTATGCATCCTGAATGCGTGTGAGACCTCTTTGTTGCTGGTTTTGTTGGTAGCTATATTGTGGTTTAGTTATCAACGCGCTAAGTAAAATGATGCAATTTCCTGAACACTTTTCAGCGCCTTCTCCGCGCTGCACGTACTTTGGACATATGTCATATAAACGTTATACATCGCATGTATGCGGCGCTCCATACGTTTGGGGGTGGCTTGTCAGCGGTATAGTGTATGAGGCACAATGCGGTGTGGTGGGTGTGCTAAGTTGACAATACCCACGCAAAACTATTGACAACATATTGAATGCGATAAATCTTTAAGCTTAGCACTGCCAAGAGCCGGTCTAGAACAATGTCAGCTTGGCTTGCTGGAAGTTGGAAATTGTGTGCTCTTTTCGTTCGCCTTTTTCACTGCAGTCATACTTTCAGATATTTTCAGTTTTTTTCAACTGCGTTTGTGTTGGAAACGTTTTTTCTGAAAAAATTTTCGTTGGAAACGTTTTTGTGTGTCAATTTAACTGGACAGTTGATGAGCAACGCTGAAATGCTTGCACAAAGTGTTCTAAGCAAAATATTACCACTTTTATTGGTACTCTCTTCATTTGGGTTATTCATCAAAGCCACAATAACCAAAATGTTGCTACGTAAAGGACATAAAATGGTTAAACAAAAACGGAGCGGCTACAGAGCAAATATAAGGGGGAAAAATAACGATGAAGATTGGCGGAAACATTTGCTATGCGGCTTCATTTTCATTTCCAAACTGCCTCCGCAAATTGTGTAAGTTGCACGCGTGACTTGTCTTGTTATACGTTGCGGTGTTATTTCCCTTTGACCTCTTTTTCATGCACTTCTACCAAATCCATATGCACTAGCTCTAGGACTGCAGAAAGAAGTCCGAGTGAAGTTACACATTTGG
>NC_051846.1:184576401-184588440 GCF_002237135.1 Teleopsis dalmanni | reverse complement strand
GCCAAGCAGTCTTAGGTAGAGATTTTTTAAGAAAAAGCAATGCAAAAATAATATGGAAAAATTGTTGTAAAGATCAGCCAAAAGAAAACTGTAGATTTAAATATCAAAAAAATATAAAGTTAAGTGATGACAGTAATTGTGACGATGCAAAAACTTTTGAAGAAAGTATTTTAGCAATCGATATAAATGATGAACATAAAGAAAAATGTAATATTGGTCCAGAAGTGTCATTTAAAACAAAAGTGTTGTTAGAAGAGATATTTACTAAATGTTATCTGACACCAGTGCGTCCAAAAGAACCCGAGATAAAGTGTGAAATGAAGATCAGTTTAGATAATGTTAAACCATTTAATTACTCCCCAAGAAGACTTGCATATACAGAAAAAGATGAGTTACAAAAAATGTTAGATGACTATACGTCCAAAGGTATTATTAAGGAAAGTGAGTCAGAATTTTCTTCACCAATTGTGTTAGTGAAGAAAAAGACAGGCGAATTAAGAATGTGTGTCGACTATCGTACATTAAACAAAGTAACATTAAAAGATAATTATCCAATGCCCTTGATAGATGATTTATTGGACAAGTTAGGTAATAAAAAATGGTTTACGAAATTGGATTTGAAAAATGGGTTTTTTCATGTGTATATGGATAAAGAAGCTGTTAAATACACAGCTTTTGTTACACCGTTAGGTAAATACGAATTTTTAAGAATGCCGTTTGGTTTGAAAAACGCGCCTTCGACGTTTCAAAGATTTGTAAACAAAATTTTTGCTGATATGATTAAAAATAATAAAGTGATAATATATCTTGACGACATTATGATCGCAACAGAAAGTGTAGAAGAACATTTAGCCACTTTAGAGGAAGTCTTTAAGAGACTAGTAAAAAATAATTTGGAGTTAAGACTAGACAAATGTGAATTTTTATACAGAAGCGTTAAATATTTAGGGTATAGGATAACCGGTGAAGGCATACAAGCAGATGACGAAGGGTTGGTGGCTGTTAAAAATTTTCCGTTGCCAAAAAATGCTCACGAGCTACAAAGTTTTCTGGGGTTATGTTCTTATTTTCGTAGATTTATAAAAAATTTTTCATTGATAGCCAAACCTTTGTATGATCTTACCAGAAAAGAAAAACGGTTTAGTATGGGTTGCGAGGAGTTAGCATCATTTGAAACACTGAAAGGAAAATTAGTAGAATCACCGATCCTTGCCTTATTTGATCCGAATGATAAGACAGAGTTACATACTGACGCGAGTAGTATTGGGTTTGGAGCTGTATTAATGCAGAAAAAAAAAGATGACAAATGGCATCCAGTATTTTTTTTCTCCAAGAGAACTACAGATACGGAGTCAAAATACCATAGTTTTGAGCTAGAAACACTAGCCATAATTTATGCGTTGGAAAGATTTCGGGTGTACTTAACGGGACGAAAGTTCAAGATAGTTACAGATTGCAATTCGTTAACACTCACACTTCAAAAAAAAGAGTTGAATCCAAGAATAGCCAGATGGGCATTGGAATTACAGAATTATGACTATGAGGTACAACATAGGTCAGGAAAGAACATGCAACACGTAGATGCGCTAAGTAGAAGCACAAATATATTAGTAGTAGAGGGAAATTCGTTCGAACAGGATTTAGTAGTATGTCAGAACAGGGACAGTAAGTTAAAAGCTCTTAAGGTGCAGTTGGAAAAGGCAGAAAGTAAAACATATGAAATGCGTAATGGTATAGTTTATAGAAAAAATAATAACAACAACCTATTATTCTGTGTCCCTGAAATAATGGAATCAAACGTATTACACAAATATCATGATGAAATGGGTCATGTAGGTGTTGACAAAACGGTAGAAATAATTTCCAAAACTTATTGGTTTCCAAACATGAAGAAAAAAGTAGACGTTCATATAAAAAATTGTTTAAAGTGTATTGCTTTTTCAGATAAAAGTGGTAGACAGGAAGGTTTTTTACACAATATTCCGAAAGGAATAAGTCCTTTTGACGTTGTTCATATCGATCATTTTGGACCGATTGAAGGAAAGAAGTGTTCTATGAAACACTTGTTAGTTGTTGTTGATGCGTGTACTAAATTTGTCAGGCTTTATCCAACAAAAACGACAAAGTCAAGGGAGGCGGTGCAAGCATTATGTGATTACTTTAGAGCTTATAGCAGACCCAGGTGTATTATTTCAGATAGAGGGTCATGTTTTACGTCTGGTGAATTCGAGTCATTTTTAAATGCTAATAACGTTCAACATATAAAAATAGCCACCGCATCTCCGCAAGCTAACGGCCAAGTAGAACGTGTTAACAGAAATCTAAAACCTATGATAGCTAAGTTAGTAAGTGCGCAGTCAGAACAAAGCTGGGACAAAGTTGTAGAAACAGTTGAATATGCCCTGAACAATACAGTTCATAGAATGATCGGTGAACATCCGAGCGTTATGTTATTTGGAGTAAATCAAAAAGGGAAAGTTATAGATAGCCTTAAAGAGAACGTAGTAGATATTGAACAAAACGCACCAGAAAGGAATTTAGAGCAGCTACGACTCGTTGCAGAAGAAAAACAACAAAAAGCTCAAAAATATAATGAAAAAGTTGTGAATATGAAGCGTAGAGAAGGGACAATATATAAGATAGGTGATTATGTTATGATAAGAAATTATGATACTCATATCGGAGTTTCAAAAAAACTAATACCTAAATTCAAAGGCCCTTATAAAATCACAAAATTACTTGGGAACGATAGGTTTGTGATAGAAGATGTAGAAGGGTTTCAACATTCTAAAGCGGTGTATAAAGGTATTTGGGCAGCTTCAAATATGAAACCGTGGTTTGGAAAATGTATGGTGTCAGATGACAGAGAGAAAAATGTTAAAAATAATGAAAGCACTAGAATGTTAAGGTCTAAAAGTAGAAATCAAGAATCAGGAGATCCTTGAGGTCAGGACGGCCGAGTTGTAGTAGTTTAAGTATTGTAGATGTATGATAGTATATAAGTATTGTAGTCATAAGATAGAATTAAGCATACACATGTAAACTAAGGTAGAATTAAGAGAAAGAATAATAAAAGAGACAGTTGCGTGACGACCGTTGAACAAAGTAGATGTTGGTTGTTTCTACTAAAATAATAACTTATCACCCAATCATCCATAAATTTTTCGAAGTCAGCTTAAGATAGGACTTTCAAGCACTTTACAGAATTTTTCTTCTACAAACGCATTTGACTAAATAGATCTACATTTGAAGTCAAAATTTTAGATTCGACAATAGAAAATTACACGTGCCCTGGTTAGATGAGTATGTTGCTTGATCGATCACATTCGCTTAGGTATTTGCCAGAAACGCATACATAACAATAACTTTTGCGCAATCGCTGAACACTCAGAAGTATATCAAGTAAATACACTAATTAACATTTAGTCCACACTAATAACAACAAATTTACTACAAAAAATATTGTGGCAATTTCAAATTATAAGATCTGGTTACTTTTTAAATATTTTTATTCAATTTATAATAATCACAACACCAAAATGATTAAATAAGTTTTGTATTCTTTGGTTTTTGTCTTTTAGGCTCACTCACTTGAAAATACAATATAGCACTTCCTATTTCGTCATAGGGAAATCCTTCAAAAAATTGAAACAAAACTTTGTAAGAACCAATTGGTGGCATAATAGGTATAAATTCCTGATCTATTAACATATTTTTGACAATTAAGATTCCCTTTTAAATAAAAATATTTATTTACTTAATAATAATAAATAATATTGATTAATAATATTACCGTAAAAGGACAACTGTGGTTGACATTTGACATTTTTCGCAAGACATTGAAAACAAGGGTTCCATAGGTAGGATATGATTTTCGATCCAGAATTTTACATACATTATGTGTAACATTGACCAGGAAAGGTTTAAACTGATTTACATCATTTTAAAGAAAATTTGAAAATGCATCTATATAAATTAAAAATAAATTGAATTTATGTCTTTATAACTATAAAAATATATAATTTACTGAAACGTTCCGCAATGGCGTTACGATGTAACTCTGTAGATTGGTATAGGACTTTTGCCAATTGACGGGTTTAATCCCACATGTAACATTTCGTATATATTTGTGATTTGGTAGACATTCAACTTTAACCACTTTATAGACCAGTCCATAGGTTATTCTCTAATTTTTATAATAATAATTATATAAATATTTTATAATATTTTATGTAAATTTTTTAATATTTACATGTGTTTCAAATGAATATATTAATAGAATAACGCATATACATGAATATTTCATCATTTTATCACTTAAGAAATGTATAAATCTCATATTAAGTAAATTTTTCACTTCACATTATATAAAACTATTTATTATCATTTATAAAATACAGATGTATGACTTTTAAATATGAAATAAATACTGTCAAGCAAAAATTTGACGAGCTTTCAAATTGCTATACATTTTTTGATTATATCAAATTCGTGTTATGGAACCATACAAAATTTATTATTTCCATTTATTACTCATATTAATTTGTTTTGATTGGAAAAACACTGATCTATCGATCATTTAAATTAAATGTACATCAATTAAATCATCATAATATTCATCATAATATCATTATTATATTGCCCACATCTTCAATATGAAAAGATCGCATAAAGTAATATTTTATTCCAAAACAATGGAATTTTTTTCGAATTATCATAATTATTTCATGACACCCATACCATTCTGAGTAATTAAATCTACATTAATGTTGTAGATGTCATGTAAAATTATTCCCATTATTCGGTTTTGATTAAATGGAATTAAATGAAACCCACTAACATAAGTTAATGATGCGATAAGAATGATTTATATCCAGAAAGCTCGACACTTTATTTCATAAATTACTTGATTTTAATACATATCTGCAGTCTCAAAACAATATTTAGATGTATCATCACCCCTCAGTACTTTCGAGAATTTTTTTATTGTAAAAAGTAAAAGGGCTATGTATATTTATTGTAATTTAAATAGCCAGAACTAAAAGATACTAGCTTCTTCAATAACAGAATAACAGAACAAATATAAAAAATCTGGTTATAAGTTTAAAAAATAAACAATTTTTTAATATATTCCCCCTCAACTTTAATGCACACATTTCAGATCCGTGCTAATTTTACAAAATATTTCTTTCATTAAGTCTCTCTCAAGTAGGGCTTTGGGTCAGTTGACTAAGGAATACTAACTCTGAGCTTCAAATTTGGCAGGGCACGTGTTTGATTCCTGGTACTTGCAGTCTTAATAAATTATTTACGAATAATTAAATTCAAGAATTATTTCCAAGACCACTGATGATGGTTAGTGGACAATTATTTAAAATAACATAAAAAAGAATTTTTGTTGTTGTAGTTCACTACTTTTCGAAAACCTCGAAAACCTTGTTTAATGCCTAGTGAATATTAGCACCAAAATTATTCTAATATACCCTAAGCGCTTGTAAGATACATTCGAGCGTATTAAACAGCGTTAAATAAAGCAGACCACGCTTTTTGGATTCATTCGTTAAAGAACAAAAAATGATCGTATTAATACTATATACTATACCAGCCTGAAAATATCCAATTCATTCATCGGGACAAGTTGATTCTTTTTTGAATTTGAATTTTTTTAGTTCATATAAGGAGCTTTCGTTTCAGTAAAAACATTTGATAAAGAGTTACATGACTTCAAAGCTGATAATAGGTTCAGCCTTTAATAATTATGATACGATATAATCAACACCGACGGACTTATAAGCTTTAAGTGCTGTTATTGTGGTCAATATCCTTCTTGCACGCTGTCGGTCTCTACATGACTCTTAAAATTACACAACATTTCGTTGCTATTATCTATGTTAAAGCGATGGGTTCGGTAAAAATATTCTTTAAGGGAACCTTATAAGCTTTAAGCGTCTATACCGCTCTTGGACGCTGTTGATTTCTACGTGATTGTTACAATTACATATATGTTTGCTACAATCAATATGAGAACAAAGGGTCCTGTAAAAACGTTCCTCAATTTTTTGTTGGTCATGGAGTGATAATGATGGGGTTGCGATGAGAGCCTCATAACCTTTAAGTACTGTTATTACGTTTGTATTTTCTTACAAAGAGGGTTCAAGATCCCTCTTGCAAGCTGTCGATTTCTACATAATTATTACAATTACATAATATTCCGTTGGTACAATCAAAAAAACATTTTCTCAATTTTCTATTCATGGGTCATGGGATGCTGAGGATGGAGTGCAAAGGGTAACTTATAAACTTTAAAGGCTTTTATTAAGTTTGCAATTTTTTGTAAACAATTTTTTGACTATCACAATTCTATATCATTTCCTTGCTATGATCAATGTTAGGGCGAAAGATACTGTTAAAACATTACTTTCAATTTTTAGTTGGTCATGAGTTGATGATAATGAGGTGCGAAGATTAATTGGATTGTCACTGATTGGATTCATTTTATTTCTAATCTGTCTACATACTTATATACATTTTTTTTTTATCATATAAAATGATTTTAATTATAAATTCATTAGATTATTCCATAAATTACATACGACAAAAATAATAAATTAAATTATTTAGTCATTAATTTCATTGTATAATTATTATTAATATTTTAGTGAATTAAATAAAATTTAATTGTTATTTAATTTTTATTAAATAAAAATTAATTGAAATAATTTTCATTTTTAATTTTATTTTAATTTCTATATACTTTCACAATGAAAACAAATAAAAGTGTAATTTTAATAAATCACATTTCGCGTTTAACCAGCAATTTACTTTCTTTTTTCCAAACTCACTAATGTTCAAACTTACCGCACAAAATTGTATAATAATTACTAAATGAATATGAAATTCCGTAATGAAAAAATTATTAAATTAAAACTCATTAAATTTAAATTAAAACTTATTCGAGTGGATGAAATGAAATTGTCAACACACAAAGCAGCCGCATTTAATTGTCTTCATTATGTGGAACATTTGCAATTCGGTGTATTAAAAGGACATGCATTTGACTACAAATTTTAGATTTTTTATTTTGATTTGTTTAAATGTTTAAATATTTGCTAGTTTCCTATTTTTTTTATTTTTTTTTCTTTTTTTAATCCACACTTGTGTAATAAAATATCTGTAACAGATGCGGCATTTATGCGATTGGACGCAGGACGCGTACGAATTAAAAATGGCTATGTTAAATTATGCACATTTGCGTATAATCACGGACATATTTTTGGTATTTCCGCTACCTTTCTCCACTCTAGTCAGTTTTTAACTCATCAAAAACGTTTTACTGCAATATGGTATATTAAGCATTGCGAAGCATTTAATGCATTTAATGCATTAAAACTATTCAATGTGTTTAATTACTTTTAGAAAATTACCTATTTTAGTATTTCAGGACTCGCATTACTTGCAACAGGACAACAAGTACATGTGCGTTTAATTTTGTATACGTGTTGCACATAAACAACATACAACAAAATACAACAACATACAACAACAGACAACAAGTCACATACACACACCCACACACCCACTGACATGTACTCATTAAAAATATTTGAATAATGTCCTGCATCCTGCATCCTGAATGCGCTTTTAAATGATCACAGTTTAATCGCTGCAAATTCATTATTTACTGTTGTGAATTTCATTCACAAAAAAAGGATAATTTTACTAAAAAATTAAAATAAAAATTAAGCAGCTTAGTTCGCCGATTATTGCAATCAAATTATAATCGAATTAAAAGTAATTCGAATGTTTTGCGCTCATAATTGCATTTGTTTGATCATTTGCGTGTAAATTATTTCCATGTTTTGCATTTAAATGCGGTACGACATATTTTTTAATTATATCCGCTGTCATTAAGTTATTGACTTTATAATGACTAAAGGATTTTAGCTCATCATTATTGAAGGATGACAATCCACGAGTACATTTTAGAAGCAGAGCTAAAATGGTTCAATGAATAAAACATAATATAATAATAATTTAATTAAATCTGTTGTTGAATTTACACTACCTTACAGTTCCATTGAATACTATAATAATCTGATATGTAGTTTATATCAATATGGTATCAATTTATTCTTCATACTCAGTTTTTTTTTTAAATATGAAATCCAGTTCAATGTCATTTTTAGATTTAGATCTATTTTTCTTGTACTTGAATACTTTTTCCGTATCAGATATCAACTACAGTATTTGAATAAGTCATTTTGTACAAATACTCTTCAATTAATTCCATTTATGGTCATTCTTCATTTTAACAAGGAGGAATGACGAATGTCTATTGGGAAGTATAAATTATGTTCTTATAAGTGAAAATTATAAAATAACATTATAGACTCATTATCAACTCATTCAAATTCATTCTTGTTAAATTGTTAATTTAAATAACAACTGTAAAATAAGTATTAACTCAATGTTATATTATGTAAAATATTAAGAAGTATAGGTATTAATAATAAATATATTATTATGAATCATGGCGTCCGACCTGTTGTCGCATTGGGAGGTAACCGACGCCTACTTTCCCTTGTTGCCGTTTCGATGTATTTCATATCATTCCAGAGTGATGATTTATCGGTAACTTTTTTCAAATTATGATTACAATATGTCAAGGATATCGGTATATCGGCAGTCCACAGTTAAAACTGTTCTAACAAATTGGATCTTAGCATTTTGTTTTGACTGCCTGACTATTGCAGTGTTTTTCAGCAGAGATGTTGTCAATTAATTATGCAGCAAATCAAGTCAGATCAAACCGACATTTAAGTCTCTAATACATATTACATCTATTTCTTTTGTAACTGAAATATTTCGGGGTTCTATGAACATGTTGTCAGCTTTTGTTTTTGTATGCATCAGATACCTGCATACAAAAACATGTCGAGCAACTGTAAACCAGACGAGATAAAGAAAGCAATCACGCTCCTATCCGATATCCCCTTCTCGGTTATTGGTATTCATATTGCAAAGGCTAAAATGGCAATTAAACATAAATACCTTGGTAAAAAAAAACCCGAGCACATAATGATTCTTAACAGAGCATAACATACGCCTGGTCCCAATTGGACATTATTTATAGCAGTCAGCTACCTTAACAAAAACAACACAGTACAACATTATTAGTGCAACTATATAAATTAGAAGAAGGAAACTCTACTCCAACATATTTGTCAGTGCTCATCTTTGGCAAAGTGAAAATTAATAAACTTTGGAGCTGTGATCATTTAATATTATGGCAATATCCAATCATAGACTTGATTGGTTTTCTTATATTAAAATGGGAGAATCGCACATTCTTTAAGATAAGGTATTCGTGTGCCATTTATTATGAACTTTAAGGTGATTCTATAGGTCCGGTGTATAAACAGTTTCTCAACCGTAGTATCACAATAAATCCTTATTTGGACTTAAGTAAGCTTTGATGCACAAGCGGTTAAGCTGCCTAATCCAACCTAGCGATATAATGTAATCTTGGTCATAATCGGTTAAGATTTAATTATTGAAATAAAATTAGTGAATTAGTGATTAGTGAAATATCAACTATTATATTTCTAATATATCTGACTACAACGCCAGATTACAACCGGATACTGAATACTATTAACATTAACAGAAGAACGATTTTTATAAAAAATAAATGAATGTACAACATAGGCTGAGAGTTGAGGTATCAGTTGATAAATGGAAAGATCAGAGTTGAATTGAAAAATTAAAGTAGTCAAGAACACAAAATAAGGTGGCTATATGAAGGAGATGCCAGCAAGCAGATCACAGAGTATGTCTTAATAACTATAACGCATAAGATGAAAAAATGAAGTAAAAAATTTTATGTTATCAACAGAAAAGAAAGACAGAAAAATATGAAAAGTGGAGC
Organism: Teleopsis dalmanni; assembly: GCF_002237135.1. Classification (NCBI taxonomy): domain Eukaryota; kingdom Metazoa; phylum Arthropoda; class Insecta; order Diptera; family Diopsidae; genus Teleopsis; species Teleopsis dalmanni. Next base: position 184,578,512 of record NC_051846.1, on the reverse strand, counting down.
AAAGTCAATGCTTGAAATAAATGGAGTTAACAATAACTTATGAAGAATTAAGTTCAAAATGAAAACAAAAGACAAAAAAACGACTTAGATGCGAGACAGCCTGAAATTTATAACAAGAATAATTTTTAATCATAATATTATTTTAAAATAGCTTGCTTCTAGTTTAAAAATGGCTTACTTCTAGAAAATACTTTCTTAGATTTTTCCTTAAATCTACGAATAATTCTTCAACCTATGAAATTTTAAAAATGATATAGAGGATAAGTAGTCTATCTTCAATATATACTAAGATACATGATACCATAGAAAAGTCTTTTCAAAAAACTACGAGTACATTGAGTCAAATAACTGACATTAACTTCGAAACTGTTTATGTGGAATATATAGGTCATTCCCACGAAATACCTTGCATATTTCATAATAAATTATTTAATAATTAAAAAATATAACTAATTTTACACGAAAACTAATTCGACATATTTATACATTATGTATGTTTCTCTACCGCACATTTAAGTCAACGTTGCTGCCTGTGCCTTGTTTCTTTCCAATAAAATTTTATGTCAGCACCACCTTTTGTTAAAATATTCCAATTAGGACTTACCAATCAAGGCAATTAAAATGGCAACATATTTCCAAAACCTTTTTGTTATGTTCCAACTAAAAATATATTTAAAACCAACTTATGTAAAGTTTCAAATATTGGACTAGGAAAAATATTGTAAAACTTTTAATGATTTACACCCAGTGCAACTTATTGTAAATGCTGAACTTAGGAATGAATCAAAACTCTTGATTAAGGTAAAGTTAATAATTATATTTTCAAAATTATGTTTTATATCTAAAATATTTGTACTTTCTATTATAAAAATAAATAAAAAAGAAACAAAACATTGTAAAATTCATTAAAAAGTTTATCCAACAGTTCAGAAGTAATTTTTCAATTCTGGCCACTTTTGAATAACGCAACTCATGTGGTGCTGATTTCACTTGCAGTCCTGAAAAGGATGAGCTCATTGCACCGGTAAAAACTCAAATATATTCACAATTGTTGGAAACTTTAAACCCATTACACTTAATGTTCTGTTGAGGCATAAAATTAATTAATTATATTTTATACAAATGTGCTTAATTAAAATAAAAAATTTGGGTCAGTAAATATTATTTGTAATGTAAGCACTGTAAACACAGTTCATTTAATACTTTAATTAAAAGAATTAAATGTGAGTATTGATATTATATGGTATTCTCGCATTTAAGTCCTATCATTGTAATCTGTAATGAAATTTTTTTTTTCACTGTTATTTTATTTATTTATGTACTCACAAACGATTTACAAGTATTCATATCAACGTGATTTTAATTTTTATATTTTTAAGCAAACTTTAACATTTAAGAGGGCCAAAAATTTTTTCTCACGAAATTGTTTTTGTTAACTCTTATCTTTAATTAAATTCAATGCAATTTATTTATTAGCTGCGTTTGATCATCAATACTATATAGACATAAACTCTATAATGATTAAAATTGCTAATAGACAACTATACTAACAAATAATTTTAGAAATTAACGAACTACTAATTTTGTTTTTTGCAGCAAGGAGGAGTGGAATACTTACGCACTGACCACAATCCGGCGCCCCGGAAGGTGAGTGTCCGAATCGTACAGGCTAAACCATTCCCCCTCATTCCTAGAGATCTTGTTTTACCCCGGGACTACGTTAGTAATACTTCGAGGCAAGGTCCCTCGAATAGGCTTGAACCTTGTTTGTATAGGCTTGAACCTATACAAGCCTTTAATTTTTACATTACATAGTAATATAATTGTAATAAACTGTAGTAATTCCTTGATGCAAATTTATAGAAGTAAAAAAAATTATATTTATTACGAATTTTACAAGAAATTAAACAACACTAGCACGCCTGAAGAACTGATCCAATATATGTTAATTTTGAATATTATCAATTAAATGCGATGGCTTTATTCTTATTATATTCTCTTGCTAATATAGTCGATAACACGGAATTAGCAATTGAGGGTTTACTTTAATCTCTAAAACTATCTAATATACTCTAATAATAATTTATATAATCAATTAATATAAACTTTTC
>NC_051846.1:184570799-184576301 GCF_002237135.1 Teleopsis dalmanni | reverse complement strand
AAAAATAAATCATTATCGTGCTGGAAATAAAGCTCATAATGCTCACAGTTAAAAACCAATCGGAACAACAATTTCAATCTCAACAATTTCAATAGCCACAATAAAAATAATGTTGAACAGCAATAAAAGTTAACAGAAAAAGGTTTTCTATAAGTTAATGATTTTGTTTATAAGATAACAACAACAACAAAAAGTAAAAACAAACCTATCAGCACAAGTCATCACATGACCCCACTGGACCACATTGCATTCCAACAATTTGGGTGCATAGTAGGCCCTGCCAGTTAACGACGAAAGCAACAAAAGTGCATTAATCCAAAAAATAATATGAATACAATAAGTATCTTTGCACAGAAACATAAAAGATACTCGTACACTCACATAAGATACTATGGAAATTGTTTGAAATCACTTGATGAATAACATGATGAGCTATTAAATAACAAATAAAATGCCACAAATAAATGTAGATTACCAGTAAGTAAGAAGCAGAAAAAAGATGTGAACAAATAAAAAAAATTGATACTCAAATTAAATTTCTAAACAAATGAAATTGAAAGTTACTTTACCGTTTGGACTTCCACAGTTTATTCAAAATTTTTGTGAGCATTTCTAATTGCAAATGCCAACAACAACAACAGCAGCAACTACAACAACGGTAACAGCAATGAGATGAAGCCAAAAAAAAAACTTCCAGCGGCAAGTGAATTGAAGTATTTAGTGAAGAGTTGTTAGATACACTTGAAGAAATATGTTGAAAACAAAGAGCGGCTGTGGAAACCGGGTTTAAAAACGGAAAGTGGTCTACCGAAAGTGGGTGTTAAAATATGCAAAGCTATGAAGAGGAAAAAGCAGTTAGGTTTGGCAGATAGCATTCTATTTGCCACAGAGCCCGTAGCAAATACTCCCACTAAATACACGGTAACTTAATCTTACCGTGATCTTAAAAAGATCTTCAAACGATAAATAAATAAAATCAAGCTTAAAATTAAGTAATCCAAGAAGTTAATTAACTTTTAATAAAAACTATTAAATTCATTTTAATAGAAAATGTTTATGTAAAATATTTGGTTCGCCTTCTACTTCATGCCTTTTCAATGGCGTAAAAATCCTTAGCATGCAAATGTTGATTAAGAGACTCACTCGCATTTCGTACTTTCTCCACTTGCCAACGCGCTAAGCCCGTTGAGCTCAGAAATGATCACAACATTAATGTTTGTTAATAAAATCAAGCAGAGATACTCACTCGTATTTGTTTTTGTTATTATGAAGTTGTTTGGTAAAATATTTGTTTTCAACTCTTCCAGCAATCAAAATTCGGTACTTGCCTGCCTGCCTGCCACCAAAGATGAAGCGATGATGCTCCCATCGCAAATTCCAAACGAAACCTTTGTGCGGCGACCAGAGCTGCATGAACTTTGTGATTGTTTATTGTTCAGCTGTGTTGTTGTTGTTGTTGTTTAGTTTTGTGCCACTGTAATTAACTTTCTTCGATATTAGACAATAGATTTTTGCAGAGTTTCTTTAAAAATTTTAGCATATTTTGGAAATTATTTTCAATGAAATGCTTTCTTTCGTATCTAACAGTCTGGCACAGCACAGCCCCACTTCACTTAATAGTCCACCTGGTGAAGTAATACTCGTAGAAGCAATATGGTTTTTGGGCGCAGAGCAAATTGAAATGTTTCCAAGTGAGATCTCATCTACAATTAGACTTGATAGTGATAATAGTAATGTTGATAATCTTAATGTTGTTGTTGTTGTTGTTGTATGTTACATTCATAGTCATTAAAAGAGTGGTCGCCTCTCTAATTGTGTTATTAGCAGATTTAAGTTGTAGATTAAACAACGATAAGGAACAATTTTGCTTTAAAGTGAATAATAGTCAATTGTTTTCAATTTTATTTCATTTTTATGCACGCCTGCCTTCTTTTATAGTTTCCTTATTACTACTTTAAATTGAGCTATAAAATGATTGAAGTACGAGTATCTTGTAGTTATGAAGTGAAAGAAGATTTTCACTTTATCAACTTGTGCTTGATGATAGTATTAAGAGAGATAAAACTATAGGAAAGTTTTGTAAAGATCTTCTTTTAAACGACAGGATCAATAACAAGATCAGCAGCAGATCTTATTTTATTATAATCAGTTTCAACAAGATTGTGTAAAACTTTAGCAGTTTATTAATTTTTTTTTTCATAATAAAAAAGTTGAAATTAAATAATAACAAGCGTTAATTTAATCACTAAAAAGATTATAAAGATAAAAAATTAAAGAAAAATAATCATCACCTTTAATCACCTAAATGATTTTTGAGATACATCATCTATGAAGGGTAATGCAGCAAGTCCATAGAAAGTCGATCAAAGTTATAACAATATGTGTCAAATAAAGAAATGTAATGATAATTTATTACAAAAAAAAATTAATAAAATTTTGCAATGCTTATGTTAATATTAATGTAAGAATAAATAAATATTTAATATTTAATGTTTTCAAAATAAATATTTATGTTTATATTTATTTTTTTAAGGTTCTGCGCCATGGGACTATAAACATCGCCTTTGTTTAAGCAATTTAATAGATAAAGTTCTCATTATAGAAAAAAAGATCTAATGTAACGATCGTTTTATTACTGGTATCCTGGTATGTTCTCCATTTTTGTGAAAGTCTATAAAAATACTATTAGTTCATAAACAAAACCGATCAGTACATTTAGATCTTTTTTTACTATAAATGAGAACTTTATCTATTAAATTGCTTAAACAAAGGCGATGTTTATAGTCCCATGGCGCAGAACCTTAAAAAAATAAATATAAATATAAATATAAATATTTATTTTGAAAACAAATTCTTACATGATATTAACATAAGCACTGCAAAATTTTATTAATTTTTTTTGTAATATATTATCATTACATGTCTTTATTTGACACATATTGTTATAACTTTGATCGACTTTCTATGGACTTGCTGCATTACCCTTCATAGATGATGTATCTCAAAAATCATTTAGGTGATTAAAGGTGATGATTATTTTTCTTTAATTTTTTATCTTTATAATCTTTTTAGTGATTAAATTAACGCTTGTTATTATTTAATTTCAACTTTTTTATTATGAAAAAAAAAATTAATAAACTGCTAAAGTTTTACACAATCTTGTTGAAACTGATTATAATAAAATAAGATCTGCTGCTGATCTTGTTATTGATCCTGTCGTTTAAAAGAAGATCTTTACAAAACTTTCCTACAATTTTATCTCTCTCAATACTATCATCAAGCACAAGTTGATAAAGTGAAAATCTTCTTTCACTTCATAACTACAAGATACTCGTACTTCCATCATTTTATAGCTCAATTTAAAGTAGTAATAAGGAAACTATAAAAGAAGGCAGGCGTGCATAAAAATGAAATAAAATTGAAAACAATTGACTATTATTCACTTTAAAGCAAAATTGTTCCTTATCGTTGTTTAATCTACAACTTAAATCTGCTAATAACACAATTAGAGAGGCGACCACTCTTTTAATGACTATGAATGTAACATACAACAACAACAACAACAACATTAAGATTATCAACATTACTATTATCACTATCAAGTCTAATTGTAGATGAGATCTCACTTGGAAACATTTCAATTTGCTCTGCGCCCAAAAACCATATTGCTTCTACGAGTATTACTTCACCAGGTGGACTATTAAGTGAAGTGGGGCTGTGCTGTGCCAGACTGTTAGATACGAAAGAAAGCATTTCATTGAAAATAATTTCCAAAATATGCTAAAATTTTTAAAGAAACTCTGCAAAAATCTATTGTCTAATATCGAAGAAAGTTAATTACAGTGGCACAAAACTAAACAACAACAACAACAACACAGCTGAACAATAAACAATCACAAAGTTCATGCAGCTCTGGTCGCCGCACAAAGGTTTCGTTTGGAATTTGCGATGGGAGCATCATCGCTTCATCTTTGGTGGCAGGCAGGCAGGCAAGTACCGAATTTTGATTGCTGGAAGAGTTGAAAACAAATATTTTACCAAACAACTTCATAATAACAAAAACAAATACGAGTGAGTATCTTTGCTTGATTTTATTAACAAACATTAATGTTGTGATCATTTCTGAGCTCAACGGGCTTAGCGCGTTGGCAAGTGGAGAAAGTACGAAATGCGAGTGAGTCTCTTAATCAACATTTGCATGCTAAGGATTTTTACACCATTGAAAAGGCATGAAGAAGAAGGCGAACCAAATATTTTACATAAATATTTTCTATTAAAATGAATTTAATAGTTTTTACTAAAAGTTAATTAACTTCTTGGATTACTTAATTTTAAGCTTGATTTTATTTATTTATCGTTTGAAGATCTTTTTAAGCTCACGGTAAGATTAAGTTACTGTGTATTTAGTGGGAGTATTTGCTACTGGCTCTGTGGCAAATAGAATGCTATCTGCCAAACCTGACTGCTTTTTCCTCTTCATGGCTTTGCATATTTTAACACCCACTTTCGGTAGACCACTTTCCGTTTTTAAACCCGGTTTCCACAGCCGCTCTTTGTTTTCAACATATTTCTTCAAGTGTATCTAACAACTCTTCACTAAATACTTCAATTCACTTGCCGCTCGAAGTTTTTTTTTTTTGGCTTCATCTCATTGCTGTTACCGTTGTTGTAGTTGCTGCTGCTGCTGTTGTTGTTGTTGGTATTTGCAATTAGAAATGCTCACAAAAATTTTGAATAAACTGTGGAAGTCCAAACGGTAAAGTAACTTTCAATTTCATTTGTTTAGAAATTTAATTTGAGTATCAATATTTTTTATTTGTTCACATCTTTTTTCTGCTTCTTATTTACTGGTAATCTACATTTATTTGTGGCATTTTATTTGTTATTTAATAGCTCATCATGTTATTCATCAAGTGATTTCAAACAATTTCCATAGTATCTTATGTGAGTATACGAGTATCTTTTATGTTTCTGTGCAAAGATACTTATTGTATTCATATTATTTTTTGGATTAATGCACTCTTGTTGCTTTCGTCGTTAACTGGCAGGGCCTACTATGCACCCAAATTGTTGGAATGCAATGTGGTCCAGTGGGGTCATGTGATGACTTGTGCTGATAGTTTTGTTTTTGCTTTTTGTTGTTGTTGTTATCTTATAAACAAAATCATTAACTTATAGAAAACCTTTTTCTGTTAACTTTTATTGCTGTTCAACATTATTTTTATTGTGGCTATTGAAATTGTTGAGATTGAAATTGAAATTGTTGTTCCGATTGGTTTTTAACTGTGAGCATTATGAGCTTTATTTCCAGCACGATAATGATTTATTTTTATTCGATCAAAAATTCTTGAAGTTGCATTCATACAGTTTTTTTTCGATTTTTAGTAAATTTTCCTGATCATATCTTATTGTTAGCGGCAATAGGCTTAGATTTCTAGGTCAAAACTACCTTGAAACCATGATTGAAATGAACTTCGCATGATGAATATTTTGATATTAAAA
>NC_051846.1:184554616-184570699 GCF_002237135.1 Teleopsis dalmanni | reverse complement strand
TTTTATTATGATTTTCAACTACCTAAGAATTGTAAATAAAATTGAACGTAAAATTTCTAAAATAAATGAAATTTAGTTTGTAATTTTAAAAAAGCAGCTAAACAAATCTATAAAATGACACTATCCGTACTTGAAATATTTTTCAATATAGAAAATGAGGATGCTGATTCAAAAGCAGTTAACAGTTAAAGCATTTATTAAAATTTATCAGCTTCAACTGATACCATTCTTACTTAGTAGTCATTTTTCTATCAAGTACTTGAGAATTGTAAGTCAAATTTAACATAAAATTTTTATTATAAATAAAATTTTATGATTTAGAAACTTATATAACCAATTAAACAAATTTTTATGATGAGAAAAACAATTACGTTACCAACAATTACGTTACATATAAATTTATGAATATACAATTATTTTGAACAAAAAAAAATATTTTGAAACAATTGGAAAGATAGGAAAAAGTAACAAATATATTATGATTTATGAAATAGAATATACCTATTCTCATCTAGACATTCCTATATCCTTGCACTTACTTTATTATAATTTCTAGAGCATTCTAGAGCAGCTCTACCAAATGAATTAGTATATATTGATAAATTGATCTAACTGTCTGCTTCAATATGCTGTTTAAAACGCATTTTTAATATTTGTCATTTTATGTTAATAAATTTAACCAAATGTTTATTTAGTCTTTTGAATAACCTCTAATTTTCCAAAATACTTTACTGTTATTGGAAAATGCATTTTTCTCAAAATAAAAATGTCAGACATAAATACAGAAAATGCCAGCTACTTAAAGTGTGATTTGGAACCAATAAATCAGTGCCCACAAATCAACACTCTAATTTTTGGTAATCAGCCAACTTCTGGGGTACCATTTAGGCACGAATTTTTGATCATTTGAAAGTTTAATAAAAACCGATGAGTTGATAAACACTCTCAGTGTTTCCATGAGTTTCAAATCCTTGAACTTTAATATAGAGTTTAGCTGTCCTTTAATGAATTCATGCATAGTTTTGATAGAATCTATGGAGATCATGGATTTCGTTTAACCAGCATCCTGACTGTTATATCCTTTCTGTTTTTACATTATGTATACTTCTCGTGAATTCTGCCATTAGATAAACAATGAACATCGTAAACTTGATTAATCAATTAACACATCTCGATTAAAATTTTACTAGATCTTAAAGAAGACTTTCTTTAAAAGAGATAAATTGTAGAGAAATCAAAACACCACAAATATTTTTCTACTTTAGTAAAATATTTTATTTTATTGGATATGAAGTTCACATTAATTTATTTAATATTTTAGTTACTATGCCTTTTTGCCTTTGATTTTATGTGCGAATATTGTATAAACACAGTGTAGTCTAGGTTACGTAAAGTAATTAGCAGACAATAATTATATAAGTTTATTACAATATCCAGGTTTAAATTTAAGCTCAAATTAATTTATTTAAAAAAATTTTTATATCTTAACAAGTTTTGTAAAAAATTAAAATACAATGCTACGTTTAAGTAATTCAAGGGCTAAATGAAAGGATTTTTCTAAAAACACACTATGTCGTATGTTGTAAAAAGTTTTTAATGAAGAATAAGACAAATCATGCAATAAGACAATTATTATTTTCAAAAAAAAACAAGGTTTATAAACGTTATCACTTGACATTTCACAACTGCCGATTCACGTTTTATTGATAACCATGTATTATACTTATAAGTTCATATTAATTAATTACTCAAGTATTGGCTACTTTAGTTTGACTCTCATCAATTAATAACTAATTGTAGATTGAAATAAGATTTAAACGATTTTTAGGCAGATTACATAGTAGCTCTTTTATGTTAACAACTGGTCTAATAGACCAGAACAATTTCATACCATTTTTTGGGATAGTATCCCTTTTCCTGTCTCTGTCTCTGGTCTAATACACCAAAACAGATCAAATTCATACTACCTGGCTCAGTATTTTTTTTCTGCCTCTATCCAGAATTTTTTTCTTAGCTTGGCCCAGTATTTTCTGTTTGAGTCTGATTAAAACTAGATAGTTATAAAAAATATGTTTATAAATACTAATTGTAATGAATATTAAATTTTTCCTTTCTATATTACTCGAATATTCACAATACTAAAGGCTCATGTATATAGTCTAAGCGAAGGCTATCCAAAGCACGGCTCACGGGCCTCATACGATCCGCAGCTAATATTGAAGAAGACGTTAAGAAGACGTTAATTCATATAAGTATGTCAACGGTAATAAAATCCTTATCGTTTTCTCTTGCAAACTATGGAAAGTCTCCATATTATTATTAAATAAAAGGCACCCCAACCTAAAAAATTTATTGTGTTCCTTAAGGGCCCAACTAAAACAATTCTAGACTATTTATAGATCTCATAATTTTACCGATTTGCTTTAGAACTAAGATCCCGCTTTCAAGGTAGTTAAGGTAAAATATGTTTTGATGTTTCCTTCTCCTCATGATAGAGGCGAAAGGAGTCACTTTCTACCACAACTATATGCTTATATTCTTTAACCAAAAATTCAATTAATTAAGATAATATAAAAAAAAATTTTTGTTGTAGTTTACTATTTTTCGAAACCTCTATATTAAATAATATACATTAATATTCCTTTCTATTCTAAATAACTTACCGTAATTTAATAGCGTTTTGGATTGCTATAACAGGTTCCAATCTAGATTTCCTCTCGACGTGTCAAGTTTTATTGCCCAATCAAACATTTTTGAAATAATCTAACATTTTTCTAGTAGTGTTAGTAGATATTCATGTTTTTCATAAATACATACATCTATTCAAATCATATATTATTTGTCAAGTCATATAAAACATTGCTATCTCAGTCAAACTATTTAGAGTGTTATAAAAAAATCTCGATTGGAGAAACTACTCCAGATTTAACAATTGAAAACAGCATAAGTTAAATAATATATGTTAACAAACTTGCCGTGACCGATTGTAGTCCACAGGTCGACGTTTCAGAAACAGCAATCTAAATTATAATCAATGCTACAAAAAATATCAGAAAATTAATTAGACCAACAGAAAAATATGAAGTAGCTCAACATATATTTAACATATATTTTTTTTTATAATTTGTACCCATTTTTCTAATAAATTAGGATTACCAAATTAAGAAAAATTATTTAAAAAAACAATAAAAGACAGCATATGTAAAAACCTTATTTTATTGCTTGAATAAATAATCCACACTAAATTTCTAGTTGGAAAGGAAGCTGCAGACAGAAAAAAGGAGATATATAACAGTACTAATAACAGTAATGGAAGCAAAATGCCAAGTACAAGTTTTTCATAAAAACTAGTACTTTTTTATATAGGACTTTTTCAACAGCCAGCAACAACTTATGATAGTCTGAAATGGCCAGTGAAAGCAAATAGGCAGTGAATGAATATAAAATGAATATAAAAACCACAAGCCTTTTTCGTCATAAAAACTTTAGTCAACACATTAAGAAATTTTCATATCTAGAATTTTTTTTCTTTGATTTCATTTTAGTAAAAGATAATGTGAATATGTAACAACAAAAAGCTGTTGTCTTTTCGATTTAGGATTCTGGTACAAGCAAAAAGACGTTTAAGTCTTCCAACTTCAATGGATGTAAAAGCGTAATGCGAATTTTACAAACGTGTTTACACAAATAGAACAGAACATTTTAATGCATGCTTTTCAAAATGTGTTAAAAGGACATTCTAAAAGGATTAACCGCACGAAATACAATTCTAACGCACAATTTATTTTATGTGCTCTTAATTTCCGTAAGGTTTTCATTTCCGTCGCTACTGAATTGCATAGACGTGAATAGCATGTAAAGTTTATTTAATCAAATCTGTTTATCAAAATGATTATGAGCACAAACGTTAGTATAAAGATATATAAAAACATGTACTATTATATTACATATATAAGTTGGTTATCAACGCATCTGATGACATTTCTTGATAAAGCCTTGACTTGAAGTAGGCAAACATATGCATTATCATGCTTTGTTTTCTTTATTTTTTTAGACGTATAATAACGCTCTTATAGGCTGAATAATAGATACATTTTGTGTACGTAAGTCATTGGGGAAATTAAGCAAATTTTGTTCCACAAATTAGTTTCATTCGTAAAAGTTGCATGTCGGCGTTGTTAGCCTTTATTATGAAATAAATTAAAATTATAAAAATATGTACTACATAAATATACTACTGATTGTAACTTAAATTATAATTATTTAATTAAACTAAAAGGTTCGTAATTATAAAATACTACAACTACAACAAAACTTGACAGGACATTATACATTTAGGTGAAATTAAAGTTATTATTATTAAGAAGAGTAACGAACTGTAACTATTATTTGATCCAATTTCACTTTCAATAATTAGAAAAATTACTATTTCCATTAATTTCTATTTTTAATTTAATTTCCTTATGCAACCGTTGTCCTACGTTAGATAAGCTTATGTAAGCCTGATTGTTTTGTAATTTAGTCAAATGTCTACAATTTACTCAAGCACAAAATTAGTTTAAATTATTTCAGATTCTTATATTATAATAGCAAAAAAAAAATTTTGAGAGATAAATTTAAAAAAAAAAAGTTCTTGAACTCATTCTTAATGTTTATTTTTCTTTTAGTTACAAAAGAAATTTCACAGCTATTATCTTATAAAATATGCCAAATTAAGATACTGCCGTAATTCTGTTATAAACTTTTCACCACAAATTTAAGAGGCTTTAAATATTTAAAAATGTTTGGGTGTTGACAATGAAACTTTTACGTGCTTAAAATAAAAATTTTTTTTTAAATAAAATCTTTTCTTAACCATACTCTCAGCATTGTAAAGTTTTATTTCTTATAAAATTTTTACAAAAAAAAAACAAGAAATACGTAAATTACAAACACTCTATACAATAGAGAGTAACTTTTTATTTTAACAACACAATAATATATAATAGAATATTGCATAAAACAAGGGAAAACAGAAAGAATAGAAAAGTTTCGTAGAACTATCTTTATTTACTTTGTAAAATATGAAATTCTAAGGCTCTCAGATTTCTTCTTATTATATACGTAATGTAATGATGTTAATATTCTTGCAATTACGAGGGAGCTTACATATGTTTATGAAATTTTCTTTTATAGAAAAAACATTTTTAAATCCGTTTTGGTGAAGCATTATTTAAGAACTTAATGAAATATTCCAAGAGATCTTACAAATATTTGTATAAGCTTCATGAAGTTTTAACATTGCACTAGTAAAGGATTCACTTCTTCTATATATGTTTTTAACTGATTTAAAAGTCCAGCTTAGTTTCGAATGCACTTTGCATAGTGTATTTAAAAGTACCTCAAAACTCTTGCCGACAACAAAAATTAATAACGGATTTTAAGTTTTTATAAACTATTTTATAATTTTTTGTACCTCAACTCATTATAAATATTAACAACAAAGTAAAACAAAATCATTAAAAACTGATTGACTGACGGAAACAGGCAAGTCAAAAAATAAATAAAACGTTTGTGTTTAAAAAAGTCTAACTAGAGAAACGGACATATTAAAAATTGCAAATAGAGATAAATATAACACACTCTTAGAAGATCAAATATTAATATTGCTTTGAGATGGAACCTATCTCAGATTCTTATCGCCCCGGTGCACTAGCCATTACTTTTCGAAGAACAGTGAATTAAAATATGCAAATTATTTATGGATCTACATCGTTGCCGATTCTCGTAACAGAGTTCAACTTATAATCACTATTTTTAATTTTTTTTCAAAGTCTGCTTCAAATCTATTAATATATTTTTTATTGTTGTCAGCAGTGCTGCTGAATAATGATCAAATTATATTACGAAGTCTTTTATGTTTTGCTCCAAAATTCGATTAATATTTCTGTGACTTACAATACTTTAGCATAGGTACTTCTTAGCAATAAATTCTTGATGTACCATTGCTTCTACAACCAAAATGTACTATTTCTTTTAATCAAACCTGACAACACTTCAATCATGATCATCTAAATGATTCATTACAATTTTTTTATAAATATATTAATTAATTAAAATAATAAGATTTTATTGTTGTATTTTAATACTGTTTGAAATACCTCTTTATTTAAAACAATAGTTTATATTAAGAATATAGTTTCTTTCGTCAAAACGGACGTTAAAAATCCATTTAATATAATATTTAAATTTTCCGAATCAGATTTGACAAGTCTCCACTCATGCATATCCATGTTGTTAACCTATAACCATATCGATCATTTGCGTTCTCTACCTGGAAGAAAGCTACCAATTGCCGTCCAGTAAGTGCCTTGCGACCTGCGACCTGTTTGAGAGCCATGCTTTATACAAGTACTATCCATGATAAAGAATAAAATTTAATGTATTTTATTATTTTTATTATTTGATAAATCTCAGAATACGAAATCCGTTATTCAACAGCATAAATTGAATTATTTTCTGTGAGACTTTTATATCATAAACCGATCATTTTATAATCTACAGATTACGTTCGATTTTCTTTCATCTTTTGGTTTTATATTTTATATACAACCTCAACTTAATAACTTAAATAAATGAGTTCCATTAATCCCGTAAATATTTTTTTAGTAATATTATGTATTGAATGTAACGATTTGTAGACTTAATCCCCGGATCTCAATTTAATCCAAATATACCAAATAATTAAACCATTGTGTATTATATATGATTTAACTATATTGTAATTTTTGTAGTTAATTATTAACTGAATGGGGTCTAAGTAAGTTGTGTAGTTTCTAAACTCTAAACGTTCAACTTTTATTTGGAAACTCTCAATACCTTCATTTATAAGTAATAACCATTAGGATTGGAAACTTATAATGTATTTTATATTTGAAATTTTTATCTATTTCCCAGGTGCCACGATTTCATAATGGCTTTTATATTAAATAGACTTTTAACAACCGGCTTGACGAAAAAACTAAGTTCATAATGATGGATTTTAGTCAATTTCAATATTCTAAGCACTTTCTTTTATTACGTTATGCGTGTATATCGATATAATTTACTTCTTGAAGTATCGAGTTTTGTTGAAAAATTTTAATTTTTTTAAATAAATGCTTATATCAGGTAACTACTATACTTGAAAGCAATGATTTTATTCAACGTTAAAATTAGGATTTTTTTTGTAGTTGCATAATTTGGGCGAAATGAACGTAGATTTAATTCCTAATTCTATAAATAATAAATCTAAAACTAAATAAATAAAAAAATTTTAATATAAAAATAATTTTTTGTTTAATTTTATGTTTTCATTAAATAATTGTAAACAATATTATACTAATTCTATATGTTTGAAATAATATTCACATAGGTATATGAATTACTGAAATAAACTTTAGTCAGTACCCCGCCTTGTCTTTTCTGCGCTTGCAATTACTACGCGCAAAGCTACTCTAGAAATATTGCAATTTTATGCTTTCATAAATATTAAAAGAGCATCCTTGTACAACATTTATTTAAGGACTTTCTATTATCATTTCATTGCTATTTGCAATTTGCAATTTGCTACTGCATATAAATTAATTATTAACTGGAGTTTTTCTTTGTCACAACAAAACTTATGAAAAATTTCATATGTGAATGCTTAATTAAATGCTTTCAACATATTGCCAACTCGTCAGTCACATAACTGAAATGAAATGAATATTTACATAAAATGTAACGAATGTGGTTGCTGTGTTCTACCATTTAATGAAGTGCAATTGATTTTATCTAAATTGATTCTGATTAATTATTTAAAACGTATATTTAATGAAATACAAATTGAGTGTGTGGTTAAGCTTCTATGAAATATGTATAATTCTACTTCATAATTATAAATTTATAAAGTTGTTAAGTGATATCCTTCCTTTTGACTCAATCCATTGCCGAAGTGTTTAATTTAATAAATAAATATTTATAATTGAATACATGAGTTCAAAAATAATCCATTTGATATTGAAAAGCAGATTGATTCAATATGCATATTAAATATGTGGATTTGGTTAATTACATTTATTATTTATTAATCGATTTGTTTATTTGTTGAAAGCTTTAAAATAACTTTGAAATAAAGTTGACATGTATTTTGCATAATTTGACTTTTTACTTTGTTCACATTGCATTTAAGTTGTAAATTTTTAATCATAATAGTGATTTTTTATTTTTAAATAAATGATGATTTAACTCACAGATAAGAAATAAAGCAAAAACGACAATTTCAATTTTAATAAAATTTTTTAATAACATTTAATAAGATTTTTTATAATTAAATTAAATGAAGATTTAACTCACAGATAAGAAATAAAGCAAAAACGACAATTTCAATTTTAATAAAATATAATTAAGAACTTGAATATAATATTAGTTACATTATTTTACTGTGCTATAATACACGTATTATCAAAGACTATTAATAATATTATATTTAAAATATAATATAAAATTGAAATAAAATAATGTAATATTGAAATATATTAAATAATTTTTAGTTAATGTATTTAATTTATTTAAAACCTAACTGGGGTGTCGTCAGTGGACTGAGATAACAAATTCGCTCATATAATTAAGTGAAGGTCCTTCGGTTGCCAATTCAGAATTCAACAACAGTAAGAAAAAATTTTTATATCAGAAAAAAGTTTTTTTGATTAACTTCTAAATTTAATTATATATTATAAAAATAAATTAAATCTGTTTCCTCCATTTTTGTGAAGATTTTTAATTATATAAATATTTTAATTTATCTACTTTGTGAACTAAGGACTATTCCAATATTAGTAGACAATTTATTTCATTTAAATGACTGAAGTACCTATATACTTCAGTAACATGTATCAGCTAGTATACTACCTAAAGTAAGTTTTAGCTTCAAAATCTGAAACCTCTCCATTCATCGTTTAGATTGGCTATTGCTACCATATCAATGCTATCCTAGCTTTTCTATATATTTCTTACTAAAATTTTGGATTTTTTTCTTACAGAAAAAATTTTGGGTTCTTTTGAATGAAAAAGTTGTATGACTTAATTTTGAATTTGACTTTGACTAATATTTTTGATTGGTGTAAATTTACTCCACAGAAAGTTATACACCAGCTGCTTGACCTTTTAATGATTTCTCGAAATAAGTCTCTAGTTCAAAAGTTTTCTCAAATAGTTCATAAACAAACACTGTAAGATTGAAACATTTTTAAGACTCGATTGTAGATAGCTAACTTTAAAATTAAACAAACACATACAACAGAGATCTGTGATACACAAAAATTATCCTCCTCCCAAAAATATTTATTGGAAGGAGGATGTCAAGGATAGGAGAAATAAGAATTTCAAGGCAAAGTAAGACAGGCATAGGTGGTATACATAGGATTCTGTCAGACACTCATCCTTACCTAACGTATCTTTTTACTATTTCATGTGCTTTCATATATTTTTTTTTGTAGTTCTACTTTTTTAGTTAAAAGTGAGAATAAATGTTTTAGATAAGTACAATAAAAAATTTATGTAATTGTAATTTATTTCATATTAAATTTTGGGAAACAATTAAACAATCTCTGTGCCTTGCTTCACCACTTAAAAAAGCAACAAACTCTTTTTTTCCAGTGTCACTCTACTCCCGCACCACATATACTCGTATGTATGAAAATGATAACAGAATAACAAATAATTATAATGAGTTATTAGAATCATATAATTAAATCACGGTTTTATTATATGTACTTATTTGATAAGACACTACTTTGGCCGAGGAGGTCGTCAATGAAAAGTTGTGTTAAAAAAAATTATAAATAGTGAGAAATTCAAAAGTTGAACTCTACTATATTTCTATAATTCAGTTCTTGCAATTATTTTTGTTGCGATGAATTCTATGACGCTATCATATCATCTTCATTTAGAGAAGCTTTTCCAAAGCACCTTATTCTGTACTATTTTAATAGTGGGCATGCAAAACATAGTAGGATTTTATTATCCACGATATACATTAAATAGCTTTAGCTAACTGTATGATCCATGTACTTGAAGATATGTTCGGAGGAAATGTTCGAGTTTCGAGTTTTTTTATAAATTGTAGTTAAGATTATGTTCTTTGGTATATCTCAGGTGGCTTTATTCTTGATTATTCCAAATTATGAAATTATCATTATTCCACTTATTTAAGGACTTACATCTTCTTTGCATTATATTATTTTATCATACATTTATACATTTAATTTAATGTATAACATGTGTCTTTTAATTAAAAATATAATCTAAATGACACACATTCTATTCTAGCATTGAGAATAACTACTTAATAAAATTCAAAACCCGTACAGTATGATTATCATCACAACAACATTACTATCCTTTTATTAAAAAATTTAGAAATAGTTTAACTGCACAATGATTTGAATTACTCTCTTATAAGTAGTAGACGGGTACATATGTATATATAAATATATACAAATATATGCAAAAGCCGAAATATACTTTTGTATTTTAGTCATGTTTTGACATTAACAAATTTTACTATAAATCCACAAATTAAGGACGAAATTACTGACAACAGAATAACACAAAAATAATGATATGCAGAGCAGGAATATGAATTTAAATTGGTTTTAAATTTTGGGAACACAAAACTACAAATTGGGAAGAAAGATATACAATAAAATGTTCTTTTTATTGAAAGAAAAAGTTGCTTTTATTAAAATGACAAAACAAACCCAAATTATAGAAAATATTTCAATAGAAACAAATGGAAATAAAAGTCAAAATTTTAAATATTGCCAAAGGCTTTTAGTGTCAAACAATTTCGCTATGTGCCATATTTTTAAATTAAACCAGGAAATAAAATTTTGTTTGTATTCTATTGGGGATCTCGAAATCTGACTATAAATAAAATCTAAAAAATCTAATAAAATACTTTCAAAACATTAATGAAATGGAAATACAAATTTTTTTAGTTCATTTAACATAGATTTAAAAACAAATATTAAATAAACTTATTTGCTTTTCACACTTACTTGTTTTTACAGTAAAAACCTTTGAAAACAAATTTTGATTATTCTTAAAAAGATAAATATAGAATATAGTATTTCAACTGCTTTAATAGTAAAATTAATTAAGATAATTGTTGATAGATCAAATAATCGCCTTTAGCTCTTAATAATTGATTTTCTGCTTGAAATTGAACAAATTTATACTCTATAGTATAATTTTAATTGTTTCAAATAATATGTTTAAGTGCTCCTTTAAAGAAAACTACTAATGAAATATCCTTTTTAGTTGAAACAAATGTTATTAATATTTTGAATTCAATTCGTTTATGGCTATTGATATAACAATCAACTGGATATCAAATGAAATGCGACAGCCGAAGGCTAGTAAATAATAATCCATAATAGATACGTAGTCACATAATAGAGTGTAGCAATGAAAGCACTTTATCTGAAATTGATAAGAACTTTAGTTTTGAATAAAGAAATTAATTGAAAATATATTAATATTGTATTGCTAATTTTAATTGAAACTAATAAATAAATTAATTTAAAATTATTTTGAACATTATTCATAGAACTAATAGTTGATATTTGATTCAAAAACAATACCTATATGTTAAGAATGACAACAAACAAAAAAAAAGATAATTAAAACAAGAATAAATGGTATAATTCAATTACAAAAAAACATTCACATACACTAATGAGAAAACTATAGTAAAACTAACTATAGTAAAAACTTTCCTAACAAATGCCCGTATTAACTATATAATTTTTCCCAAACCAAATCTTGTTTTTATCAAGAGGTCTTTTGAACAACTGAATCATCTCTATACGGGGGTCTTGTAGAACTAGAAAGATTGACTGACATTGACTGTACATACATGTGAGTTTTTACCGCACTTTATCTCTCAAAAATTTATTCAATATATTTTTTAAACAGTCTGTACTATAGTTGCTTTATACTATATACTGCAGTTATTAACATTCTATACCGGGTATTGTATAAAATACTACATATAAACGTACATTTAATAGAAATGGAAGATAATAAATCCAATATAGTTTCCTTTTCATCCATTTTTATCATTTATTTCATGTTTGATGTTCTAAAATTTTTTAACTTTCATGGATTTAACATAGAGACAAGGACTTAAAAGTCCTTAATATCATTTACTGAAGTTATAAATTAGATGTTAGAACTTTAATCAGGTATACTCGTATATAATAGATGTAATCGAAAAATGTATGTAGAAGTATTCATAACAAACCGGACTTATTAATAATTTAGCATCATATATATGTTAAACACATGATAAATCCAAATTTTGATAGCAATTGGAATATTGAATTTCTGACTACTACTTTATTTAAAATATTTTCTTATATTTTTATATTTTCTTATATTTTCTTATATTAAGGCGATTATGGTTCAGAACGTTATGTGTCAGACTTAAGCATTAATTGTATTAGTTCATGTAATACATGTTGTGTAATCAACTTTTCGTGAAAAATTACAGAGGTATAGTTCTATCACAGAGATAGTTGTATCTTAAATATAGTTTTGTCTCAGAGATAGATGTATTTTACAGATGGTGCTATAGGTCTATAAATCTCATAGTAGCTTCAAAGAAACTGTTTAAGATGCTAACAATCAACTAAACAATAGTTGACTGTATGAATATTTCAAAAATTAAATCCACATTTGGTACAACTATTGCAGTTGACGTTTATCAATTATATGTCGAAAATGAAAGTCCATGTGTTTTTAGGTATTTTATTAGCTGCTCTAATTACTTTACAAATATATTTTGTTTGCTAAAAACACTTTAAACACATCAAAATAAATCGTTGCCCGTTTCTTTTCAACTGATCATGTTGCAATATTTTACAACCATTTGTTTGTCAAAAGTTATAGAGCAGTAGCAACAGTTAGCAATTTTATTCTATAGGCTCAATTGTAAATCCACCAAAGGTAAAGTATACTATATACCAAAGTATATATAAATATACCAAGGTATATATAAGTATACCAAAGTATATATAAGTATACCAAAGTATATATAAAAATACTGGAAAGTCGCAGAACATTGGCTACAGTTAAAATATTTATTCTTAGGACTTAGTTGTAAATCCACCAAAGGTAAACCATACTATAAGTGAACTAAAGTGTATATAAGTATACCAAAGTATATATACCATAAGTATATCAAAGTATATATAAGTATACCAAAGTATATATATTTTATATGATGTCCGCTAACACCTACAATATATTTGATAGCGTTACTACTGCAATTAATATTATTTACTCATTAATATTAATATATTAGAATTATATGACTACAACGAATAATCAATCTAGAATATAAATTTAATTGCAACAATTACAGTTTTTTCTTATATAATATATAATGCGTAATTAAATTTTATAAATATATATATATGAGACTCATGACGTAGTGTTAATTTAATTCTATATCATTATACACTCGCTAAAGTTTTTTAATCAGAGAATGTAACACAATGTAACCTAAAATATAATCCATTAAGTTTAATATTTTATAAACTTGAAAAGAAACACGCACAACATGTGTTCCACATAAAATAGAATTTTTTATTTGAGTTATGTACTAAGTGAATTTTATATATAAATTAACTTTGATAAAGTATATGATCTTGAATTTATAAAAAAAAAATGTAATTAAATTATACAAAAAGGTGGAAAAAAAATTTATAGACCTAAAAGCCAACATTTAAAAAATGTAACTTTTTAGCACGTCACTTGCAAATTATTTCCAACTTTTGGTTATTTGCAATGCGATGCAATGTGTGGAATTTAAAACTGCGATATTTTATATTTCATTTAATTTTATGTTTTACATATTTAACTTTTTAAAACATACACGAATTCTGTTTTATTTTTTCGGTTGTAAAATTGGGTGGAATAATTTTAATTTACAAGTGGCGTTCTACCCTCACCAGAGTGACGGAAGCGTTGAAATGCCACATACTGCATTTGTGATCCTAAGGCAAAATATTTATATTGTAAATATTATGTGAGTGCTCTTTTATATAAAGTAATGTTTCATTAAAATTAAGCATGTGTAAATTATTTATATTTACTTCAACATTTTTTATAATAACTTTTTAGCGTATTTACATTCGAATTAAAAATTCTTGAACTTATTTAAAATTACTATACTTAAATCCGGTTGAAAAGTTTGTTATTATTATAATTGAAAGAGAGCTTTAGTTTTGTAGTTATAAAATTTTAATTACACCACTCTTTTTCCTTTTATATTGGAGACATAAATTAAATAATAATTCTTATAATAAATAATAATTTTAACTACGCTTAAGAAGAGCCTAGATCTATTTTGAAATGAAATTAAATAGTAGACAAACATCAGAATTTATTGAAAATCGAACAGGAATAATATTTGTAGTAGCATTCAATAAACAGTTTAAGTTAAAATCAAGAAATAAATAACAGGATATTTTAGCATCATGAAATTAGATAGCCTAAGTTTATTCACAATCTAACAGCAATAACCGTAAGTCTTATTGGTGGTATTTTAAGACAGTATTCAGTTGTCTTCAAAAAAAAGACAAAAGCATAAAAAAAAAGACAGCATAATAGAACTAGATAGTAGAGCAACATCTAAATCTATAAATTAATTAATTAAAATTAATTAAATAAAATAAATTTTATTTTATTTTTTACTATATATAATTATAATTTATCTATTTAAGCAAGATAGATTACCACACTTACTTACTAAACGCCTATTCATAATAACTTGTTTTTATTTTTAAAAGAAAAGTGATTGTCAGATATGAATATATAAAATATTATTACTGATTACTAGTTACTTTAAGTATTCGTATATAAATTTATATGCACAAATATCTCGAATATACTCGAATTTGAACATATGGTTTGAACACTTCAGCCAATCTGTTAGAGCTACTTGATGTTCAATATTCTCTGACAGCTTTTTTGCGCAGTATTTTATTTTTTTTTTTATATTAATGCATAAAATAGCAAGTTTGATTATTGTCAGATATGAATATATCTAATTTCTTAATAGAAACTATTATTTTTAATAGGAAGATTTTCGAACGGTAGTGAATTGTGTCCTCGAGGCGGACACCATTTTAATTAATGGAATTTTTGGCTGACGAATATAGCTATTTCGAGTATTGCCAAACACACAACGTCATTGGCTTTTTTTTGGAAATATTTCTTATACATAATTATTCGTAAATAATTTTTTTAACACTAACAGTAAAAGGCTTGAACTTGTACCCTGCCAAATTTGAAGATCAGAGTTACTGCTTCGAAAAACCTCTTTGCAATAGCAAATCCTAGAGTACAATTTGATGTTCAAACATTTTCGAGTATGCTTCAACAGAACTTGAAACAACAAAATACTCGAAGCTTAGACCAGCTGAAATAGTATTTAAAGTTCAATTGGGTACATTTTGTTTTGATTTTAAAAAATCATTTGAATGAAGCGGCAACTACAATTAATATTATGGATGCCAACTAACTTACAAGTTAAGATGCTGTTTTATTCACAATTTTATAAAGATGAAGGAAATCAAAAATAACAATTTTTATTTATGAGTATATAATTTATAAATAAAAATGATTTTTTTTTATAACTATAGATATCTGACTTATAATATGTACAAATTTATGTATGTATTAAAAATTATTTTGTTATCAGAAGGAACTTAATACAAAAAATTTATTTTAAATCCTAAATTCTATCATTTAACTATTATATTTATAAAATATAAACGGAAAGCAAAATCTATGTATTATGACCTCTTCAAATTGCTATTCTGTAGGGATTGTGTAGGGATGATCAAATATAAAAGACAGTTCTGATATTCTTAAGAGAGTTTCATACTGTCAAGCGTGTGCATCACTTGAAAATAAATATCTTTTATTGTTGAAGTGTTTAAAGTTAAGAAATACCGTAGGACTGACATGATGGCGTTTTGACGAAACTGACATGACAGGAAGCATGGCAAC
>NC_051846.1:184515048-184554516 GCF_002237135.1 Teleopsis dalmanni | reverse complement strand
TGCATTTTATTATTAAATAAATTAAATAAAGTTAACAAATTATGTGAATTTAAAATTTATAACATATTTACAAAAAAACTCATCCTGAATGGTGTCAAGTTACTGCCAATCAATCCGAAAAGAAATAGTTATCCCTGGAACCCTCGGCATGGGATTTTGTATAAATTATTACAGATTGTATTAGTTCTGGCCCTTTGTGCTGTTGATAATGTTTTAATATTTCCTTCGATTTTTGTAATTGTATATAAAATATTTATTGTGCACTTGACTTAACACCACCGATTGTCATTATTTCACATATTTTGAGATCAATTCAAAATGTTGTCGTTAAGTGAATGCGGGATGGATTTCGTGGTAAGTTCTGTAAGTTTTTAAATAATTGTACATATGTATTATATAAATTTATTTAATTTAATTCGATCTATCTTTAAAATTCATGATGTCAGTAATCTATTTTTGGTTCAGTGCTTAGTTGTACATTCCATATGATGTGCCCATAGTGTTGCCTTTTTTTAATATATTTCACATGTTGAAGTTTAGCGTTTATTTTGAATATAGTCGATGCTTACAACTACTTTTACATCCATCTACTTTTTTAATGATAAAACTGTTTGACTTCATCAAATTTAATTCACCTTAACGTTCTTACTTTTGGGCACAATCACTCAGTACAAGCTTAACTAAGCTTATTTTAAAATAATATTAGTTGAAAAAATTTTTTATATATTCAAGATTGTTGGTAATTGAAGAAATATATTTAAGTACGGATTCTTATCATCTAAAATAATGTGTATTTGCATTTCATAATTACTACGAATATTAGACCTTAGGTACACAGGCTACGTAGAATTCATTTCCATGTGTCACTGTTGCACCTAGTACATTGTGCTTGTCCAGGCTTATGAGGTGTACAAGGTATTTCGTTTGCCAATCTTGCCAGTATTTCTTTTTCTCAGCGAAATTATATTCTTGTGAATACATTGGAGCTTTATCGTTTCTATAATCGCTAATCATTTTGGATATTCTCCAGAATGATATGAATTCCGTGTTGCTTATAAGAACAAGTTGGGCATTGTCTTCAGTAATGATAATAGACGTTATGTCAGTGCTGTGTAAACGTAGTATTCCTACAATGCTTGTGTCCTGTATGTCCCATATCAGCGTAGTACGGTCCTTTCCGCTGGAAACTAAATATCGTCCGCAAGCCGAAAATTTTACACGAACTGCACCGGCTTGGTGCCCTTTAAATATGCGCATTTTGTTGCCATATATGACGTTCCATATTATAACGGTTCCGTTGCTGGCGGCACTAGCTACGTAGTTATTATTAGGATGTACGTCAATGTCATAAACTTCTAATTGATCATTTTCAAGAATGTGCATTACGTTCTGGCCTTCAACCCATATGTGGACTGTTTTGTCATAACTGCATGATGCTATGAACTTATAATGCGATGGGAAACATACTCGCGAAACTGCAGACGAGTGTCCATTGTAAACTCGCAAACAAGTAAATAGTTCCATTGACCATACACGAATAGTTAAGTCATCTGCGCTGGAAACTAATACGTTATTAAATGGCGCAAATTCTAAATTTCGAACAATTCCAGTATGACCATCTAGCACCGCTTTTGATCTATTTTCAATATTTAACTGCTGCCGAATGAAGGTCATGTTACTTTGTTGTTCATCAATAAACTTTTCCACATCAACCAGCACAAAGATACGGTGCTGAACTGCAACGCCTAACATTGTTGCATCCTGAGAATAAGAAGCACAACTTACCATTCCAGCGTTACACTCGACGATGAACATGCGAATATCAGGAATTGCGTTCTGATTAAGCAGTTTTCTGGTTTGATAACGGTGGAATTGATCGTCTTTAACCGATTTCATATAGTCAGCCAGTGTAGGAGGTACATGACTTATCAACGGTGCGTAAGCTAAAAGTTCAGTGAAAGCCGTAGTACGCATTCCGATGTCTCTATACAATTTCAACGAGTTGTAGAGACAACCAGCAAGAAGACCATGCTTGATAACTTGCGAATTTATAACATTAATCAATTGTTGATCAGACACTTCGTCGTCCACTACATCGCTCATCTGAAAATAAATATTAAGAATAAGTCCTGATCTATATGCGAGCCTCTATTATAGTTATAGAATCGCACTATATGCAACAAATCATAAAAAGTGAAAATATTAAAGAAATTTTTCACGATTTTGATAACTTTGAAGTATTCAGCGAACAGTTGATAAGGCGTATGTGCTTTAAGGGCTCTTGTTTTTGAAATCAAAATTACACACTATTTCTATAAACTTTTTGCTTTTATATGAAGAGCCAGATTGGCATTCATTTAATTAGTTAATAATTGCATCTTACCTTAGCTTCGGAGCAATTATCAGACATTTTCGATAATAAATTAAAATTGGAAAAGACAATTTTATGAACACTTGACTCAATCAGAATAGACTCCGTGCGCGGATTTGAATGTAAAGAACGGAGTTGCCAGCTTTTTGTTTCTCTATTTAAAAATTTAAAGCATTTGCAAACTTACAACATTGCCATATTGATAATAAAAATATTTAAGAATGTGAGAAACTTTAATTTATGCGATTTCGTTTACACCATCCCTAAACCATGAGACTTTATGTTCTAAATTCTTCATATTAATCAACAAATACTAAATATTGTGCTGGAAACGGAATGAACACGAAGAAATAATAATTTCTCCAATTATTCTTTTATGTACAAAGGAATTAAGAAATGGAGAAAAGAAAACTAATTTAAAAAAATATAAATTAAACTAAAAAATATATTTATATCTTGGCTTTTGTGGACGGAGAAAGTCTTCGCGATCTAAAAGAGCCAACTGTTTCATTTTATTTTATTTGCACTGAAGTAAAGAAATCTCTTTTTAACACAATTGACAATGAATAAACGCATTCTAACATTCAAGATGTTTCCATATAATAATTTGTAAGTTTGATGTTGAGGATAAAATATATAGTGCCCAACTTTTTTGTCTTGACTTTAAAATATTTGATTATGATTTCTATTAAGACATAAAAATAATGCATATATAGAATTGAGTATCTATATCAAACGAGACATATAATTCGAACAGTCATTAAATGACATTGGCCTGGTCTAGATAAACTGTTGTTAAACAACTAATCACTGCAACACCAAGACCGTGGTTGATATATAACATCGATGGTAGTCATGTCTAATTATTATGTTTTTTTGAATACACGCCAAGCACACATTTAACTGCCAATGATAAGTGTTTTGTCTATATAGTTCAATTTATAAAAGATAAAGTAAAAATAAATTATAGTATATTATAGACATTATTTTAGGTTCCTGTTAAGTGACTGTAATTAACATATTTTTTATGTTAATGCATTGCAAAATAAATTCTCTTTAAAGTAAAATATGAAACACGATGGCATCCTTCAGGAAAATATCGACTACTTTGCTTTAGTATTTATGTGTAACTTAAAAGTGTTGCCCATTAATTATTTATTAGGGATATTCACTCTCTCTTGCAAGGAGCACAAAATGCAATAATGCTATACGAAAACTGTAAGACTGAGAGAACACCTCTGCTGTAAATTTGCATCATCAAAATGAATCAGCTGTTTTTGCAGTCGTCTCACATTTAGGAAAGAAAAATAGAAGTATAACAAAGCCGCGAATAAGTGAAATACAAAAATGTGTAGAGATTTTAATTGAAAATAGGGCTTTTAATATTCTGAATGAAGGTATTTATGGTATATATAACATATAAACTCTACTTCCTCCTGCAGAAATTCTATTATTTGGAGCACTACCCGCTCCGTCCACTTCTTGTGCGTCTGCAACCCTTTCTTTGCAGTTGCTGGTGCTCCGTCTTCCACTTTTACCTGATATATCTGAAATAATTAGGAAATTTTAAATAACCAAAAGTTGTATAATATATGAACAAATTTACCTTTCGCCACCAAACTTAAGTATAAAACTGAGAAGCAACAAATGTCAAAACAGCTGATTTCTGCCATTTCTGTTTTGTTGCAAGCAAATGTTTTGTTCATAGGTTTTAGTATAGGAAGATTGCAAACAATTGCACGAAACTTTGTGCGTGTATTTTGTTGTTGTTAATTGCATGCTCGTACAATTTGTGCATTTCGTGCACCTTGCAATGAATTTGCAAGAGAGAGTGAATACCCTCATTGTATTTTTTATTTTTTCACCGAACTTTATGTCGGTTTTATGTTTTAGATTGCTGTAAATGATATTAAACTATTTTATATTTAATATTAAAAATATGTAAAGTAATAAATTTTTTATTTCCAAGAGATTTCGGTGTTAATATTCCAGTATTATTTGAATTGCTGAAGTTACTTGTTACAATATTATTTTATTTCATGCATATATTTATTTTCTACGTGCGAACTTTATACTGAATATTTAAAAGTAGTTCTATCTCACTCAGACGTGTATGCGAGTATGAAACACTACTTGTTCCGTTTTCACTACAATAGTTTCTTTCTGTGACAGTCTGCGCATATATTAAAAGCATACGAAAAAACAACACTAGAATGCGCATGGAAGAGTACGAACGAAATAGATGAAGAAGAAGGAAATACAGATGGATATTCAAATATTGAATTATATATATTAGGTTACTTACTAAACTAAGAAAGTTTTGAAAGAGGGCAGACTGTAATAAAAATACTTTATTTATACCCGCTCTTCTATCTACTGAAGTTTCTATAACCTTAAATTAGAACAATTTGAATTTAGCCGAGTTTTTAGTTATTTTTTTATTATATATTTCTGACCAATACTTTTTTGATCAATTTGACCAGGTACACAAAGTCTAGTCATTGTTATCAAACTTAAGCCGATATTTTTCTCTTCTCTCCTTTTTAGTTTCTTAATTTATAATAATAAATAATAACAATTAATAACAATTTCAAATTTGATGTAGCCATGACTCTCTATAATCTTTGCCGCTAATTTAGCTTGCGACTTTACCAAAAGCCTAGATGATAACTACTAAAGAAAGCAAAAACTGCTTTCGTAAGCAATACCGAAGAGAAGGATCAGTGCAATCATAAAGCCAGAGTATGATCTATGTTTGAAAACCCCATCTAAAACTCACAGCTGATTCATAGCAGTAAGTAGCAAAGGTTACTTTAGGGATCCTTTCAGCTAAGTTTATAGTCAAGAATGAGAACCAGATATTCGACATTCATATTTAATCTTAGCGAACTTTGATAAAGGAGGAGGAATTTTTAACTTCATAGTATTAAACTCTCGAGAACCTAAATTCCAAATATAAAACAAATATATATTGAATAGAATATTTATAATATTTGATAAATGAATATTGGATATTCTGATTATTGTAATTTGTTTTTTATTGAAATGTATGTAGCAATAAATTTATAAATGGTTTACAGAGTAATAAATTACATTCGTTTCAAATTATTAATTTCAAAACTGGGCTTTTAAAATCAATTCAAATAACAAATTTTATAACTGTAATTGAAGTTTTTGTAAATGTCTGAGATAATCTATGGCGCAAGTTTAATAGTGGGCGCAACCAGCAGTACTTTATAATTTATAATTCTAATATTAGTCATTGTTATATCTTCGCTCGTAAGATGGATGCCTGTAGTTACTACGCTCAGAATGTTGGTAATGGCGATAGAAAGTAAGTTCACTGCAAGAATAAGAAAATTCACTTTAAGTTGTCATTTAATCCTAAACTCAATTTGCAAATTTTACCGTCGATCACGACCCATGTAAATTCCAGGCGTTGATTTATGAGGTTGCTTAGTAATACTAAATGCCACTCTAACTTTCCTTCTATGTATTATAAGATTCGAAGACGACCTAACAGCTTTTTCGGCATCGAACAGGCGCTTAAAATAAATAAATGCAAAGCCCCGCGAGTGGCCGGTCTAAAAAAACACAGAAATAATTAAAAAATCAAACTCTTGAGGTATTTGTAAAGTATCACCGTTCCATCTTTTACTAAATATATGTCGTCGATTGGCCCGAACTTCGAAAAAATTGATTCAAGACATGCAGCACCAGTAGTGACAGACAACCCAAAAATACCCACACAGGAACACGGCTCCGGGTGAAGCTATATGTAGAAATAATATACGTACACTTTTATACAAAAGTTTACTTCAAGGTTAAGTTTTGCTTACCCTTGCCCTTTCCTGCTCAAGATTACTAGGAGAATGGAAGTAACGGTGCTCACGGCGATAACCCGGTGATGGTGAATATCTTCTTCGTTCTCTAGAGTAAGATGGTGAACGCCAGCGCATGCGAGTGTAAGATCTAGAGCGATAGCGAACACGGGAACAAGAACGAGATCTATACGAACCCGGTGAGTTGGAACGAGAGACGTTACGACTGTATCGCGTGATATAACGTGCACGCTTATTGTCAGTAGAGAATGGCGATGAAAAACGACGATATCCGCCACTAGAAGGAAAAAAAATATTTATTTATTATCATAAAGCTGAGACTGTTAGCTTAATGGAGTAATAATCGCATTCCAAAGAACTTTGCGATTACTGACACTTCCAAAATTTCATCTGTCAAGTATCTTAGAACACTTAATGCCATGTTTTTTTATAATAATTTGATGCAAAATATTAAAGCTGTCAACATTGATTTCTTAAATTTGTTCTTTAGAATTGTACTGAAAATTGATTTTTATTCCTAATATTTTAAATGGTCAGAGTACAATTAAAGGTAATTTATCTTCAAGTTTCTTGAAATATAATGCTTTCTGTTGGCAAATTTAAAATAATTACAACAATTAATCTCACACTGAAATTATTTTAATTTTTTAGTTCAAATAAAAAATTAAATCTTGAACTCGAAAGAGAATAAAAATGTGTCTTACTTGGCGTCATGCCTACGTTCTTTTGAAACTGCACTTCGGCTTGATTGCGGTTCATAAAATCCTTCAGTTTCCATTCTGTAATACACAAAAAAAAAAGAATATAAAGCACTTATTTACAATAGGAATAAAAACAAAAAAATAGGTTTACAAAAATATGTGCATTTAATACTCGTATTAAAATTCAACTAACCTTCAAGTTTTGAACTATACCTATATGTATATTTTCTAGTACAAAATTGTGAATTTTTACTAGTAAAAGATAGTCAAAATCCGTTTAATCTGAAAGATACATTTAATGTTAATATAAATATATTTTCACATTTACACATTTTAATTTTACTAGAGATTTGCACTACGCAGATCAGTGGCTAGTAAGGCTAGTATTTACGTTAGCATTCTTACCTTATGTCAAGAGGTTTAGTAGCTATGTTTTTTAAATCTAACTTATTCAGTCAGTATATTAGCAAATTATTATAAAACTAAGAAGCGAAGAAGAAAAGTTAAATAAATTGTTTAATTGGAAAATTTTCTTTTTGGAATAAAGAAACAAACACAAAATTGATAAAATTTTTAGTGAATAAATTTGAGTTATATATTTTTAATCAATTCCATAACCTGCTAGTATTTTTAATAAATGTTCAATTAAACTTTATTGAAAATTAGAAACAAAATTTTTTACTTCCAATATTTTGACATAACTATAGACAAACGACTTATTCTTTGACATAACTAAAAAAAAATTTTCAAAAAATCATGCTCATTTTGGGAATGAGAAGCCAAAAAAGTAATACATATTGTGAAACCATTTAGCTTGATGTTTTTATATTAACTACTATTACTTATAAAATAGAAAAATAAATAATAATATAATGATAATGTAAAACTTCTTCGAGTTTCTGGCCAAAATGATAATTAGTCACTCTAACCTCAATCTGAAAGTTTGAGAAGGATCTAAAGAATCGTTCATATTTTCATTTTATTCATTTAAGATTGGCTTTTTTCCATCAAATATTTACTTTTAATTTAAAACATTACTTTATTAACGAATTAATAATATTACATTATATACAAGCTTCGTGAACACTCCGATTTATCTATAACTTAAATAATGCATATGTAATCTGGAAGATATACTCGCAACTACAACAAATTCAAGGCAGCCATCTTATAAAACAAAAAACTAAAGGTCCAGTTATTTTTCTGAATATTGAATTTAAGGCAGCTAGTTTTTAATAGACTAAAAATCGTACTTATTTTCCAAACCAAAATTAATTAATAAATTAAAGTTAATTTTTAAAGTTTAATTGTCAAAAATTTAAAGATTTCTGTAGCAAAATTTTTTTTCATAACTTACCTAAGACACAACAAATTCACGAAATTCGATTTCTTATTTGAAAAACGTTTATATTGAATAAGAAGACACGGTTCAAACGAATTTTTGCTGTCTTACACGGACGTTATGGCGTTGTACACGACGTGTTACCGAATAGGAATGATGCTCAGCTCGGTATTTATTACGTTAGTTGCTGTGTTTTTCTCAGGGTTGCTGTGAAATATGTACACAGTTGCTATTATGTGAAAGGTAAGGTTAGGGCAATTAATTGCCATGACCGTGGTATTCTTTGGTGGTAAATAATGAGATAGTTAAAAACAAATTTCTAAACTCTGTAATTAGGTATAGGCGTTTTCGGTGAATCGCAAGTGTGGTAAAAAACAATATGTTGCTGCCCTATACTGACCGAAATGTATGCAAAACAACAATAATATTTTCTCTATTTAGGCCAGTAGTTGTGTACTGGTCACACATTTTGGCCAGTGAAGATATAAATTATTCATTTAATTAATTATTAATTAATTATTTATACAATATGTGATTTGCTTGCATTATGTGCACATATGCAAGATTTGTCAAATCTCGCTTAGGGAATATAGGCCAGCATGCAAAATTTGTGAGCCACCATAAACGCCTTATATATCTACTATTATACTTTTGTATTATCATAGGCTTCTGACTTTGATAAAAATTATTTAAGTTATATGGCGTTTACACTGGCCCAAAATGACTCATTTCAAATAAGTCATTTGAAAGTGTTTACATTCGTTGTAATTGATTTGTTCTCATTTCAAATAGCTGATTTGTCAAAATGCCTCTTGGTATGATTTTTGACCTGTGCCAAAAAAATGTTGAATTAAGATAAAATATACTTTCACACATTACAAACTTAAAACTTATTTTTAGCTTGGTTTAAGTACTTTTAAGTGGTAGTTCCAAAATGAGATGCATCGTTTTAAAGGAAATGCAACAACCAAATATTTGTTTACCTTTTTTTTGTGAATATGTCAAAAACAGCTTTCTCGAACTGTCAAAATGCAATAAAAAGCTTTTATTTAGAATATATCAACGTATTCATTTGCATTTGGAACATATTTGGAACTCATTCTGACCTCATTTATACAGAATGAGATCCAATGGATCTAATTTGCGCTTGAGATTTTGTATGCAAAAATGAGTCATTTCTTTCTCATTTTTGATTTTTGACTAAAATGAGCTATTTGAGACCTAAATGCCATATTATGATTTTTCATATTATGATTTTTCATAATATGGCATTTTTCTACTGAAAAATTAACTGTTAAAAAATTTTAAAACACCGAATCTGTTAAATATCAGATTTCGTAAGAATTTAAAACGATAATGCATAATTTTTTTAATAACTATTTCATACAGCAGAATTATTTATATAAACATATGTACTTAAAATTTAAAAAGACTCAAGACAGAATTTCTAATTTATTTCTTATTATATAAAAAAATAATTGGAGTATTCAAGATTTTTGCGCATCGTTGAATGTGCATCACGCTTATTTGTAAATTCGTGAATTCATTTTTGGGATATATGTCTAACATACTTAGAACAGCTGATTTTGGTTTTTGTATTTATTAACTTATAAAATATAACTCAGATTCGATATGCATAATTTTAACGATGCCAAAAAGCATAAAAAGCAGAACTAATGGATAATATAGATTTGCACATTTATATGTCATATAGATACAAACATATAGACGTATAGATACAAAGTCAAAAAATTGTCAACAAAACTTGACAGTTTCGCTAGAATATTACCCAGCGAACACTAAAAAAAAGTAGTATCATTCACAATAAAGTCTTGAGAATCACATATGCAAGAGATTATTGGTGTTGAAAATATGATCATGCATATTACCTTAGAAATCAATTGCAGAATCATAAGAAAGAGAATTGTTTTTGTAAAATCAAATAATTTTGCACAATTATTTTGAATACACAAAATATACTTTTGTCTGCATCAACCATTTCTTCATTTTGACTGTGAGTTCACAAGAGGAACCACCAAACATATAAAGGGAGCTTAATTTTGCTTCCTTAAAAATAAAACGCGAGACTTATATTTGCTATTCAAAAATAAGTTGCATACAAAGCGTTTTATTTTTGCCTTCAAAAAATAATAGTTATTATTTATAGTTATAGGAATTTTGCAATTTTTTCATTTTGCATTTTAAAACAAACAGAAAATGGATGACTTATTTTTGCAAGGGAAAGTAAAAGGCAAGTAACAATAATTATTTTTGGAAACTATAATTTTAATAATAAAAAAAAAAATAAAACAAGTGATCCTTTTATTTCATTTTATTTTATTTTATTTTATTTTAACGTTTATCAGCGAGCGTAAATAACTTGCATTAGTAAAAATTAATAAAATCATCATAAACTTTTGATGTTTGTTGTTGTTTGAATACAATATCTTGAACAAAAAATTTTTACAATATAAATATAAATGGATTCAATCTTATTTAAAAATAAAAATATTGGGTTTCTATCACATATATAAATATTAATATTTATAGTATTTAAACTTTATTTACATTTTATATTAACTGAAATTTTAAAAATTCATTTTTGAAAAATAAATGTGGAAAAAATATTTTTCAATATTTAAATTAAATATATTTTTAAACTTTTATTTATTATTTTTGGATTATTTTAATACATTTGTGTGATTTAATAGGCCATACGCTTTTATTCTCCGTATTGCCTTTGCTCATACGAGTCCTGGCCCAGTATGTTGGACTGTGCATGTGCTTGGCTCAATTTATTTGTTTTCGCTCATAAAAATATGAATTCATTACACTACAAAAATGTAAAATTGCATCTGGTTTTTGCCAACCGCAGAATTTGTTGTGCATATGCATTCATGCAGCACAAAAACTGCATCACACCGTGAAAATAATAGGCGACTCTTCCTTCCGTCATATATCCGCGCATGTTTTCCCAGCTGATTTATTGCATTTCTAAGCACGCAGCGTACAGATGCAGATGCCACTAAAAATTCGCAACAAATTTCCGGAAATGCATTTATTTTGAAACCATTTTACGGAAGAATAATTTGAATGTTGGTGGATGCGAGTGAAAATGTTCAACATGTTGGTGACAGCTATAATAATGATGACGACTATGTGACGGGTGTAAAATTACTTAAAAAAAGTTATTTCATATCATATGTGTAAACTAAGTTGCTTCACTCATTCAGCTTTAAAATATGATTTCGCATATATTTTTTTTTTTTTTGTGATTTCAACCTTAATTAATAAATAATAGAAAATAATGTTGTAGAATTAAAGAAGCCAATAATACAACAGCCGTTACAGATAACTTATCGGTATTTGGTCGCTTCGTTAAAATTTGGTCCATATATCGAGAGTCGGAAATTTCTTTAAATAATATTTATTACCCACCTGACCACATAACAGACTAAAAGACTTCTTTTCCTTGATTGCTTTAAGTTATAGCTAATATTATTCTTCTATCCAACTGGAGCATATTTGGTCCATATTTGGAGACTTAAAATTCCTCCAAATAATTTTTGTTGCCCACCTGAGTATATAACAGACTAAAAGACTGGTACAATGCATCTTTTCCTGGGTTAAGATGTATAAGATGTATCAGGAGAATAGGTTTTTTTTAATCCCAACTTTTTCAGTACGAGATTCTTAGAATTAAAAAACTGATGTATAATTGAAAAGTTTTCCATTTTTAGATTTTTTAATTGCTTATGAATATTATAAATACTGAATAAAATATAAAATATCTGTGGGTCACTTTTGACAAACGGTTCAATTGGCTTGAACATTTGAAATACAAATGGAATAGCTGGTCTAAGATTCTACATATATTAAAGGCGCTATTTAATAATTATCACTTCAACTTTAAAAACAGAAAGTTACTTTATACGCAAGTAATTAGACCAGCACTACTGTACGGATGTGTTACATTTAGCAAATCTTCAAATACTACCTTAAAGCAATTACAGATAGCACAAAACCTGGCTTTAAGAAGACTGTTTAAGATTCCGTGGTATATTAGATCAACAGACATAAATAGAGATCTTAGGATTGACTCAGTAAAAAAATCTATCAGAGATAGAGCTCTAAAATTATTCACTAAAGTTGATACGCTACGTAACCCCGCCCTAACAATCCTCAAGTCTACTTCTGGACTCTCAAGAAGATATGCTGATTTAAGGTCCATCATCAACTAAAAGACAAATAAATGGTATGACTTCTTAGTCTAGTTAAAGCCTAGTGTGGGGTAGTGATAGCCCCCCAGCCATTATAGAGTAAAAGTGCATAATAGCACTAACTCAAGAACAAGAAGAAGAAGAAAAAGAATACTAATAATTTTTGGAAGTTAGAAGAAATTGTATTTAGATGTATATATGGACAGTCTGGCAAGTCTGTCCAGATCTTATCCTTTCCATTTACTCAGAAATTATTTAATTGTATCTCTTTTTCTACCTCTCCATATTTCTGTAATTTTTATTGAGTGATATTAAATTTTTCGGTATAAATAACCACCTCACACTTTGAATTCTTGGTTTGGGTATTGATTGATATCAGTTAAAGCATAGTAGTAAGAACGACAGTGAATTACGCGAAATTCCAGAAACTTTCTGCAATTAATTTCGAACTAATTTTATTTCCAAAACTAAATAAATAACTTTTAATTTGAACTTTTATTTGATGTTTTTTGTTCCATAACCCTAAAGATATAAGTTACCAATCTCATTGGTACTCATTATTTTGCTTTTTTAAAAAAGCTGCCCTTATGTGGGATAAGGACTCTCTTTTCATTGTGAAATATTATTTCGCACACATATTTAGGAAATGCAACAGCCTCATATACCCTTTGGTTATGCCCATGATTAGAACAATCTTATTGAACTTACTTTAGTCTTTCATTGTTGTTGGATGACAATATATTGAATATGTGGTCTCATCAACCATAACCTCAATTACGAATTATAATTGCCCTAATAATTAGTAGTTGAATTTTTCAATTATAATTACACTTGTAATTTAGCAACTCAATTACCAATTATGATTAATTGTAATTAGTAATTGAGAGTATTCTAATTATAAAACTAATCATTACTGCACAGCTCTGCCAGTAATAATATAAAATTTCAAATAGATTGCGATTTTCTTTAATTTTTTCTAATAGTTTTAGTTTAGTTTTCCAGTATCTTTCTATTGTTTCAAAGCTCGCAATGAATGAATGTTTTTGTGTCCAATTTATTCAGATTCATTTAAAACGAATAAAGATGGGTTGGTGGAGATGCGCTAGTGCTGCAATATTTGAAGTTTAATATTTCATTGGCAATATTTTCCAATCGTTTATTTGCATCTGCATTTAACAAACAATGCATTTCGGGCATTTTGTGTATGTTTTACCTTTCGCGCCCCTGTGAAATGTTTCATTTAATAGAACGAAGCATTTTCCCAGTATTTTTTCGCCACCAAAAACGCTTAAGGCCGCTTTTGAGTAGCAGCTTTAGTGCATTGACATCAGCAAAACGTAATTTTATCTCGAATTTGTGGCAGATCGATCGAAATGTTGCAGGCGATGTGCTTGCAACTCAAATTTCTACTGCTCGATATTAAAATTGTTGAACTAAACCGGATCATTTTAAAAAGGAAACAAAAAAAAAATTATCGCTTTTATTTGATAGTGTTTTGTATCTTTTAATTGTTGTTTTTTTAACAAATGTAATTCAAGCATCAAACAATACTCGTTATATTTTTTTTGGAATGAAGTTTTCTTATAAAAAAATATTATATATTTAAATTATGTTTAACGAGTTGAGTTTATTGTATTTGATATCTACTCACAAAACTTCTTTCGCATATCGAAAAATTGAAGCCAACACATTTTTTCCAATTTCTGGATACAGACTTTGACCGAAGCCGAAAATGAGGATTCCATTAGCTTCTCATTTTGCAACTATATCATAGCAGTAGAACAAAGTCTCATCTGTGGAATTAAAACGATACATAATATCCTTTATGAATGATTCCAGGTTTTTTTTGTTCTTAATATCATTTTTTAAAATCCAATGCTTCATATAAAAAATTGCTCACTGTGTTCAAACCAAAGTTCAGAGCTTCTCGGTAATCGATCTTAATGAATCGAATCATAATCTGAGTTTTAAAATATTCTATTTTTGATGTTAATGGATTTTTCTCAACTTGATCATTTTTAAGGTTTGTTGTCCTTCTCACTTACAATTTTTTTAAGTGTTTCACCAAAGAAGTCGATAGTAAGTAAAATATATAAAAATTAGTTATTTTCATAATTCGACCTAAACCCGTTCTTATCTTTTATTTAGTAATAGTAAAAAAAATTATAATGTATTTTATTTCAAATGATGTAAATAATAACATAAATTTTCCACAATTCGTCTAGACCAGGACTGTCCAAAGCATGACCCACGGACCACATGCGGCTCGTAATCACACAAATTTTCTTTTTGTGTACTGGCAAAAGTACATAATTTTATTTTTATGGTGTTCCAATAAATAAATTTAAATTGATAAATTAAAAAAACTAAATTTAACATTATAATCGCATTTTTATTTTTGCCGAATTTGTATTGGTTTCTGCTGCCCCCAATTTATACAGTGATTTGTATTAGCCCGCGATCCCATCTGATGTATTCACGGATGCACTCTAAGGTTTGTCTGAAATATTTTCTATTGCCTGCATTTTATAATAAAAATTGAGAAAAAAATGAGATCTGACAAAAAATTTAACGAAGTGTGACTTCAAAAGCTCTGCAACTAAGTTATCTTTATTTAAATTAGTTAAGAAATTTATGCAAAAGTTAAATGGAAATTTTAAAAATCTTAAAAAAATTATTTAATTTTTTTTTTCACTATTCGCACGTTTCCTTCAAGACGTGCGAAATAATTTTGTAACCAAATTTCCAAAACTTTCTAAAATCTTTTATGTAAAAGGAAAATGTCACAAAAGGTTCGTAGTTTAAAATCAGTGGAAGAATCTTTTTTATAGTTCACAATTGTTTATACGGAGTCTTACTTGCTTTAGCTACTCCTGAAGAATACAAATATTACAGGGTAGCAGGCAAAGTTTTTGAAATATTTGCAGTTAAACTGCTTAGCTGCAGTTTAAGTGCAACTGCAGATATGCAAAAGTGTCCTTAATGAGTAAGAAATTTAAATTTAAAAATAAATAAATATAAACAAAATCAAAAAGGAACAAAATTATGAGTATAAGACTAAATAGATTTAGAACCAGTAACAGTGACTTGTTATTGCTATTATAAATATATGTCTTTAAAAATTGGTCCATTGTTTGATGGGTCCAACATATTTTGATTTTGGTTTTAGGATAACCCAATGATTATAATACATATATCGTCAAATTAGGCTGCATTCCGATTTTTATTCTAATGGGAATTAAGTTCCAGTAATCTTGAAATTGAATATCTTGAATAATAATTGTGTTGAATATCTAATTCTCTTAATTGCTGAACAGACATAAGACGTAACAAATAATATCTATTGAACTCTATCGAATACCAGGTCTTCCTATTGAATCGGAGTAAACTGCTATAAAGGCTTATATATAAGAAATTCTTTTTATTTTTCTTCTCTAGTTTATACCGTTTGGTACTCGTAGTTTGCAATCCTTTATCACATATCACTTTTAATAGTATTCTTCAATGTTAACTAAGCCTCTTTTCATCTCATTCATATATAAAACTACGTTAAATAAATTGGGGTTATCTCTTCGTTTCCGCTATTCGTCTTTTGCTTATCTTCTGCTGCGCATGTGGTTTTAAATGGTGATTTTTAAGATTTTCAATGACCCACCTGTGCCCCTCTTTATATCTTTTATTTTTAACAAAAAATTAAATGGTTCTATGATTTTCTTATTACATGACCATGTAGGCACAATTGATTTTCTTGAGAATGTGGTCGTTCGACTTTGCTACTGGCTCAAATGAATTTGATCTATAATTCTTAATGCTATTTTTAAAAGTTACTGTATTGCATTTGATATCTGTAAACATTACGTTTATGTAGCTCATATTGAGTCTTATTCGATTTAGTGCATCTAGACACTTCTACTCTTTGATAGCTGGGGGTTGCTGCAGAGTCCTACCCTTCTCACTGACTAATTTATGTATTCCTCAAAAGTTTTGTGATTATTCGATGACTGAGCTAGGATTTGCGAACCACCCCGTGCTATCAGAAATTATTCTGTAATTAGATAATGCTAAGTACGGTAGTCTGCCGGTTTTCGTGAATAGCTTCAGGGCTCTGTGCCTTATGTATTTTTTGAGCGGGCCTATTCTAAGATCTCTTAGCATGTCATTTGTGCGAATGTACCAAGGTACTTTGAGGAGTTTTCGGAGAACCTGACTTTCATCTGTATAGTATTATAAAGGTTAACATAACCGATTCTATTATATGTAATAAGTGCTATTTTAGTAATCCTTAAAATTCATATGAACTATGATTAGCTTTAAAGTATTAAATCTATGCCTCTTTAGATACTTAAAAGCTTGTTATTATTCCTTGTTATTTTTTTAATTGAAAGAAATTTTGGCATATAAGACTATTAAATTAATGGAACCGAATTTTTTTTCCACATTTGGTTCGCAGCAAATCTCATTATGCTATTACAGAACGCGTTCCTCGTAATCCTTGATGACTTACAGCAAAATTTAAAACCAAAGCGTAAGTGAAAAAATAACTGATTTCAGCACCCGAAACAAAACTCGAAACAATGGCGTTGAACGAGGTGAAAATTGTCCTTGCGCTAATTGGTGCTGCTAATGAGCGCAAGTTTCCAGCATCACAACTGGAACAGCAAACAAAGGTGCTAAGTAATTACCAAAACGCTGAAGGTGAAATTTCGCTACAGGTGCTAGCGTTTAATTAGACTTAAAAAGTTAAATGAAATGCGAGCAGCAAAAGAAAACAAGTCCCTAAAATAGGCTTTCATCCGAATTTTTATAATACAAACAGTAGTAACCGAATATGCATGTTGCCATCTAAGATTTAGCAATGGAAATAATATGTTAGGGTGACATGCAAAAATATTAAAGGGAATCCTAAAAGAAAAAAATATTTTCTTTATTTTATATTTTGGAACACCTAATAAAAAACAATTATTTTTTAAATACGAAACTCTGGAGTGTGAATTTTATTATATCTAACAATGCTCTTTTGTAATAATATGAAGAATAAATGGGAAAATTATTATATTTAAGCCATAACATTTCTTAATAATTACAATTAATAGTAAATTAAATATAAACATTTATATATTAATATGTCTATATTATTTTTATATATTATTATTTTATTTTTGTTTATTATTATATTAATTTTTTTTTTTATTATTAAATTCTTGATTTTTATTTCAATTTCGTTATACAATTTTTTTTTTTTGTATAATGCGAGTATAACGCATCCAAAAGTGTTATTAAAAATGCATTAATTTTCATTCATGTTTAAAATCTAATTTAATGAGCTTTAAATCGTTTTTTTTTTAATTCTAATTATTAGTAAAGCGTTTAATTAAATTTTACACCTCTCAACTCTTTGAATTGCCAACAAAAAATTTTTAATTGTGTTTTTTTTCCATCTTTAATCCTATAATAACTTCAATTAATTTATACAACACCAAAGTTTATTAATTAAAAAATTACTCTGCAAGGTTTAACGCACACAAACCAAAGACGATTAAGGCCAAGGATTATGTTCTTAGCAGATACAATATTTATATCAATAACGCAATATTTATATCAATGTTTTTGTGAAACTCAACACTCCAACTGCGGACGCTCCGTTTTTATCTAAATTTAAATCTAAAATTTAAAGAAACAAATTTAAATAAGTGCACACAAAGATTAAATAATAAACGTACACTCTAGTTGTCGCGATCCGTGTCAGCAAAAGTGCGGTTTGTGTGTTTAAATTGCAAAATATATTTCTAAATTTTAAATTTTGGTTTTAATAAAAAACAAAAAAATCAAAACAAATTAATCAAAAGCAATAAAATTGCTGAAAGTTACTAATACTTTCAAAACAGCTGATAGAGACAGCATTTGTTTGTTTATTTTTTTAACGAAAGTTGCAATTTATAAAAGTGGCGTTGCCACAGTGTATATTTTTAATTCTTTTGTAAAAATTTAATATTCTATATATATACTATATAATCAGTGATCATCAAACTAAAAAATTTTATTCTTTTAATATTTAATTTTTTATGAACAATTGTAAAAGTAATATACGAAGACATTCACTAATAAGTGAAAATGGCCTAAATGGCTACATAACATTTAATGCAGAAGACATTAAAATAAACGATCAACCTATAAACAAAACTATAGGTAAATCGAATACCGAAATAAACATTAAAAAAACCGCTAGTGAGATTGCTATAGCAAATAAAATTAAATTAATTAGTAATAAAAATAATAATTTAAACAAAATTTCTCAAAACAGTACAAAAGATATAGTTCCATACGAAATTAACATGTCCACAAATACCAGCCACACTAATGACAAAAATAATGAAGCTCTTAATAAAAAAATGAGAGAATTAGAAGTCTTATGCGGCAAACTTCATCAAGAAATTATCCAACTCAAAAGTGAAAACCAAAAATTAAGGTCGCAACTTATTAACAATAATGTTCCGAAAGAGCAAACCACCATAACTTTCGAAACAGACGAGGAAGAGCTTGCTCGAGAAACCGACTGGATCGTTAAAAGAAATAATAAAAGAGCCTCAAAAAAGCGCAAAGCTACTACATCTCCAAGTGTGTCACCAACTCTCAACAATGTGACACAAAAGCATTCTAAAGAAACGGAAAAGACATCAACCCAGCTTCGTCCACCTCCAATTATGGTAACTGTTTCTGATAATTACAATCACATAAGAAAAATTATTACAAAGGAAAGCAAAAATAAATTTTTGTTGAAACTAATGAATAACGACTTATGTAAAATTAGCACTTTCGATGGTAACGATTATCGGGAAGTAACTCGAGCTCTAAATGAAGCAAATCTCTCATGGCACTCTTATGAACATAAACAGCTTAGACCAATAAGAGTTATAGCAAAAAACCTGCATCACTCATGCGACCCTACAGATATTGTTGGCGACCTTGCAAAAAAGGGATTTAAAATTGTCAGCGCAATTAATAAGCTACAATTTAAAACTAAGAAACCACTGGATATGTTCATATTATCCTTTGAGGCAGTAGAAGATACGAACAAAATCCATGAAATCAAAGAAATCTTAAATACGATAGTATCTATAGAAACAATAAAACCCTCTAAAATTATCCCGCAGTGCACCAAATGCCAATCTTTCAACCATACCAAAAACTACTGTCAAAAGCAGCCAAGGTGTGTGAAATGTGCAGGTAAGCATGAAACCATAAATTGTGAAAAACCCGATGATAGTCACCCAAAATGTTGCAACTGTGGGGAGCAACACCCAGCGTCATATCGCGGTTGTGTAGTCGCAAAAGAGCTTCAAAAATTAAGAGACCAAAAAACAAAAAAAGTTCCTGTCCCAGTTCAAACAGATAATATCGAAAGACCAATAATATACTCAAGTCGAAAAATCGCTAAAGTATCATATGCAGACGCTATTAAGTCAACAACCTCCGTAGCTCAAAAAATAAATATATCTGATGAATCACAAAATGTCCTCTCTGTTATTCTTGAAAAACTAATGGCAATAGAAAATCGCCTAGACAACTTAGAACAAAAACATAATTGTACATCTGTATGATTGCTCTTAAAATTATGGAATGGAACGCAAATGGTTTGCTTCAACACAAAAACGAATTAGAATTACTTCTGCTAACAGAAAATATAGATATATGCCTAATAAGCGAAACTCATTTTACAAAAGAAACGTATATCAATTTTAAAAACTATAATATTTATCATACTATTCATCCAAGCAATAATGCTAGAGGCGGAAGTGCCGTTATAATTAAATCCAACATTAAGCATTATCAAGATAATAAACTCTCTAATGAAGAGTTCCAGGCAACAACCGTTGCAGTTGAAGAGAGTGGTTCCAAAATACAAATAACGTCCATCTATAGTCCACCAAGACATAACGTAAAATATGAACAATACGTATATCTATTGAAATTACACAATCATAAAGCAATAATTGGTGGTGATTTTAACGCAAAAAATGTTCAATGGGGGTCAAGACTAAATACCACAAAGGGTAAGGAATTACTTAAAGCATGTCGGGCCACAGGTTTTGAAGTTCTCTCCACAGGCTCTCCAACATACTGGCCAACTGATAGAAATAAATTACCAGATGTCATTGATTTCTTTATTGTAAATAAAATTCAAAAAAGAGACATTGAAGTTAAAGCAGGACTTGACTTAAATTCTGATCATTCTCCAATATTGCTTACTTATGGATGTAATATTCTATCTACGATACCTAAACCGACACTAACAAACCGTCTAACAG
The DNA here is from genome assembly GCF_002237135.1 of Teleopsis dalmanni. Taxonomy (NCBI): domain Eukaryota; kingdom Metazoa; phylum Arthropoda; class Insecta; order Diptera; family Diopsidae; genus Teleopsis; species Teleopsis dalmanni. The sequence continues at coordinate 184,533,734 of NC_051846.1, read as the reverse complement.
ACTGGAATTATTTTAAGGCCCAGATAAATGAAAATATTGACCTATCCTGCAAAATAAGAAGTATAAATGACCTAGAGAGTGAAACGCATTGCTTTACAAGCTTGATTCAAACATCGGCATGGCGCAGTTCTCCACTGCAGAATAGTAAGCAATTTGATAAAATCTATCCGGTCGAAATTTTAAATCTAGTCTATAATAAAAGAAAACTACGTAAAAAATGGCAACAATCACGATTAATACAAGATAAAAGAAACCTTAATAATGCCACTCAAAAATTAAGAAGAGAAATCAGCAATTTTAAAAATGAAAATGTTAAGAAATATCTTACAAACTTGACATATGATAGCAAAACTAACTATTCTCTCTGGAAAGCTATGAAAAAATATAAAAGACCGATCACACATAATCCTCCATTAAAAAAAAATAATAATGAATGGGCGAAAAGCAATATTGAAAAGGCACATGTTTTGGCTGAATATTTAAGTAATACCTTCAATCAAGAAGAAACCCATCATATAGAGCCAAATAACAACATAGATGATGAAGCTATTTCGCGGATAAAAAATAAAGAAGTAACTGGGGAAATCAAAAAATTGAAATTAAAGAAATCACCAGGATATGACCTCATAACTAGTGAAGTGTTGAAAAAGCTACCTCCAAAAGGAGTAGCCAAACTTGCACAGATATTTAATGCGAGTATAAAATTAAATCATGTCCCTAGCTATTGGAAAGTTGCTGAAGTTGTGATGGTACTAAAACCAGATAAGGACCAACATTCTCCAACTTCATATAGACCAATCTCTCTCCTGCCAACCATAGGAAAACTGTTCGAAAAGCTTATCTGTAAAAGACTTGAAAAAGTAGTTTGTCAAAGAAATCTTATCCCAAATCATCAGTTTGGATTTCGGAAAAAACACTCAACAATCGAACAAGTACACAGAGTTACGCACGAAATAGAAAAGGCATTAGAAAACAAAGAAACTTGTTCAGCTGTGTTTCTGGATATATCAAAGGCTTTTGATGGGGTTTGGCACTCTGGCCTGATATATAAGTTAAACACTATCCTGCCACAGCAATATTGTAAACTACTGGAATCGTATATTGGCGAAAGGTACTATCGAGTTAAACTACTTGACGCGTATTCGAAATTATATCCTATAAATCGCGGGGTCCCTCAGGGGAGTATACTAGGCCCATTGCTGTACCTGCTGTACACATATGATTTGCCAGTGAATCCAAGATGTATTGTTGGAACTTTTGCAGATGACACGGTATTAATGGCTACAGGTCCAAACAACAAGGTGTCTACCACTAAGCTTCAAATCGCTCTTCAAGAAATTGAACAATGGACAAATAAATGGAAGCTGATAGTAAACAGTTCAAAATCTAATCATGTAGACTTTACTAACAAAAGAGAAAATCAAATTTCATTATTTCTAAATAGCGTAAAAATTCCAGTTGCAAATTCTGCGAAATATCTAGGTATGACTCTAGATGCCAAACTGGGATGGAAGGTACACGTCAAGAAAAAATTAAATGAGCTAAAAATAAGATACAAAAAGTTAACTTGGCTTATTGGAAGGAGATCTAAATTATCTCAGCAAAATAAGCTTATGATCTATAAACAAGTCTTCAAGCCGGTCTGGCTCTATGGCGTCCAAATCTGGGGTTGTGCGAAGAAACATATAATAGATATGATGCAAAGATTTCAAAACAAAGCAATCAGAGATGCAGTTAACGCTCCGTGGTACGTGCGAAATTCTGATCTACATCGAGACTTAAAAATACCTACTGTCAAACAAGAAATTCAGAAGGCTGCTAAAAAACATTATGACAGGCTGAGACAACACTTAAACAGCACCATTCCAGCGCTACTTTGTGATGTCACTCACAGACGCTTATGCCGCTTCAAACCTAATGACCTTTTGAGGCGTTTCAACCAGCAAGGAGATGACTAGTTCGTATCTATATGCTCACCCTAGATAGACTTAGATAAATTTACTTGCAATAAAAAAAAAACCTCTTGTTAGTCAATATGACTAGTTGTTGTAAATTTAAACTCTTCATTTTGTTTAAATATAAAAAAAAAAAAAAAAAAAAAAAAAAAAAAATAACGCAATTTTAATATTTGTTAAAAAAAGTCATAAGTTAAAAAAAATTATTTTTTGTATGAAATTCCAATTAAGTAATTAATAATAACGCAATTTTATGCGGAGTAGATAGAATATAACTATATTGAATTGAAACCAAAAAAAAAAAAATTAATGAAATAAAATGAATAAAAATTAGAGTTCAATAATTACTTCAAATATTTTATTATCAAAAATAATGTAAAAATATGTCGTTATATTTAAAGCAATATTTTCAATAAATATGATAGAATAGAACAGAGCTTTCCAAAGTACGGCCCGCGGGTCTCATGCGGGCCACATGCGGCTAATGTTTGTGCAGCCCGCGACATGTTCTTAATATACTACAATAACGTAAATTTTCTTTTGATGTACTAATAAAACTACATTGTTTTATTTTATTATAATGTTATAATATATTTATAATAACAACTATGAACGTATGTATTTGTTTTTGCAGCCCACCAATCTGTACAGAAATTTGTAGTGGCCCGCGATCGCATCTGGTTTGGACAGCCCCAGAATAGAATATGACATCGGAAATTTCTTCTATGTACATATAATCAGTTAAATGTTTAATGATTTATTATAATTTACTTGACTGATGATATCACACCAAGAGTATCACATAATTCCGGCAGATGCAGAAAATGTCATGTGAAGGATCTACGGAGGCAGTGTGAATACGCTTTTCAACAAGTCGGTATGTTACAATCTACTATCAATAGAAGTGCTTATAAAATAAAGTGTCTTAATATTTTGGTTTAAACTTAAAGAAAGCATAGAATAGAGATAATTTTAATCGTTTGATTAATCTGATATAACGCACTAACTATTAAAGAGAATTAATTACAGGTGTTTAATAACCAGTACAGACATACTCTGTAGGTTACAGTGTAAACAAAATCTTTAAAAAAAATGCCTAATTTGTACTCAGAACTCTACAAAATGTGCATTTTGCATTTCGAAATTTTTAACAAAATAAATATCATTAAAATTTTAATAAACCCGTTAAAAAAAGAAATAAAAAAAATTATTTAACGAAAATTAGTTTGAGGACCCGATTTGCGAGAGCCACAGCGAAACATTATAAAATCTTTTATTAGACTTTGTAATAAAAGTTCTTTTAAACAAGAATTCAAAGTAACATTGAAAAGTTGTCAAGATAGTACAAAATTTAATAATAAATTAATAAAATTGTGAAAATTTGAATTTATATAATAATTATTAGTATAATAACAATTTTCAATGTTTAAAAAAATTAATAATAAAATAATAATATTAATGTTAATATAAATAAATATATTTATTTTAAATAACTTTAATTGTTATGTAATTAAATTTAGTGAATATTTCTATTTTATATTATATAAGTAACAAAGTTTATTTAATAATTCTATTTTATATGGTTTAAGTAACAATATTTCGTTGATAATTATTTTTTATTAAACTTATTTAAATAAAAATCAGAATTTAAAACTGTTTATTAATATATCGCATGATTTCGTTGCTACTATAATGCACAACAAAGTCTTCCCTACCAGTCATATTAATAGCATTTATACTAACAAAAACTATGCTTGTGCTACTGCCGGTGCTTACTAACATCATAATAAGCAAATCTTATAATTTTGCATGAAGCCAGTATTAAATTTCAGCAAAAACTAAATTTAAAAAAATTTGGAGTAACTTCTGCAATTATAAGCACATGAAGCCAATCATATATATTAAGCAGAAAAACTAATTATATGCACCACATTCAACAATATCGTCTCACCTACCCTCGCATATATAAACATATAGTAGGTGTGCAATAACAAAGAATAGTAGAAAACGTATTGCTCTAATATTAAAGTTTATTTTTATATAGTTTTGCCCAAGCAAAATATGTTCTGTTCGCTATTAGTTTGATTGTTAACCCAGTGACTCCACTAACAAAATATTAGCGATCATACATAAAAGAATAAGTTCGATTGTTTATATGTTTGAACAGACATGTTCGCCCCATTGTGTGTACCTTTTCAGAATTCCTGATTGTTTTTAACAGAGGCAAATTACATATCTTTGTATTTTTGTTTTTAATACTCCTATGAAGGTTCATTATCTTGTCTTTCCACACTCCGAAGATTTTGCTTGGAATTAAAATGAAATCTTCTTGAGAATAACATCTTCCATTCAAAACATTTTTAAAATCTCTTGTAAATATTGATCAACCCATCTATATATATATATATATACATACATTCCTACACACATGTAGGAATAACTACTTAGTTTGGAAGATCATTCAATGTAAACTAATTTGTGATATACTTGACAACAGAATATTGTGTGTATAACAATACACCCACTATTAAATCAGTTCTCTATATTATGACATATTGTTTTCTGCTGTATCTGCGTTTTTACATATAAGTATGTATGTATATAAGATACAAATGTTACTGAGGGTATTACTTTTCTTGAAAGGAAGAAAACAAATTTATATCGCTTAGTAATCATGTCTAAACTTTTTAAAATTATTAAATATAATCAAAGATTTATAAGATATATTATATATATATATATATATAGAGATATAGATATTAAAGATATATTATAGATAATTATGTACATGTGCGCAATATATATTTATTGAAATGCCATATGTCCATAATTAGTAACAATTAAAAATAAAAATAATACTTGAAACCCGAAAAAGTTTTTATCTTTGTAGCAATAGAGAATTAATAAAACGCATACTTGCCGATTGGTATGAATGTTATCTTTATTGATATAAATTACTAAATGTATATGTAAAAATTTTATGAATGTTTTCTTTAAGCACATCGTAATACATCTGATGAAACTCAATATTTATAAAAAAAATATAGTAAAAGCATATGCTGATTAAGTAAAACCGGAGCTTCGCATAATCGTTATGTCTGTTTGTTTGCACTGCCTGTAATAATAGTCACAAACGCCAAGTCCAAAATTGCTATCGTTCTTTTTGTAAATATCAAGTCCTCTTCCAGATATTATGATGTATCCATTGCTTAGACTAAAAATAGAAAAGACAAACAGATCATTAAAATCTACTTGATATCAAATTACACAGTTGCTCTGTTCTTACACAATTCTGCGATCATGTATATTGTTGAACACAATGTTAAGATGAACATTTCTTCTGGCTAAGCTCGTCCTTATTTCATTTAAAATGGCAACTTGCTCGGAGTTTGGATTTGGATCTTTTGTAGTTACCACACGTATATATCTACATTCTGGGCAGCTCTTAATTGACAATTCAAAAAATCTTACGAGATTTTTCAACTAAATTTAGTGAAAAATGAAATAAGTAAAATAAAAATAAATAAATATAATATTTGTAACCACACCTGATGTTTTTCTCTTAGGTAGCTTTCCTCAATTAGTATTTCTTTAACATCTTCGTTTAAATACTTTCCGAATAGCTTGTCATAAGTGTAACCTGTTGCATCATCCTTAATGTGCACCTCCTTAACGCTGTTACCGCAGCTTCTTAAAGTTTTCATACGCGTTTCAACTTTCTTAACTAGGTGTTTATACTGCTCTATTTGTTGCAAAAGTTTTTCTTTTTTATCTTTATTGTAGCCTGATATATATAACGTTAAAATTGTTGTAACATAAAAGCAATATAAAAAAAATTTAAGCATTTACCGTCAATCTCCTCTAAAAAAATATCTATAGCCTTTGTATAACACACTACGGCTTCCATGTTTCTTTTTTGGGCATCGTATTCAAATGCCACATGTAAAAAGGCTATACCCATTTTCATACACATTTTAGAATCGATTTTTGTGGAAGTTTGGGTTAAAAATCTTAAAACTTTCCTTTATAGCTATAAAACCGTCCAACCACTTTGAGCGCTTGCAAACAATGAACTGAGAACAGCTAATTATGAACAGACTTTGAAAGTCTAAACAGCTGCTTGATATGAACAGGTATGTTTTTCATTTTAGTTTTTACATAAGACGAAAACTGATATGTTAATAATGGCATTTATATAAAATAAAATAAATTTACTGTATATATATACAAATTCTTTTAAGTGCAATATATAACGCAATTTATTTTTAAATATTATTCTACTAAATAAAAAATAACTTTAGTAAGTCTATGCGGTACGTAGAGTCGAACGTGTTTGCTTAATCGCTATTTGCACTAAAGTTTTGTTCAGAACGAAATATTTAATTCATTTAATATTTTTTAGCGAAGTGGGGCTCTTTATTTCGATGAGCTGGACACTGATTCCTTCATCATCCGTCTCTATAATCACGGCTCTCGAGACCCTGACTACAGAGTCTTCCCTGCGCTTGTTTACCTATTTCACTGCATGCTTTTTGGCTTAGATAAAGCTAACCTGCTTGGTATTAAGCCTTTTTGCTCTCATCTCTCTCTCTCTCTTGATTACGGAAATGAAGTTTCCAAATTGCTGTGGAAATTTTCTCCAATACGGAAAAAAATATACATTTAGAATTTCAATGCAATGAAATTAAATCACTAAAAGCTCACTAAATATGGAATAATATGTGATATTAAATTAAAGTGAAATATATCCTATCGCTTTAAAGTCATATATTAAATCTAAACACTACTTGAAGTGTAAATTAAGTCAGCCAAATTGATGATTTAAACATGACTTCAGTATCAGTATTGAAGTCACGGTTGTTTCCATCAAAAATACAATTGGTTTATGTTTGATTGAAATCTGCTTAATGTGATTCGCAGTCATTCTAATCATTGCGATTAGAAATATTTTTGTTGTTCTTAGTGTTAAGATACTTTAGCAGACGTCATAATTTTCTACCTGATAAATTTCATCCATTTCAATTTCCTATCAACCTACTTAATAATATGAGGTAAGAGCGTCATCAAAGTTTGGCTTTGATGGTAAGAGAGTAACAAAAGAAAGGTGTGGTAATCAACCTGTATGATTACCTTGCATTAGCTGATCTTACTTTAACTTTGTGAAATGAGATATGGAGATTAAGTAAGTCCACTTCGATATATTAATGCAAAGACTTCAGGGAGGAGAACAAATGTGCTTAGATGAGAGCCATTTAATAAATATATCTTTATGTATGCTCAAAATATTTTCTCAAAAATATAAGTAGTATTCTGAACTGTAACATTAACCAGTTTAGCTGAAGTTGGACCAATAATCTATTATGCGAAAAAAGAAATTCAGAATTCTACATTGCCAAATGAAAACGCTGAGCATATTTCCGAATTGATTCCAATTTTATTGAAATGAAAATTGAAACTAGTTTATAGTAATTTTTTAATGTATTAGTTCAATATTCATTCTTTATGAGTTCTGCTATAAAAGATATGGATTTATGATACTTGTAGTTTTATAGTTGACCTCTTTAGACACGAAATGACAAGTTCAGACAAAGTTTACATATTAAAAATATATAAATTTCTTTATTTTATCAGGAATAAACCTCAAATACGGGCACATACTCTTATATGCCAATATGCCATATATAATACTTAACAAAATCCTGTAATTTTCAGTTATTATTTTTTACAGGACTTCTATACTCTATCTATTTACTAATATTAGCTGCAATATGTGCGAATGTACAAAACAAAATTAAAGTAAATTAAATTTACTATTTTCCGACCATTTAATAAGCTTGTTTTAGCAAAAATTCTCTCTAACGATGCTTGGCTCATAAAATAAAATTGGTGTTAAGTGTCCCAACTTAGGGGCTGAAATTTAAATTGCACAGAATAGACCCTTTTTTGTTATTACTACTGTAGTGTGGACGGTGGGCAGTTTTAACATGTACAAAGTAAGGAAAAAACAAAAAAAAAAATAAAAACGACATTAAAGCTAAAAGGTAAAATGAGTTTGTCACAAAATGGATGTACTGTCATTCATTTTGAGATGTTATTATCTAATCGTGACGATACCAAGACCACACAAGTGCTGAAGCGTAAATTTGATGATGATGACGATGACCAATGTCCCGAAAGAATATGGCCTTTCTACCACTTTCCAACGAAGGCCTTCCCGTAAGGGTAGTAATTTAATAAGATGTAACACTTTACAATGCACAGTAGATTAGGAGTAAATATTTTTATTATAGCAATTACGTATACGGACATATGAAGAGGTGAAGCATGTCATTCAATTTATGAGAAAAAGCCTCTGAAGCACTTATGCTTTGGTGTGAAACTATAAATTTATTTGACTTTAATAACAAAATTGATCAATGTTTTGGTAACTCGTAGAATGTACAAGATAATAAGATAATTCATTTAGTTAAGGAATACTTGTACATTTGAGATACGTTTTACAAAAAATATTGAAATATTTAAAAGAAAGATTAGTACTCTTTAAAACATAATGTACGAAATTCTTAAAAAATATTATAGGAAAATTTGCGTATTTTTTTCAAATATTTTTATCTTATATAAATCTTTCTAAATTAATTAACAGTAATTAATGTTTATTTCATATTCTAAATGCATATAACTCCGCATATAGACAACGTCTAATGACAAAACCATATATATTTAGCGACTGAGTACAAATTCCAAAAGCTCTCCGAGAATTTTCTTCTAAGGCTTGTGCACAAGTCTTCAGCATCAGCTCCTATGCAATAACTTTTGGACGATTTTTATGCAATTCCAAGATTTCTACACAATTTTGGACTCTTATAGTTTGACTAAGAACTATTTCTGAAATAAGTTTATGGTAATATAAGAGGACATATTTGAGATCCTGCGCAATTATTTGAATTGAATATGTTAGATCTGTTGATATCCAGATTTGTAACAGCAGCAGTGTTCCTTAGTAGTAGTTCATAGTTCACATTTGTTAATTTAGTATTATGACTGAGGAGCCACAAAAAATCGTAATTTAACACAAAATCATTTGCATCATTTTTGGGTCGAATGTGGGTGTTTATGAGTATCATATGAGAAGAGTAGAAATCATTATAAGTGCTGTTAGCTGGTTGTATAAATCAGATGTTGTCGAATATGCGAAAAAGAAAGTCAGAATGTATTTAAATGAAATACAGTCAATTTTTCGAGTGTAATTGGAGTTTTGAGTACTCATTGCAGTTCTCTGGTTAACATCAATAGCCATTATTTAGAATCTTATATAGTTATAAGTGAAGTAATTAAATCATCATAAAATAATACACATACTTATAACTCTAATCATTTATGTCCTTCAACAAAATATTGTAGAGATATACATACCTATTTCTACTCTTTGGATAAGTTCAGACTTTGATATAGTGATTGTAATTGTGCACTAATAAGATTAAATATACTACATTTAATAATAATATTAATAAATTGTCATTAATTTAATTCATATGTTCAATTATTGCAACTTATGGTATGTACTGAACTGACATTGGCAGTTGAATATAATTCCTTTACAAAGATTATTTACATACAAATGAAAAAAAATGTAGGATTAAATTTTGACAGTAGCTTTCCTTATATAAATTTGTAGTTAAATCAAAACCCCATTTATAGTCAAATATCTCAATATAATGAACTAATCGCTTCGTTTAAATAAAGAGCTTTAAACTTAGCATAAAATGGAGTCAAATGGCATGTAAGGATCCTTTTGTTCATTGAGTTCAATATGCAAACAAATTGAACAATGCATGTGAAATTAATATATATTAACATTTAATAAATTTAGTGAATTATAATGAGGTATTTATTAGAAAGGAATTTCGATTAAAATTCATTGCACTTGCAATTATGACCGCAAACAGCAAATAACCATAGTAATTTGCATAATTGTCTTTAATTGTTATTAATAATCCAGTTTCGAGATATAAGCTCAGTATTCTGGTTAAATCAGTGCAGAGTTTAAAATTGAATGCATTACTGCATTGACCGCAAAACTCATAATTTATTTGTCAGTAGAACATAAAGTAAATGCGCTATGTAAGCCTACATGAATGCAGAATCCTGAGTCCTGCATAAATAAAAAATTAAATTAAGTTTTTCTGATATGATAATACCTTAAAGCAGATTAGTTCTGAGAACATGTTAAAAATTTATAATTTTATACAATTATTCAATATAAAATTCAATTGTCTTCATTTGTCAAGGTGTTGATATACTAGCAAACGCATTTAAAGCTACATACAAAGTGCATAAAACATCTAATCCATGATATTTTACGAATGTAAGTAATTTATCCACTTATTAAGTATTAGTTTAAAAGGAAATCTAGTTTAGGTTCCATACGAATATAGAAGGAAACGAGCACGATGTTGAACAAAAAAATATATACCTACCTTTTCCACAATACTGTTTTAATGTTCATTAACTGCTCAAACTTCTGACTTTGTTGCTATTGTATAGTCTGTGTTCTTAAAAAACTTTTTGACAATGTTCTGGATCATTATTTTGGTACGTCGGGTGCTCCTGCATATGTATTCTCTATCACATCGCTTTAAGGCGATGGGATCGGGTGCTCCCTGAAAAATTAAAACGCTTTTTCTCATAGAGATTTCTTTCCAGATCAGAAATATGTGATAAAGAAATGACTAAAAACTCAGCTAAATTCAAATTGTTCTAATTTAAGGTTATAGAAACTTCAGTAGATAGAATAGAAGGTATGAATAAAGTGTTTTTATTACAAACTATATGCCCTCTTTCAAAACTTTATTAGTTTAGTAAGTAACCTCAAATATATAATTTAACATTTGAATATCCATCTGTATTTCCTTCTTCTTCATCTATTTCGTTCGTACTCTTCCATGCGCATTCTTGTGTTATTTTTTCGTATGCTTTTAATATATACGTAGACTTCCACAGAAAGAAACTATTGCAGGGAAAACGGAACAAGTAGTGTTTCATATGCGCTTTAACTTTAACTGAGTGAGATAGAACTACTTTTAAATATTCAGTATAAAGTTCTCACATAGAAAATAAATATATGAATGAAATAAAATCATATTGTAACAAGTAATTTCAGCAATTCAAATAATACTGGAATATTAACACCGAAATCTCTTGGAAATAAAAAATTTATTACTTTACATATTTTTAATATTAAATATAAAATAGTTTAATATCATTTACAGCAATCTAAAACATAAAACCGACATAAAGTTCGGTGAAAAAATAAAAAATACAATGAGGGTATTCACTCTCTCTTGCAAATTCATTGCAAGGTGCACGAAATGCACAAATTGTACGAGCATGCAATTAACAACAACAAAATACACGCACAAAGTTTCGTGCAATTGTTTGCAATCTTCCTATACTAAAACCTATGAACAAAACATTTGCTTGCAACAAAACAAAAATGGCAGAAATCAGCTGTTTTGACATTTGTTGCTTCTCAGTTTTATACTTAAGTCTGGTAGCGAAAGGTAAGTTTGTTCAAATATTATACAAATTTGGTTATTTAAAATTTTCTAATTATTTCAGATATATCAGGTAAAAGTGGAAGACGAAGCACCAGCAACTGCAAAGAAAGGGTTGCAGACGCACAAGAAGTGCACGAAGCGGGTAGTGCTCCAAATAATAGAATTTCTGCAGGAGGAAGTAGAGTTTATATGTTATATGTACCATAAATACCTTCATTCAGAATATTAAAAGCACTATTTTCAATTAAAATCTCTACACGTTTTTGTATTTCACTTGTTCGCGGCTTTGTTATACTTCTATTTTTCTTTGCTCAATGTGATACGGCTGGAAAAACAGCTGATTCATTTTGATGATGCAAATTTGCAGCAGAGGTGTTCTCTCAGTCTTGCAGTTTTCGTATAGCATTATTGCATTTTGTGCTCCTTGCAAGAGAGAGTGAATATCCCTAATAAATAATTAATGGGCAACACTTTTAAGTTACACATAAATACTAAAGCAAAGTAGTCGATATTTTCCTGAAGGATGCCATCGTGTTTCATATTTTACTTTAAAGAGAATTTATTTTGCAATGCATTAACATAAAAAATATGTTAATTACAGTCACTTAACAGGAACCTAAAATAATGTCTATAATATACTATAATTTATTTTTACTTTATCTTTTATAAATTGAACTATATAGACAAAACACTTATCATTGGCAGTTAAATGTGTGCTTGGCGTGTATTCAAAAAAACATAATAATTAGACATGACTACCATCGATGTTATATATCAACCACGGTCTTGGTGTTGCAGTGATTAGTTGTTTAACAGCAGTTTATCTAGACCAGGCCAATGTTATTTAATGACTGTTCTGATTATATGTCTCGTTTGATATAGATACTCAATTCTATATATGCATTATTTTTATGTCTTAATAGTAATCATAATCAAATATTTTATATATTTTTTCCCCAACTTCAAACTTACAAATTATTATATGGAAACATCTTGAATGTTAGAATGCGTTTATTCATTGTCAATTGTGTTAAAAAGAGATTTCTTTATTTAGTGCAAATAAAATAAAATGAAACAGTTGGCTCTTTTAGATCGCGAAGACTTTTTCCGTCCACAAAAGCCAAGATATACATATATTTTTTAGTTTAATTTATATTTTTTTAAATTAGTTTTCTTTTCTCCATTTCTTTATTCCTTTGTACATAAAAGAATAGTTGGAGAAATTATTATTTCTTCGTGTTCATTCCGTTTCCAGCATAATATTTAGTATTTGTTGATTACTATGAAGAATTTAGAACATAAAGTCTCATGGTTTTGGGATGGTGTGAACGAAATCGCATAAATTAAAGTTTCTCACATTTTTAAATATTTTTATTATCCATATGGCAATGTTGTAAGTTTGCAATTGCTTTAAATTTTTAAATAGAGAAACAAAAAGCTGGCAACTCCGTTCTTTACATTCAAATCCGCGCACGGAGTCTATTCTGATTGAGTCAAGTGTTCATATAATTGTTTTTTCCAATTTTAATTTATTATCGAAAATGTCTGATAATTGCTCCGAAGCTAAGGTAAGATGGAGTTATTAACTAATTAAATGAATGCCAATCTGGCTCTTCATATAAAAGCAAAAAGTTTATAGAAATAGTGTGTAATTTTGATTTCAAAACCAAGTGCCCTTAAAGCACATATGCCTTATCAACTGTTCGCTGAATACTTCAAAGTTATCAAAATCGTGAAAAATTTCTTTAATATTTTCACTTTTTATGATTTGTTTCATATAGTGCGATTCTATAACTATAATAGAGGCTCGCATTTAGATCAGGACTTATTCTTAATGTTTATTTTCAGATGAGCGATGTAGTGGACGACGAAGTGTCTGATCAACAATTGATTGATGTTATAAATTCGCAAGTTATCAAGCATGGTCTTCTTGCTGGTTGTCTCTACAATTCGTTGAAATTGTATAGAGACATCGGAATGCGTACTACGGCTTTCACTGAATTTTTAGCTTACGCACCGTTGATAAGTCATGTACCTCCTACACTGGCTGACTATATGAAATCGGTTAAAGACGATCAATTCCACCGTTATCAAACCAGAAAACTGCTTAATCAGAACGCAATTCCTGATATTCGCATGTTCATCGTCGAGTGTAACGCTGGAATAGTAAGTTGTGCTTCTTATTCTCAGGATGCAACAATGTTAGGCGTTGCAGTTCAGCACCGTATCTTTGTGCTGGTTGATGTGGAAAAGTTTATTGATGAACAACAAAGTAACATGACCTTCATTCGGCAGCAGTTAAATATTGAAAATAGATCAAAAGCGGTGCTAGATGGTCATACTGGAATTGTTCGAAATTTAGAATTTGCGCCATTTAATAACGTATTAGTTTCCAGCGCAGATGACTTAACTATTCGTGTATGGTCAATGGAACTATTTACTTGTTTGCGAGTTTACAATGGACATTCGTCTGCAGTTTCGCGAGTATGTTTCCCATCGCATTATAAGTTCATAGCATCATGCAGTTATGACAAAACAGTCCACATATGGGTTGAAGGCCAGAATGTAATGCACATTCTTGAAAATGATCAATTAGAAGTTTATGACATTGACGTACATCCCAATAATAACTACGTAGCTAGTGCCGCCAGCAATGGAACCGTTATAATATGGAACGTCATATATGGCAACAAAATGCGCATATTTAAAGGGCACCAAGCCGGTGCAGTTCGTGTAAAATTTTCGGCTTGCGGACGATATTTAGTTTCCAGCGGAAAGGACCGTACTACGCTGATATGGGACATACAGGACACAAGCATTGTAGGAATACTACGTTTACACAGCACTGACATAACGTCTATTATCATTACTGAAGACAATGCCCAACTTGTTCTTATAAGCAACACGGAATTCATATCATTCTGGAGAATATCCAAAATGATTAGCGATTATAGAAACGATAAAGCTCCAATGTATTCACAAGAATATAATTTCGCTGAGAAAAAGAAATACTGGCAAGATTGGCAAACGAAATACCTTGTACACCTCATAAGCCTGGACAAGCACAATGTACTAGGTGCAACAGTGACACATGGAAATGAATTCTACGTAGCCTGTGTACCTAAGGTCTAATATTCGTAGTAATTATGAAATGCAAATACACATTATTTTAGTTGATAAGAACCGGTACTAAAATATTATCCTTCAATTACCAACAATCTTGAATATATAAAAAATTTTTTCAACTAATATTATTTTGAAATAAGTTTAGTTAAGCTTGTATTGAGTGATTGTGCCCAATAGCAAGAACGTTAAGTATAATTAAATTTGATGAAGTCAAACAGTTTTATCATTAAAAAAGTGGATGGATGTAAAAGTAGTTGTAAGCATCGACTATATTCAAAATAAACGCTAAACTTCAACATGTGAAATATATTAAAAAAAGACAACACTATTGGCACATCATATGGAATGTACAACTAAGCACTGAACCAAAAATAGATTACTGACATCATGAATTTTAAAGATAGATGAAATTAAATTGAATAAATTTATATAATACATATGTACAATTATATAAAAACTTACAGAAAACCACGAAACCCATCCCGCATTCACTTAACCACAACATTTTGAATTGATTTCAAAATATAGTGATATAGTAATAATAGTGACAATCGGTGGTGTTAAGTCAACTGCACAATAAATATTTTATATACAATCACAAAAATCGAAAGAAATATATTAAAACATTATCAACAGCACAAAGGGCCAGAAGGAATACAATCTGTAATAATTCATACAAAATCTCATGCCGAGGGTTCCAGGGATAACTATTTCTTTTCGGATTGATTGGCAGTAACTTGACACCATTCAGGATGAGTTTTTTTTGTAAATATGTTATAAATTTTCACTTATATTATTAACACATAATTTGTTAACTTTATTTAATTTATTTAATAATAAAATGCAAATTAAATCGTTAAAGAACTACGCTTTTAAATTTTCAGTTCACAATTAAGAAAGTTATTGTGACGATTTCGTTGAGACTGAGGATACCCCAGCAAACCACTGAAAAGCGCAAGGGCTTCACTTTGTTACCATATACTTAGTAAAGAAAATCCAACTTTTAAAATAGACCTGCGCTGTTTATAGGAAGTTTATTTTTTAAATCTGTATTATGTATATATTTTTTAGATCTTTATTTTGAGATATTTGCTGGTTTCTTAGTTCGTAGACTTTTATAGTCCTAGACCATGGTTTTTGTACAGAAAATGTTTAATGGTTCTAATTTCTATTCTCCCCTTCACCTTCTACATTTATGTTTGTAGAAGATTCCGAATTTTTGGACATGGGTACCCACTGGCCAATTAACACTATCACATGTTTTGCTATATCCTGAATTCAATAATTTTATTGAATTAATTTTTGGGAAATAGGTAATTCATGAATATTTTATGCTATATGGTAGGGTACCCAGAATGGGACAATGCTCCATCAGTCTTGTTTTGCTATTAGCATTGTTTTTAAAATATTTTAGAGTATGAAATATGTTCGCAGTACATATAAGCATTCCAGATCAGTTCAACAAACTTCATAAATCTAGCAAGATATATCCAATTGGTTTGTAGCAATTTTGTCATCTACCGCACGACTGTGTGTCCTGACCTCGCTGTGTTATAACTATTAAGTGCCACTCAACGCTTCCAATTCCGTGAGTTATAACTACAAAAGCCAAGATTTTGGCAATGTAAACGATAGTTTGCAAATAAATTTTTTGGAGTTTGGTGCTATAGTATTGGTGAAGTGAATGGTTGACTGATGGATTAAACTTGATGGATTTATATATTTTAGTATATGCTGTAATGATGCGAGTAATGCTATTTTTGTTATGGAATCTTGCAAGCTTAATATATTCCACTCCTGTTCTGCCTTTTGCGGCTACAATGTAAATCCAAAGAAAAATACTTAATAATTCAAAGAAATCATCTCGCCATGCTGTTGTGAACTCAGTTATGTGGCAGAAATTTCCCAATACCTCTCTTTCTTCTTTGTTAAGATATAATGTATTAGTCCTAACATCTTTCCTTCCAATCGTGTTTTTCGCAGCTCAAGGTACAGAATCTTTATATAATCACTTCCGTGTGAAAATCTCAATTTCTTCACCGATTAGCTTTCTATCTTCATCACCGCAGTTTTACTTAGATATAGTAACATATATTAAGTTTCTAAGTATATTAAGTTTCTAAGTATATAAACCGGTAATATCAAGTTTTAGTTTTATTGAAATGAATTTCTAAGTTTTCGGTACATCGCAACGACTGAAATATTCAATTACACATTTCTTAGAAGTAGTTGTTCTTGTATCTCTCATATCTCTCATATCTGTTATTCATTTTATTTATTGAAATTTGATTTTAAATGTGCAAAAGCTTAAAATATATAAATTTTGATGAAGTAAAATAAATTTGTGAAATAACTATAAAACATGAAACGATTTTGAAATTACAATGCAAAAAATAGAAAATTAAAACTACAAAAATCAATCAATTTTGTGCACTCGTGTAAAAAATGTCAACTAGAATTTATTTTGGCTTTGATGGACAGCTAACAAATTGATGGTTTTTCAAATTAGAAAAATTCCATACAAAAATATTAATACAAAACATTTTAAAAAATTATTTCATATATTTTCAGACTATCTATTTTTAAGAGAAATATTTTTTTTTGTCGATATATATAATGTAAAACTGTGAACTTTAATAACATATTCAACAAAATATCTCTATAAAACCCTATTATGATTATCTTACCTTTTACTATTATTGTTATTATATCCAATATATAACTCTAAAATATCCCTTATTTTAAATATTCTTGATTTAACAATTTAAGGCTTGACTTTATATTAATAAAAGTATAAAAATAAAATAAAAATCACATTAAAATATTTTATTTTGTAAGCCAGAGACTTAAATTTATATGTGTGTCAACGCAACTTGTACCAACGTATCTCATTGCTTGCTTTTAAAAAATATATTATGTGACCCAGCAATAAATTCTGAATGAAGTTTTGATGATCATAAATCCTTCGAACAATGCACATAGTCCAAGTCATTCCCAAGTGTCTGTCTTATTTGAATTACAACAACGAAGATATCAGGAACAACACACAAAGCTCAAAGGTTCATTCAGTCGAAATACTCGTACTCCTGCAAACAATGCCAGAGTTTTAAGAGCAAGGACATGGGGAAAAATTTAAAACGTTTAATATATGGTGAGGACTTAACACACACAATAATTAAAATACTTACAAATAAATTTATTGAATGAGAAAATAAATAAATTATGATAAAATATATCAATATGCATATCGAACTGTAGGTCATATTAATTACTTGTACTTAAGATATAAATTACAAGCTATTGTAATTGTATTGACTATCTACTATAGTTTCCTCAACATTCTCTATTCTGCATAATTTTAAACAATTTTTAAAATTACTTTAATATAAACTAATAATATTTATTAATTTATTTTTGAGGATTTATATATAACGCTAATAATAATCCATGTGACCTCTGTCAAGAGGAGAAGAAAGAAAAATTAATTTTTTTATTTCATTTAGATTGTCAGATGCTCAGACTTAGCAGTGCTATAATTCATAAACTTATATTACGAAGAACTGTGGAGACCTAGTATCGGGCCTAGTATAGGAAATAAATTGATTAAAGTCAAGTAAGGTAGCTATTGAAGTTTAAGCCCATAGTTGTGCGATGATACAAACGAGCTAAAGACAGTCGTAGTAGACTGAAGAATGAAGACTTGAAACTTCATTAATTACTTAAAATGATAACTTTTATTTTAGTGTCAGGCAACGTTTATTTAGTGAGTAATAGGTAAATACTACACTCTATTTAAAAGGAAAGAAAGTCAGGAATTTTTTTTTATATGCTCGCAAATCGTTCTAATGTTCTATTAAATTTCACCAATCGTTTAAAATTTTCCAATTCCTGAAAGCCCTTTCTTCTCAGTATTCGTGTTTTAAATTTGTTCGCTTTTGTGTGATAAACTCCACAAAAATTGGAAAATGGTAAAGTGATAGAAGAAAAAGCTCTTTGATGTCACTTGCAAGAAAAATGCACTTCCTTTTTCTATTACTTTTTGTGAACT